>NW_004524740.1:5108055-5114891 GCF_000260255.1 Octodon degus | reverse complement strand
GGTGCTGGGGGATCGAACCCCGGTCCCTGTGCTTTGCCAAGCTTGTTCCAAGTAGGTGCTTTAGACCACTGAGCCATCTCACCAGCCCCTGTCTGTCTGTTTTAAAGAAAATAAAAAATAATTTCAAACATTAGAAATGATACAAAACATTACTAAACAAGATAAGAATTGAACAATGGTTGTTATATTGCATATGATTGTCTTCAAATTAGTTGTTCAAATTACCAGATATACACATGCAAAATTGGTAAAAAAAAATTTTAAGCATTAACTGTTCCTTTCTTTTTGTATTTTTTTTTTTTAGAGAAGGGTCTACAGGGTGTTCAGAGTCTCACTACAAGATCAGACTCGTAGTAGTGATCCGTCTGTTTGCAGCCTCCCAAGAGCTGGGATTACAGGCGTGTACCACCATGCTCAGTCTTAATTGCCATCTCAGCGCACCCCAGGGGCAGGGCCAGCATGGCAGGCCCCGGGGATTGAACCCCCAGCCTCTGTGCCTGCTTGCAGGCGCTGTAATCCACTGAGCTATTTGGCCGGCCCTAACTCTTCCTTTCAATAGATCAATAGCAATCAGTGGGCTGAATGTTCATAAAATTAAAACTTTAAATTAAAATTAAACTGGATCCAAACTGCAACACACTGCATGAGATTCCACAGACTGCAGTTACATGAACATTTCTCTTTACAGCCAGTGTCAATGTTTAGCTATGAAGTCCAGGCAGCAAAGAAAGGGATTTTTACAGTGGTTTTTCCCTTAACTCAGAATGGGGCTTGAACCCCAGTCTTCATATAGAACTACATCCCCAGCACTTCTTTTATTTTGAGGCAGGGTCTCTAAATTTTCATGGTTAGGCCCAAATTTGGCAATCCTCACTGAATTGCTGGTACACTGTAATCCCAGCACTTGGGAGGCTGAGGCAGGAAGATCACTGTGAGTTCAAGGTCAGCCCAGGCCTTTGAGTCCAAGGCCAGTGAGACCCTGCCACCATGCCTGTGTTAGCTTGTAGTTAGCTTTTATTTTTATTTTTTTCAAGTGTTGTGAAAAAAAGATTTATTCATTCAGTAGTGAGTTGGAAGAGCTGTTTTTGGACTTGTAGATCACAGATTGTGTTTTTCATAAGAGTGAAACACCCTATGCTGAAGCGATTCACCGTAACATGACTTGGAGGAAGCTGATTAACAAATTCTAATTCATTGATTTACAGTGGAGCATGTAATCTTGAAAGCTCAAATAATGCATTATCTTCCTTGAAGGTAAACCTGCTTGAGCGAGAGAATTAAATGTAGACAGTTGCTAAGTAAATATGGAATCGGAATAGAGCAGGTTGAATAGGCTGTGAGATTTTCATCAGTCCTGACAGATTGATCCGTGCTTCTTCATTAAAGAGACAGACTTTCCAAGTGAATGCCCTCTGAAAAATCGTGGACTTGAAGTCAAAGCCTGAGGTTTAAGTTCTAACCTTGACTTACAAGTTGTATAAAACTGGGGAAGTTACTTTCACCGCCCTGGGCTTTGCTTTCCTCCTGTGTTGTTTTGAAGGTGGAAAGAGGAATGTGGGTTAAAGCGCATTTGTAGGTTCTGATAGCTATATGCATGTCAGTGTTAGTCAGATTCTGTTAAATTTCCTTTTGTTGTGTTTTTAGGAAGTCACTTGGACGACGCCCTTGCTACCCCATCTTCACTTCCCCTCTAGACTTTGGAGCCAGGCTGCCTGGATCTTTGTTCTTCATTGGTTGCTCAGCTTCAGGCATGTTTCTGAACCTCTTTGTTTTACTTTCTTCTTGGTAAAATGGAGAGGATGGCTGTACCTTCCTCAACAAGTTGTTGAGGATTAAATTACTTTGCTTTCAATTGCGACTTGAATCCTTCCTGGCCTGTAGTGGGCCATTACTGTTGTTATTTCACATTTCCAAGCTCTCCTTCTCCCCTCCTCTCCTCTTGCTCTTCCTCCTCCTCCTCTTCTTCTTCCTCCTCCCCCCTCTCCCCTCCCCTCTCTTCTCTCAACAGTACTGTGGCTTGAACCCAAGGCAGCTACATTCCCCAACCCTTTTTATTTTCTATTTTGAGACAGGGGTTCACTAATGCCCATGCTGGTCTTGAACTTGTGATTCTCCTGCTTCAGCCTCCCAGGTAGCTGGGGTTATGGATGTTTACCGCCACATCTGGCTCCAATCTCTCAATGTACTCTTTCAGGCTCATCTAGAGACTCTCCAGTTCCACTGTGCTGATTGCTTGTTAGAATGGCTTTAGGAAGCAGTCTCCTCTACAGCAGGTGACTTCAGCCTTGGCAGGTGGCTGTCTGGTCTTTTGGCTTAGCCTGGTTGGAAGCGAGAGCTTCTGCTGTGAAGGGTCTTTTGGTTTTACCTGCAGCCTCTGTCCATATCCTTTGTATTATTGAGGACATTTCCATTTGCCATTGACTCTCAGAACAGGAGTGTAGAGTGACATAAAAATCAGGAAACATGTAAGTATCTTCTAGGCATATTAATTTGCATTATCTTTTTTAATAATAGCAAGTCTGAGTTGTTTTCAAAGTCCTGATGGCTTTGAGAGAAATTTGAGCCCCAGTATTAATGTTCTCTTCAAATGTTTTATATTTGAACTGTGGAGGGCCCAGCTGTTACATTGTCTCCCAACCCCCCACTGCATCTCTAATGCCATGCCATCCTGCCTGAGCAGATCTAGTGAAGGGGACCTGCCAGCCTTTGCTCCACAGAATGGTGCTGTTTAATACTGGGTATCCTCCATTCCCTTTCCTAAAGAAACATGTTTCCAGGTCTCACTGCTTTTTGGACAGCGAGGGAATGCAGGCTTTCAGCCCTGGCAGCACCTGGCCTATCCCGCTGACCACGTGTTTATGTTGGCATCTCCTATCCTGCCACACTGCCACAGACTGGAGAGCCTTGTCCTGCTCTTGGTTCAGCAGAGAACACCCACACTATCCAAGCCCATCTGAGGTCCTTAGGACAGCTGAGGGGTATGGGAGGGGCGCTGCTGGGGTCTGTAGCTGGAGGGGATTTGGACGAGTGTGGGAGCCCTGGTGGGTCGTCACAGCTGCTCTGGACTGATCTTGCAGCCCTGCTTTCACCCTGAAAGAGTGTGTGGTGTGAAAGGAGACACTTAGGAAATGTTTCTTCTGAACCAGGTCTGGTGCTTCATGTCTACACACTAACTTATTCTTCACAGCCGTAGAATACAGTGCCAAGGAATCAGCATTGCGGTTCGCTTTGGTACGCCGGGCCCCTGAGGCTGCAAAGGTGAAGTGGTTTGCACCTGGCTGCTCAGCTAAGGGCTGTGTCCCAGGCCTCCAGGCTCTGAACCCCGCATTCTTTCTGCGGAGCCTGAAGCACACATACGCCCCCATGCGGGGGCGGCATTTCCTCTGCTCCACTCCCTAGGTCGGGGGTGCACCATGCCAGAGTTGGCTGTTGACATCATCCAAAGCTCTAAAAGGTTTGTCGGCACTGCCCTAGGCCTGTCTTTGAAAGCATGTTGTTTGTATGGGCCAGCAAGTAGGTGAACCTGCAAGGTCTGATGGTAGAGTGGCTTGGAGTCTGCAGTCTCTCCCTTTCAGCAGCAGAACGTGGCACCCAGGCCCCTCGCCACCTTGTGTGTTTGCTGCTCCAGAATGCTCCCATGCCCTTGGAATTTTATGACTGCACACAGCAGACATTTCCTCCTTTAGAGCCAGTGCTCTCCCTGCCCCTCCCTCCATCTGTTCAGGGAACATGAGATTGAAGCGAGGCCTACCAGAGCTCTGAAGGACAGGGACGAAGTGCCTTACGGAAGCCACCCTTCTGTCCCAGTGCACCGAGCGCCTTTTCATTCCCACCCCAAGTTTTCTGGGCAGATAATGTGAGCGTTTTTTGAAAATCCTAAACACATACAAATGTCTTTGTCCTATTCCAGTCCTTCCGGTGACCTGTGCCCCAGTGTGGAAGTCACACAGGAAATTTCTTCCTGTCTAATTAACTCAAGTCTCTCTTATTTCCACCAAAGTCCATTTCCTCTTGTTCTTATTTATAGAGAAGAAGGTGGGAGAAATCCCCTTTCGTCTTCTTTTCTCTTAGCTAAATGAAATATTCAGGGTCCTTAAGCTGCACTCCTGCTCTAAGTCTGGAGGTTTTCATCACTGTCTTGTTATCCCTCTTCTCACTTTCTCCGGACGCCGCCTCCAGGTTGAGCGCCGAGCAGGATCCAGTGCTTTGTGCTTGGGGCTTAACCCCTTGGAATGGAAGTCAGGGCTTTATGGACACCCAAACCCTTGCAGGTCTAATCAGAGAAAAGAACAGGAGGTTCACTGGGGAAAGAACTGGTGTAACGTTCCCTGCAGGATGTCAGACCTCTTGAGTTCAGGGCTTGGTGGGGATCAGCTAGCACCCCAAGGTCAGGGATTTCAGTAATCCTCTTCGGGCCTCTACCTCAGCACTTGTGCTACTTTACCCCTGATGTGCGTACAAGTACTTAAAAGGGACCAGTTGTAACCATCCCTTAAAATGTACAGTGCCTTGTGCAGATCTATAGAGCTGGAGAGTGGGTCTGTGGCCGCCAGAGGCTGGGGGCAAGGGATGCAAGGGCGACTGCTCGTGGTGTGAGATGTGGGGGCGCAAACATGTTCTGCAGTTAGATAGTGGCGATGGTTGCACACCACCATGAACATGCCCAGCTCCACAGAATTGTACATGCACCTTTAAGTTTATGAAGAATTTTTGTACTGTTATCTGATTTATTTTTATGTAAATCTGGTGTGATTAAGGGTCTGATTTTTTTTTTTTTTTCAGTGTGTCTATTTTTACAGATTAAAAAGTTAAGGCTCAGAGAGGCGAATTGGCTTCCTTAGCTTAGTGACATAGCCAGGAAATGGCCAAGTAGGACTCTGACCTGGTGAGATCTGCTCTTTGGGGCTCATGCAGGTTACACTGGGTGAGTGGTGCAGCACAGAGGCGCACACCAGGTGCCTCTTCCCAGGCAGATTCACGAATCATCCCAACTGGGAAGTACTATGTGGAGCCTCAGCGCCATCCTTCTATTTTATGAATACACCGGGTTGCAAAGAGGGGAAACCTTACCTTTGGGCCAGCAGGCAAGAAAGAAGGATGAAGTCACCAAAGCCCTGGAGTCTGAAGAACTGAGTAGGTTACAGTTTGCCTGGTCATCTCTTTTCCAGGCTGCTGAAAAGCAAACTATGAGAACCTTTTTTACTCTGCCTTCCTTTACTTCGTTTTACTTATAGCTCTTCACAACCCCATGAAATGGGCATAGTTTCCACTTGCAGAGGAAAAGATGTGGCGGCTGTGAGGGGTCAAATAATGCTTTAGAAGCCAGGTAGCCACTACATGGCAATTTCAGAGGTTCAAATCTGATACCAAGACTAGACCTCACGTTCTGCAGCTTTCCAATGCTGCGGCTAGCGCGTGTCTGCTTCCCTTACTGTCTGTGTACCTCCTGAACACCAGCTCTGCTGCTCCTGGGTGACGTTCCCAGTGACCAGAGAGGCCTACGTTTGAGAGTCTCTGCCCCTTTCTGGGCCCTCCAGGTGACTGGGAGATGGAGGCGAGGCCCCACAGCATCCCCCTTGTTGCCCACACATTTGCTCTGTTGCTGCCTGCTACCACCAATATTCATTTTTTGATGGTTCTACTTTTAAAAAAGGGCTTGCTGCCTTCCAGACTTTTGAAGGGGGCCAGGAATTAGTGGTTTTGGCTACTAAACAGGAAGCTCAAAGCCCTTTCCGTTCCTTTGAGCTGGCTGGAAGGGCTGGGCTTGGAACTATTACTTTAAAGACAGAAAAAAAGTTTTGTGTGGTTTTAAAAAACAAAACAAAAACCCTTTCCTGGAGGCCTGTACACCAGCCTTGGTTGATACACAACATGGAAAGGAACTGCTTTGTTGCCTGGCAGTAATGACAGCAAACAAATGTGTCTGACAGTCTGCTTGGCATCTCCTGGCCTGAAATTCTGTTTGCTTCATCCTAATTGCTCCCTTAATTTCCTTTTAGTCTCCGCACCTTGGGCGCCACCCTCACTCAAGGCTGCACCAGGCTGTGCCAGGTTGCGCTAGGCCGGGCCAGGCCCACAGGATATGGCAACCCAGCCGGGGCTATTCTTGTCTGTGTCTATTTGCAAGATGCCTGTTGTTCTCGGTGGCTGTTTTTCCCATCATAAATGTTGACTTGGCAGGGGGCCTCAGGGTGGAAACCACCGTGGAGGAGCTTCCAGAGTCTGCCTCAAAATGCAGCTGGTCCTAAGTGCCAGGCTGAGGGAAAGAGAGGTTTGTAGGCCCTGCCTCTTTGGTGAGCCTAGGCAGACGCTGTCACCAGGGCAGATGCTGTCACCAGGGCAGATCTGATTGGGTCCAGCACCTTTCCCAGAATGTGGGCCTCTGCCAGCACTTTCTAGAAGGATGGGCCTGTGGGAGCTGTTTGGGCCTGGCCTGTGAGGTGCCTCTGGGCCTAGCTGGCAGTTCTTTTCTCTGCCTGTGCCCTCCCCTCAGCCCCGCTCTCTAGGAACTCTTGTCTGTGTCAGGCTAGAGAAGGCAACTCGGGGGCTGTGCCCTGAAATACACACGCCAGGCAGTGGCCTCTCTGTATACTATTTGAGCCTGTTCTCTTATGGGTATGCACTTACTTGTAAATACTGTATATGTACTGCTAAGCAATGTGTATATTACAAACATATAAAGAAAAGTCTAACTGGAGGTGGTGGTGGACACCTGTAATCCCAGTGTCTAGGAGGCTGAGGCAGGAGGATCCTTGGGAATTCAAGACCAGCCTGGGCTACAAAGTGAGCGCAAGGCCAGCCTGAACTGCATAGGAAGCCCCTGTCTCAAAGAAAAA
>NW_004524740.1:5094252-5107949 GCF_000260255.1 Octodon degus | reverse complement strand
TCGGGCTTTGCATTGAGCTACAGCCACAGCTCTTCTTTATTTTATTCTGGTTTTGTTGTTTGTTTTTGTCTATGTTCACAGGATTTATTGTTCTAAGATTTTTTTTTTCTCTCTCTCTCTCTCCTGTTTTAGACAGGGTTTTGTTTTGCACTTCAGGCTGGCCTTGAACTAAAATTTGTAGTCCATATTGGCCTCAAATTTGGAGCAATCTCCCTGCCTCAGCCTCACCATGACTGGCCCTAGTCTGTCTTTAATATTTTGAGGCAGGGTCTCACTGAGTCTCTAAGTTGCTGAGGTGGGACTCAGATTTGTGATCCTCCTGCCTCAGTCGCACAGAATGCTGGGATTACCAGTGTGTGCCACTATGAGGGCTATACAGTGGTCCCTCACTTCTTGCAGAGGTTACATTTATCACAGGTGATAAATGAAAATCAGTAAAGTAGTGATGAGATATAGATAGATAAATAGATAGATAGATAGATAGATAGATAGATTCTAAGGCTTTATAAACCTTTTCCCACATTCTTAGAAACCCTTCCCACACTTTTAAAAACACTTCTAATGTTCTTAACCATTTTCTAAACTCATAAACCTACATAATTTTTACAACATACGTATACTGTGTTGTACTGCAAAATCCCATGATATAGCAAAAAATCCACAATAAATAATTTAGATTAATATTTTTTTGAAAGCCCATGGAACAGCAAGTCTGCAAAAGTTGAACTGTGAAATAGTGAGGGACTACTATAAACTGCTTTTAATCTTTTTTTTGGGGGGTATCTTTTGGAGACTGGTTCTTGCAGTATAGCTCAGACTGGCCTTGAAATTACTTGTAGCTCAGGATGGTCTCTATTTTTTAAAAATTTATTTATTTGATACAGTGTCTGGATATGCAGTTCAGATTCCCTGTAGTGATCCTCCTGTCTCAGCCTCCTCAGTACTGGGATTACAGGTGTGTACCACCGTGCCATTTCTGGGCTTGGCATGGCACATTCAGGGTTCCGGGGCTGACCTGGTACACAGTACCAGGGATTGAATTTGGAACCTTGCACTTGCCAGGTAGGTGCTTAGACAGCTGAGCTATCTTCCCAGCCCCAGGCTGGTGTCCTCCTGCCTCAGCCTCCTGAATGCTGAGATTACAGGCATGTGCCACCACGCCCAGCTTAGTTTTATTTTATCAAAGGTGGGATATATGATTGAATATGCTCTTTTTGTATAAGCAGTGATTCACATCATCATCTGGAGTCACAAAAAAAATCATGAAAACTAGAAACACTGCCAAATGTCAGTTGTCTACATGACACACGCTTCAGGGACTTTGCTGCAGGTGAACCTCTTTGTGATATGCTGCCATTCTAAAAAAAATCAGTGGCATCAATATATATAGCTGTAGGGGTGCAGGAAAAGCTGTATTGATAGGGCTAAAAGCAGAGGCAGAGGTGTGCTGCTCAGCCAACGTGAAACCCAGGACATGCATGATACCTACTAGCCCAGGAAAGGGGGAAAGGGCCCCATAACGAGCCATGAAGCTCAGAACAAGGTATTTTTCAAGTTGAGAATGTATGCATTTTCTAAGATTTTCTCTCTAGCTTGGAGGATTGTCTTACAAACCTTCTGGAGTACTGCTGCCCTGGAAAGTCTCATGGTGTTAGAGTGCTGAGCTATCTCCCCAGCCCTTAGGATTTGTTTTTACATGGCCATCTTCCTCCGCATTCTGAGCTCAAAGCTCTTGGCAAATGTTCCCTACGGGTGGCACGCCGGCTGATCACACATAATTAGGATCATGGAATCAGAATATAATCTGGAGCTAGAAGGGGACTGGGAAGACAGCAAGTCACTTGTTAAAGTCAAACTAAAAACAAACCAGGGCATATCCAGAGGATACGGACAACGAAAAGGGGTTGAACTATTGATCTGTAGAACAACATGATGAGTCATAAAAGAATTATGTTCAGTGAAAGAAGCTGGACCAAAAAGCCATTACATGCTGTATGTTTTCATTTATAGAAAAAGCCCAGAGTATAAAAGTGGGTGACAGAGCAGTGGTTGCCCATGGAGTCACAGTTGGGATGGGGATGTGGAGGGGGAGAGAAGGGAAGGCCAGGTTCAGAGGCCCGAGGAAGTGTTTGGGCGTGGTGGCTAATCCATCTTGGTGGTTGGCAGTATGCTCACAGGTACAAACAGACGTCAGAACTAATCCAGTAGGACATTTTAGATATGTATAGTTTATTACGTGTCAATTATGCCTCAATAAAATCTAAAGGAAATAGAGACAGGCAATTTACTCATGGAATAAATAACTCCTGCCTGTGTGTACTAGGTTCACATGCTGTATTCTGGGGGTTCGGAGAGAAAGGGAAGATGCAGTCCCCGCCTTGAGGGAGCTCGCAGCTGGGAGGGAGGGAGGGAGATTGCTAGATGCCTGCCATCCAGGATGCTGCATGGTAAGAGAAAGGATAGCACAGAGACAGGAGGAGGCCAGAGCGTGGGTGTCAGTGGTGCCTCTGCTGGGGAGGCCAGGGAGGGCCTTGCAAAAGAGAGGAACAGAAATAAGGCTCAGAATGGGGCACATGGAGGAGCAGCCCCCAGAGAGAACAGCATGGACTGAGTTACGGATGTGCACCAACCACTCGTGGTTTGCCTCTACTAGAGCAAAGGTCACGTGGGACAGCAGGAAGCCAAGGGCCGAGGCAGAGTTGGGCAGAGCCAGATCTGCCACCTTTTGTTGCATTCAGAGTCCTGGGGTGTGTTTGTGTCCAGGGTCAAATGAACAGTGTCTCCAAATGTAGTCATTGTCACTGGGAACTCTTGGTACAGTGGACCTGGGCCCTGTGTGAGGCTATGACACCCAGAGTGGATCTGTTGTACCTGGGAGGGCCTGTGTTTCCTCAGGGCTGTTTCAGGACCCAGATGAGGAGAGAGTTGGTTTAGGTCTGGGCAGCAGCTGGGAAACATCTGCTCCTTTTGGCTGCACCTGGGACTTGGGGTATCTGCTACATTTGAATATTGGAGGCAGCCAATAGTATTCAGCTGCTCTCGAGGCAGGTAAAGACTTTTGCCCTTTTCTGACGGGGGCCATCAATCCTCAAAGTCTTGAACTTCTGATGTCCTGGTTTGAGCTCTTGCCCTTTAATAATCATTTGCTAGCCATTCACCCCCGAATTTCATTTCTTTTCTTTTCTTTTCTTTTCTTTTCTTTTCTTTTCTTTTCTTTTCTTTCCCTTTCCCTTTCCCTTTCCCTTTCCCTTTCCCTTTCCCTTTCCCTTTCCTTTTCTTTCATACCAGGAATCAAACTCAGGGCCTTGTGCTTGCCAGCCAGGCACTGTGCCACTGAGCTATATCCCTAGCTCCAGATTTCTTAGGAATCCTTGAGTTGTTTTTGGAATAGTTTTCAGAGCAGACTAGGATGTTACATTCAGGATACAATTGCCATTCCACATTAAAAATGCAGGCAACAGTGCAGAACACAGCTAGCTCATGTCAGCCAGACATCCTGGTGTAACCGGAGCAGGGAAACATGGACGAGGCTTGCACTAGGGAAGTAGGTGCCGGATTGCACAGGAGGCTTGGGCTCCTGTGAGCCCTGCTCCCTGCCGCTCTCCAGCTGGAAGAAAAAAGCTCCTATGGAGCTGGAGGTAAAAGTGGGATTTCTGTCTGGTGCACATTTCTGTGATCTTGGGATCAAGTTGCTTACATTTCAGAGAGGGAGCTCCCCTCATTCCACTTAGGAGGATAACAACTATCATGGCAGTGAGGACTTCCCAGAAGCCAAGAGCAATGACATGTGGCTGTCAGAGTTTCTTTTGCTGCTGGGGATTGCCTGCTGTCTTCAGTAGGACGGGGCCAGTGGGTTAAGCAGAAGTTCTCATCCTGGCTTAAGAGATAGCTCAGTAGTCTAAGCATCTGCCTGGCAAGCTCAAGGACTGGAGTTCAGTCCCTAGTACTGCATGCTGTGCTGCCTGGGTGCACTGTGCCAGCCCCCAAAACCGGGTGTGATGGTGCACGCTTGTAATTCTAATAATGCTGGGGAGGCTGAGACAGGACACAAGTCTGAACTGCATAGTGAGACATATGCAGACAAACAAACAAATATTAAGAATAAAGAAAAAAAGTGCTTATCCTGCTTTCCCATGCCCCAGTTGGTGTGAGCATGCGGTGGTCAGCACAGATGGCTGCATTCAAGTGGGGCCAGAAAGGCCAATGTGGATTAATTATCTCAGGTGGATTCATTCTATCAGGCAGTGTTGGGAGGGAGGAAGAATTAATGACACAGCAGAATTTGCTGGGGTTTCTTTCCTCTCATTTTCTCACCTGAGCTAGTGAAAATAGTCCAAGTGTGGGCTGGCTTTGAGCTCTGTAGCTCTCTGTTCTCCTCCCCCCATGCCATCTGCCAGCTAGACTGGTAGCTGGCTTAGTGCTCCCTCCTGCAGCCCTGGAAGGTCATGCTCGCTGTGACTGGGGTTGGTTTCCCATATGAGTAGGCCAAATGGATATCTAACTATCGATTTGTTTTCTTGCATTTCAGTCGTTCCAAGGAAGTCAAGGACGAGCATATCTCTTTAATTCAGTGTGAGTGTCTCCAAATTGGAGTATCTGTTGTTTTGTACAAATTTAGAGGGATGGGGAAAGCAGCTATCAGTCATTCCACAATGAACTCCACCTCCTCTGCCATAAGAATAGTTTGTTACCTTTGAGGATTTTTTTGGGGGGAGGGGGAAATAATGGCTAAAAGTAATGTATTCACTACACTGTCCTCAGTCGTCAGTGGTCCCACAGTGAAGGGCCTTCTGAGAAATTCCCATAATAAAATCAGAGTTTTGTCACTGGGCAAGAGAGTATAGGGGCAAAAGAGCTTCCCCAAAACTACTGAAGAACCTAAGGATGGAGAGAGGTGTGGCAAGGGCAGGGCCTCTGTCCCCTCTTGCAGTCCCATGATGTGTGTCACCCGTATGGGCATCACTGGGCGCGTGATTGTTAACTACTTCCCAAGAAAGAAAGGCAGAGCTCACATGAGCCTGAGGAGCTGTAAAAAGGTGCACCCAGCCCGCTTCACCTGGAAACAGGAAGTGTGAAGGAGTATGGCGTGTGTAATATCCAGGTTGACCCATCCCTGGGATCACAAGAGTGCTGTCACGTCTGCCATGTTTGCATGCACTCTGTCTTTGGTGAGCTTTGAGGGTGGTGCTCTTCTTCACTGTGCGCTGCACAGGGTTGCTGTCATTTTTGTCCCCTTATGTCACAAGGTGAAGAGGATTAGAAAAAGCCCTGAGCAAAGCCTCAGTGAGGACTATTGTAACAGGCCGATTGAATTCAGCCTTGTAGACCAGAATTCATTCCAACTGAGATGTTTCCATGTGGTTACCTTTTTGGAGATATCACTGATTTCAGTTTTCAAGCAGATTCTGCTCAGTGTTGGTTTCCCTTGGGGCAGCCTTCCTGTTTTAGCTGACGGCTCAGTTTGAGCAGCTAATGTAACTGAGTACCCTCTTTCCGTCTCTTTTGGCGTAGAGTTAATGTGGGCTGTGGACCTGCAGAAGAGCGAGTATTGCTAACGGGACTACATGCGGTTGCAGACATTTACTGCGAAAACTGCAAAACCACACTGGGATGGAAATATGTAAGTACTGAAGAGTCTGGTGGGAGAACGCTGTAGAGGGAAGAGTGAAAGCCTTTATGCTCGAAGACTTGCTGCTGCTGGCTTCTCATGGCCTTATTGGGTTGTCTTTGACAAGAAAAGGAAATCGTCCCTGCCCACTGCCCGCCCCCCACTCCTTTAGGCTGCTCCCTACATGCAAGCACACACACACAGACACACACCACCTGGACTTGAGAGTAAGAGCGTAGAACAAGTCCTAAAGCCTTAGTGTGTGCTAGACACACACGATCGTATTCGACCCTCGCAGCATCCCTAGAGATTAGGTGGTATTTTCATCCCTGTGTCTGGGTGAGGACACTGAGATGAAAGAACATTAATAGTATGCCTAAGGTTACCTTGCTGTCAGAAAGCCAAAGCAGGACAGGACTCTGGATACCAGTCCGTCACGCTCCAATAAATGTTCCTAGAAATCTACCCGGATGCTAGGCCATGTGCTGGGCATCAGCAGATGTTATCTTAAAGTGCTCTGGGTTCTATTGTTGTAACTGGACTCTCCCAAATGGATCATCTCTTTTATTGTTATGTTAAGGTCCCCTTGGGATCTGGGAAGAGTGAACAATCCTTTGCCACAGTGAGAAAAGGGAAAGGCAGGGATCTGCTACTGGCTGGTGTGGTGTTGCACATCTATGGTCCCAGCTTAGGGAGTTTGAGGCAGGAAGATCACTGAGAACTGGAGGCAGGCTGGGTTGCATAGTGAATTCAAGACTAACATGAACTACATCGTAAAACCCTGCCTCAAAAACCCAAAAGAAAAGGCTGGGCTGGGCATGGTGGTGCATGACTGTATTCCTAGCACTCTGGGAGGCTGAGGCAAGAGGATCATTGCGAGTTCAAGACGCGCGTAGGCTACAAAGTAAGCCTAAGGCAAGCCTGAGCCACGTAACTAGATACATAAACAAATAAAAGGCTGGACACAGTGGTGCATGCCTGCTGGTGCGTATAATCTGAGGCTGAGGCTAGAGGATTGCTGTGAGATTGAGCTCAGCCTGGGCTACACAGTGAATTCAAGGTCACCCTGAGCAGCCTAGGGAGACCCTGTCTCACAAAGACAAAACAAAGCACCACACTGGGGACTGAGCAGTCTAACGTCTGTTGGGTCTCCACCACACATCCATAGACACAGCTTCCTCAGTCCTTCTGACTAGAGGTTGATTTTCTATTTATTTACTTTTTAAAAAAAATTTATTGAAAATAGAAATTCAATCTTTAAATGCTGTAGAGCCTTGACCCATCGGTACTGTCCAGAAGCCATGTAGAAGTGTATGGAGTACATGTGTGGGACTTTTGCTCACAGGGAAGTCACAAGCTTTGTGCCCCTTGTTACAGTGACCCTAAATTCCTGTTGGGTGTGTTGTAAACAGAGAAGCCATTCTTCAGGCCACCTGCTCTGAGCACAACCACTGTTTATTTACTTTTTAAAAAATATTATTTATTTATGTATTTATTTGGTACAGGGTCTTGTGCAGCTCAGACTTGTAGTGATCCTCCTCAGGATGGGATTATGATGTCTCAGCCTCCTCAGGGCTGGGATTATGGATGTGCCCACTATGCCTGGTTTGGGGGCCAACACAGTGCACCTGGGGTTCTGGGGCCAGCAGAGCATGCCATACCAGGGATTAATCCCGGGTAATTGTGCTTGCCAGGCAGGTGCTGAGGCCACTGAAATATCTCCCCAGCCCTTGTTTACTTTTTTGAGACAAGGTCTCAAACTCAAGAAATCTTCCTGTCTCAGCCTCTCAAGTACTGGGATAACATGGTTATCCCACCACGCTCAGCCTGACTAGAGGTTTAGTGCCATCTATGCAGCTAGTGTCAGGAAGAAATTTGGGCTTCATCACTTGGCTGCCAGTCTTTGGGTTCCTGCTTACAGTTAGTTTCTCATTACTTTAGTTTATTGAGTTTTAAGTAGGATAGTACCTATAAAATACTTAGTTCATCACTTGGCATAGGGCATAATAAGCATAGATAGTATTGTTGTCATTGTCAGAACTTTTGCAGCCTGCATATTTCCATCCATGCATGGTATAGTACTTTTTTTTTTTTTTTTTTTTAAATGCCGCCATTGTGAGGATATTGAAAGCCCTGTGTTTCTTTCTCCAGGAGGGCAATTTATTTTATATAAAGTGTCTCACATTTCCCATGGTATCTATGACCTGCCCTAGGCTTAGAAAGGCACCCCAGGGAGCAGTTAAAACTGTTGTGGGTGATAAAGGTGTGTCAGTATAGGTTCTGAGGCTGTCACTAAGGGGTCACACTTGGGTGAGAGTCCAAAAGTGCTGGTCTTGTAGGGAGTATACCAGAAATCTCAGTTTCTGTTCAGTCTTGTGTGGGTCCAAGATGGCTCAGGAAAGAGAAAGCTTTTGTGGGACCTATAAAATAATATGGGCAATAGCTACCAGGCACAAAAGTAGGATTGCATGTAAATAAAGTTTGAAAATGTACAAGTCATTAAAAGAAACGAAAACTGCCACAGACAGAAGTTGCTTGGCCGTGCTGCCTCAGTTCCATTTCTCACGTGTCTGTGGGAATGTGGAGCATTAGAAAGGAAAAATCTCGAGGACTGGTGTTTGCATGGAAGATGTTGTCACCACTGTCACCAATTGGCTTGGTTGTTCCCATGGGAGAAACCGAGTCTGGGCACCTGTCCTCTGTAGTTATGGGCTTCCCTGGCTGACGGCTGCTGGGAGTTCAGTTCTGGTTTTAATTTTCAAGAAGTCTTCCACTCCTTCCTGTGGTTCCCAGGCTGGTGGCTGCCTTCTTCATCGAAGATATATTGGGTTACAGTAATGAAAAATGAACCAAAGTTGCTTGGTTTTGCTGCTTGCTTGTTGTTCAAGTACAATGATTCACTCATTTGATAAAGTTTTATTGAAAATCTTGGGACTGGATACAAAAGTTAATGAGTGCTTGTGTAGTTTGCACATGGCTCCTGGATTCAATGCCTGGTACCATAAAAGGGTAGGGAAGGAATGGGGTCTGGTCTCTGCTCTGAAGGCATTGATAGTTATGATGCCAAGGAGAAAAAAAGGCACCAGACGAGAGACACATGCATCCAGCTCCCAAACTTGTTTGAAATGCCCCAGATAGTTTCTGCTCCGTGTGCCAGATCCACATCATTCTCTCATTATGTCTTCCGACCAGAATAATCCTGTGAAGTAGATAAAATGTTTTGAACCTCAGAATAATCTTTCAATATCCCAGTGTTGTCATTAAATGGAAAATCAGGTGGTTAAATGAAGCAGCAGAAATGAGATCTGCAGGGAGCTTCTGTAGAGCCCAGGTCTGGTGCACTTCCCACTGGGGACCAGTGCTAGTGTTTTACAAGTCCCAGTGTGTGGCTTGGAGCAGTTGGATTTTTCTTTCTCTTTCTCTCTTAATCTTGCTTTGTCATCCCCTTTGCCCTGAACACATTATTATGCAATACCAGGTCTCATTCCCAAACCACATTTCTGTGTTGTGCTTGCATGCACGTGCGCATGTGTGCGTGCACGCACACATACACATGCTTGGAGCCGGGGAATAATGAAGTGTCAGGGAAATTGCTGCTGAGCCCACAGGTTGTGTGTGTGTGTGTGTGTGTGTGTGTGTGTGTGGTCATCAGTATATTCTCTGTCCTTTCTATCTTGCTCTCTCCTTTCTCCCTACTTCCCTTTCTTTCCCTCACTCCTTCTTTCCCCTCCCCTTGCTTCTCTCTTCTCCACTTTGTGAAGTAGGCCCTTTCTCCACAAAAGATCCAAGGCTGAGCCCTTGTCCAGAACTCAGGCATTCTGGGTCTCTAAAGCAAAAGGGGCAGCTCCTACAGAGGACCCCAGAACCTACCAACTGTGGGGTTCAGTTCCTTATTTGTTTGGGGACTCAGTGGGCAGAGCTAATGCCCAGCGTTTCTGTACTTTGTGTTTGGCCACGTAATGACCCCAGGGATCATTGTTCTCAGATAACATAGCAGAATGTTCTTAGTATCTATTGCTGCAAACAAAATAGCTCTGCTTCTGTGCTGGACTGCTTTCCCTGTAGTTATTAAATTAAAGCCTACAGCGCTTTCTGTTGAGACAGTAACCCACCAGCTATTTGGATTGAGTTTTACCTCTGCAGGCCTGGGAATTGAAGGCTACCGGGTTTTCCAGTCTAGGTTTATACAGCTTTTGTCCCCAGATTTAAAAGGCAGTGAGGGGAGAGGATAAAGAGGGAAGAAGAATAATTAAAGAAAAAAAAATACTTGACCCATCTGACATAGAAACAGCAAGAATAAGGAAATAAAATAGGGACCTGGTTGGCCTCATAATTCTTGGTTCCTCTTGCTATTTTTTCTCTAAGCCTAACAAGTACAGCTTAAAATTATAACCAGATTGTCCTATGTTCCTGGAAACTAGCAAGAAGGACAAGGAACTTTTGAGGATAGATCCACAAGGCTGATAGCCAGTTAGCATCAGAAATCAAGACTCCCTAAGATTGTCTGTTCCTAAATGTATACTCATTCATTCAGCAGTGATTTGTTGAAGATGTGGTATGTGCCTAGCAGGGTTCTAGGGATAGGACAATGAATAAAGCTAAAATCTCTGCTTTCTATGGAGTTTGTAAAAATAAACAAACAAACCTACCTTGCTTCTTATCTTATTTGGTACTGGGGATTGAACTCAGGACCTGCCCTTGCCAGGAAGGCACTTCTACTGCTGAGCTATCTTCCCAGCAAAAAATACGACAAATATTTAATTTTTTTTTTTTTTAAATTAGAAGTTGGATGTGATGACTCATACCTGTAATCCAGCACTTGGGAGGCTCAGGCAGAAGGACTGCTGTGAGTTCAAGGCCAGCCTGGGCTACATAGTCCAAGGGCAACCTGAACTACATAGTATGACCCTGTTGCAAAAATAAATAAAAGTAAAAGTTATAATGAAAAATATACTGCTGCTAATTCCCATCAGAATACGCCTAATGCTTTTAACACACTTATCGCCTCCTTCTTCCCACTTTCTGAAGCAGTTCTAGGAGTCTTTTTTCATGAATGAATGTCTCTAGTTGGGCTGTTAAGGCTGCTTTGATGTCCTGAATCCTTTCAAAATATTAAGCTTTTAGGGCTGGGGAGATAGCTCAGAGGAATAAGTCCTTGCCTGGTAAGCGCAAGATCCTGAGTTCAATCCCTGGTACTGCAAAAAAAAAAAAAAAAAAAAAAAGCTTTCATGATCATTTTGACTTTGGGGAAGAGCTAGAAGTTGCACCATACAGGTCTGGTGGACACTGGTGCACTGTAAAATCTTATTATCCTGCCTTTCCATTGGATAGCACTGAGCAGTAGCATTCACTGAATTTTGTACCACATGAAGACACCTATGAAAGGATTTCTAGAACTGCTTCAGAAAGTAGTAAGAACAGTGGGATCAGTGTGGTTGAAGCAAAGGGGAGTGCTCTGGGTGGGGGGTTAATGGCAATGTGTTTTTTACTGTGGCATCTTAAAAAATTTAAACATCCACTGTGTATTTTGATCATTCCTTATACGTTATAGTCACAGAAGACAGTAAAATAGTAACACAAATTGTATGTTGGACAGTAGTCAGTACTATGGATAAAAATAAAGCTGAGGAGGAGAAGGAAAAGAAGTTCTGAGGTAAAAGTTGCACTTTTAAGCACAGAGGTTGGGAAAGACCTTTCTGGAATGACATTTGAGCAGAGATCCCAAGGCAGTTCTTCTGTAGTACCAGTAATGTGCGGGTGTCACCCTGTCCTGCAGGAATTCTCTTGGTGAGTCTGGGTGATGCTCGGGTCAGACCTCCCCATCCTGATGCCTGCCATGTGTGACACCTCTGTTTCTGTGGCACAAAAGTCACCTGTTTGCCTCTGGTCACAGTCTTTTTTCTTTTTCTAGGAACATGCTTTTGAAAGCAGCCAGAAATATAAAGAAGGCAAGTACATCATTGAACTAGCACACATGATCAAGGACAATGGCTGGGACTGAGTGGACAGTAGCCACCCAACCCAGTGTCCACATGAACGCCATCCAACAGAACATCCTACCCTGCGTGAGAGAGTAACTGAACACTTGGTTCCATCCACTTGGGGGCCTTGCCATCTGGGGCGTCCTCCCACTCTGACACCATCTTTCTGGTGACTGGCCTCTAAATTGCTGTCTCTCTGTCTCTTTGCTTTGTATCTGTTTGTGAGTTGATCCTGGCTTCTCTCTCTGTTCTAGTGTTTGCTGAAAACAAAACAACTTAAGGAACAGATCCTTGACCGCACGGCAGCAGCCTGCCTTGCAACGGGTCCCAGGGCCCTGCAAGAGCTGCCTGATGGCCTCTTGTCAGGAGAGCAGTGGCACGTGGGTGTGAGGAAGAGGGAAAAGGGGAACCCTGAGGTCCTGGGTGGGCAGGGGGTGGGAGGGTAGAGGAAGGGACAGAACTGTACCACTCCTGGAACCCTGGTAACTTAGGCTTGAAATATTCGACTTGTCTAAATGGACAAAGAGAAAAAAAATACCTCATGACTGAATTCTCTCTGATCAGAAGCCTCTCTTCCTGACACCGCACGTGCCAGGGTAGCAGATGAGCACAGAGGGGCTCTCATTCCAGCTGACAGGACAAAGGGCCTGCTTCTCTCCAGCTGAGCTGGGGAAAGTCCGGGTAGCAGGGAGTGAGGTGGGCGAAGCCCAGATGGGTTCTGATGACTCTGCCTCATGCAGCCTCCAGGGAAGCATTGTCTTTGCCTGCTTAGCCCCTGACGGCGAGGGAAGAGGGGACTGCCATTTGCAGTGAGTGTAAGATGGAACCCATCCCAAAGGCTTCAACCATCAACCATGTAAAATCAGAAATGGAGGAGAGTAGGGCGTAAGGGGGGGTTGCCGCGTGGAGCTCCTGAAGAAGGGCTCAGCTACTGAGCCGCAAAACAAAACACAGAGGCCAGTTAGTGATTCTGACTGCCTTTCTTTTCCTGACTCTCAATAAGAGTAATATGATGGGGGGAGGGCTCATCAGATCAGTGCATATTTCCTCTTTGCTTAGCAGTGGGATCAGCAGTCCTTTGTTCATAGTGTTTCAGCTGTTTTTATCCAGTTCGATCATTGTAGACCATGGAAAACACAGACATAGGCTTTAAGCCTGGTGATAACCTGGTTGGTGGGTTCCTCGTGTCCTAGCTGGGTTTTTATTTTATTTTTTTATTTGATCTGAATGTCTTATATGGCAGAGATCTGTTATGCGGTCCAGCAGTTGGGAGGGGTTACAAATTCCAATATTATCCTCTGCCCCCACCCTCCCATCCAAGCTTCATTGTGTTGGGGAAGTGGAGAACAAATCCCTGTAAGACTTGAGAGAAAGACGAGTTTGTTACATTTTGATCAACACTGTGAAGTCTATTCAGTGGCAGTTCAGCCAGTATACGGTGCATGACCGAAACTCATTTCACTGAGTTAATTTCATTTCATACGTTATTAAGATGTGTGCATATTAGGTAATAGTTAGCATCTCATTCTGCAAGGAGGCTGATCCTATAGGAAATTGCAGCTTTAAGGGTCTCCAAAAAAAAAAAAAAAATGTGAGTTCACGGAGATAAGAATCTGTAAAATTGATAGATTAAAGCAGCCAACCCAGGACATTTTCAGAATCTCATCTGTAGTAAAACTGAATTTCCATGGAGAGTAAGTCCGTGCTGGAAGTGCCTCTTTGGGCCTGTGTCCTGATTGCAGGATGGGAGGAGCACAAACTTAGTCCTACGCTGCCAGCAGCAGGTGGCAGGGAGACAGGAAGTAGGGTGGCCTGTGTCCAGCAGTGGACTGCCTCTCCTCCATGTTTTTTTTGGGTTTTTTTTTTTTTTTTTTTTTAAAAAAAGGCTTCTAGAAATTGACCTGTGTTCCCCAGGGTGCCTTGTCCAGCCCTTTCCATTACTTTTGTAGCCCTAGAGTTTACGCTGTCCTCCCTACTTTGTTACAAGACAGACTTGGAAGGTTCACAAGTATTTTATTTCTGCTCCCAAAGAAATTGTCCCCTGGCTCTCAGGCCCAAGTTCTCAATAAACATTTTTCAACTCTTACATTCCTAAGCTGGCTTGCCAG
>NW_004524740.1:5079533-5092714 GCF_000260255.1 Octodon degus | reverse complement strand
GGCGATTGCTCTTGTTGGAAGAAGTTCCAACAAATGGGAATCTTGTTTTTAAGAGAGAGTGAGTGTGTGTGTGTGTGTGTGTGTGTGTGTGTGTGTGTGTGTATGAGTGAAGGCACTTTGGATTGATTGTGCCTCCTGCTTTATTTTTTACTGGGGACACTGTACCTACAGTTTACACCTTGGGCGCATAAAGTTTTTCTTTTCTCTGGGTGTTTTTGTTTCTGAGTGGACCAACAGCACAAGCCACGAGGCTTTTGTCCTGAGCATGGAGCTGTTGTCAGTTTATCCCTTTTTCTTTCTTTCTTTGTGTGCTCAGCTTTTACAGACTGTAAAGGAAATCTGTGAAGATCAAGCAGAGTCAAGTCTGTGCTTCAGACTGAGATGTGGGTGTGTTAATTGCATATCCCAGGGCCCCGGTTGTTTTAGAAGCCAGTGATGTTGAACATTAACTGATTTGGGTTGAAAGAGCATTAATAATCTAGTACACATACCTTGTAGGTAAACAGCTTTTTGTATTTTGTTAAGGTCAGAGTGCCTCAGGTTGAGGAAGAAGCTAGGAAATCAAATCTTGAATACAATCAACTTACTCATTTAAAAAGAATCTGCCTAAAATAAAGAAATACTAGTTCTGTAGGTACAGGAAAGAAATGATTGATTTTTTAAAGTTAAAACAGTCATGAAATCTACCGGCAGTAAAAGAGAAAGCCAAAAGGAAGAAGCTATTCTCTTGTTACACAGTTCTCTTTGCCCATGTTTTATATAACATTTTGGAGAAAGTGGGGGTTGATTCCCTTTTCCCAACCCACAGAGATTGTCTTATAATACAGAATTTGTCTACTTATGCTTGTGTTTACAAACTGTATTTGTTGGGTTTGGGTTTGTTTGTTTTTTTGTTTTCTTTGGCATTTTTTCAGGTCACTTTGCTTTAATAACAAAGGTGATTGTTTTTGAATAATTTTTGTCTTCACCTTTTCCTGTATTTGTACATAGTGATTCAGTATTACTGTAGAGAAAAATGCATTGTTTCTGTCATATTTCCAATCTGTGTTGGTGCTCATTTGAGAAAATAAAGTTTTCAAATATTAATCCTTTGGAGAGAGCTCATTTGTCTTCATTGACCCAGTGTGTTTAATCTCGACATTTAACATTTCAAGTATGGAAAGGCCCATTGGAGGTCACCCTTCTAATCCTGTCACAGATCTGTCCCCTGAGATCATAAGAGGTTATTTTTCCTAGGGACAATCAACCAATTAATGAATGTAAGCAGGCCTCCTGCTCACCAGCAAGTGCTTCTTCTGGCTTTAGCTATCTAAAATGCACACATGCATGACCTTTGACCAGTATTCTTAGACTCTGTTAAGTGTTTTTGACAACCTCATTTTCTTTGGATTGCATTGAGTAAAAGGGAGAAGAATTATGTCAAAGGGGAGTGGGATCATCTCTGAATGACTGGTTAATGAAGGAGGATAAAGAGTCACGGTTATATTATTTGGTAAATAAGGATCAAGTCTTCTCATTCCCCAAATACTTATTAACCAAGTGTTTCAGGCCGGGTTGGGGCAGTTCTGTCATCCTAATAGCCCAGCTGTTTTTCTTCTCTCAGTAGCCTCCCTCCAGTCTTGAACAGCCAATCACTGTGAGTACAGTTTTGTGTTCTGGTGCCTTTGCTTTGAAGGCTCTGCACTGAAGGGTGTGCTTCCACAGCGTACTGAGGTCTCCCTTACACAAGAAGCCTAAATGTCACAGGAAGATGTTAAGAGAACTGTGTGTATATTCACAATGGTGGTGATATTTTATAAACCTGTTTATAAACAAGGAAACACCTTCCCTAAGTCCCACAAATTTCTACTTACCCTCTCTGGACCCAGCTGCAGTTGACTTTTACTTGTCATTGAACGCATTATCTTCTTTCTGTGACCTGTTTTGCTTCAGTGGACGTGCCTGTTATCATTTCATTCTTGTTTGCCTTTTGTGGACAGTGACAAGAAAAAAACAAAAAACAAAAAACCAACAACCATGTGCAGGTGCTAACCAGTCCCAAGCCAGCAATCTTTGGGCCCTCTGTCTAAAGGCTCATGTTCCCTGTTCCCCAGGGTGGCTGTGGCTGTATAGGAGATCTGTATGGGAGAACAGGAGGGGACACTTTGGCTGGTGCCAGGCCCTGCGTTGTTGCAGTTTTGCCCCATGACCTTGAGCAGGTACCCCACAGTGAGGTGCTCCAACGTCATCCCAGGAGTCCTGGCCATCACTGTCCTGTGGGAAAGCAATGACAATTGCTAACTATCATTTTTTAGATGATAAAAGTGAGGTTTTGCAATCTTTCATAGTTAGTGATGGGGTCAGGAATAGCAGCCTCATGGACTTCACCTGATTCTCATATTCTGAGTGTTAGCTTCTTTCCTCCAGCCGTTTGAGCTCTGGCTTTACAAGCCACTTTCCAAACCTGTCTGTCTTGACTGCTTAACAATAAGTAAGGCTTGAGGGAATGCAAATTAGAAAATTTACATAAACAAAATAGCTACAGAAGTTAGTGCTACCTGAAAGGGAGTGTGTTCCACAGCTGAATATTTTGGGTTTATTTCTTAGTCCTATATCTTATTCCATAGCGATCCTTGGTACCCCCATCAATCATAGGCGAATAAATGCTCGATGAACATTTAAGTTGAGAATTTACAGCTTTTTAAAGTCTGTTTAAGCTGCCCACTGTTGGGAGGCTGAGGTAGGAAGATAGTTAAAGCCCAACTTGTGCAAGTTAGCAGGACTCTGACTCAACAATTAGAAAGGACTGGAGACGAACCTTAGTGCAAAGGCTCTGAGATCAATTCCCAGTATCAGAAAAAATCTTTTAACTGGGCCTGATGGCACATGCCTGTAATTGTGGCTGCTTGAGAGATTGATGCAGGAGGTTCATAAATTCAAGGCCAGCCTGGGCAACTTAGACCACGTATCAGAATGAAGAGCTGTGTGGTATACGTGTAGGTAAGTGATAAGAGCAAGTATCTAGCATACAAGGCCCTGGGTTCAATCCTTAGTATGTGGGTGGGGATCTGTTTAACACAGTATAAATAAGAGAATGGAACCTCTGCATAAAATGTTTGATGTGTCAGATAAATGGCTTTCCTATTCATGATCAGTATTATTTTCCTTTATTCAGCAAGCATTTGGGGACATCTATTATATGTATAGTCTGGTGGAGCAATTAAACTAGGTCACAAAATAATGCATAGTATTCATCACACAGAATGACAGAATGAAGTGTTCCATGTGGTCTTCTCCCTGCCTCTTGGTCCAAGCTCCGGACATGTCAGCCAAGGCCCTCCCACCAGACCCTCACAGGCAGCTGCTTCTACAGAAACAATTGTGCATAAATCCTTTAATCTGAACCCAGTAAATGGCTCATGTCCTAAAGCAGGGCATGGGGCAGGCTCTGGAGCTAGAGGGTTCATTCAAACACTGATACCCCTTTAGAAGGATAATCCATGGAAAAAGTTAAGCCTAAGCCCTGACACACATAGTAAAGAATCACTAAAATGTTACTGTTGGGCATGATCCTGCGTGCACCTATAGTTGCAGCCACTCAAGACTGAGGCAGGAAGATTGCTTGGGCCCACAAGTTTCAAGCTGACCTAGGCAACCTAGACCTCTGTCTCAAAATAGAAAATTATTACCTGAGTTCAATTTCCAGTGTGTGTGTGTGTGTGTGTGTGTGTGTGTGATATATAAGGTCTGTTTTGAATTTAGAGTGGGACAAATTATTTGCTGTTCATGTACATTATTTGTTAAACTTTTACAATCCCTCCATATTATAGATGAAAAACTAGGACTTGGAGAATAGGAAACCCATGGCCATGGCTGGGGGTTTAACTCTTCTGATTCTGAAACCTGTGCCTTGAATGTGTTCCTAGCCCGTCACGAAGTACCTACCATGTAGGACCATCTTTGGCAGATGTAAGCACACAACTAAAACATCATGGCTGTGTTCTCTCATGTTTTCTAAACCCCTATTCATACGCAAATTGAAACCCTTACCCTTCAAACACTGAAAACCCAGGGTTTAGAACTGAGGAACAGCCCAGGCCTGGTGGTCTGTGTCTATAAGCCCAATACTCAGGAGGCTGATGTAGGACAGTTGCCAGGAGTTTGAGACCAGGCTGCACTACATAGTGAGACCCTGCCTCCAAAATGAAAAGGAAAATGGGAAAAAAGGAAGAGCTGAGTTGTATTATGCCTTCATTTATAGGAATTTGGGACTGTTGATTGGAGTGCTATAATTTCAGATTTCATTTGAGGGGAAACAATATTCCAGTCTGGTGTCAGTTGTTTAAGGGTGGTTGAAAGCTAACAATCCAAAGTGTTCTTGCCCAGGGAGAAGAGACTGAGGTACCTAATACCTGCTGACATCTCCATGGGGCCCTCTGGGGGCAGCTCTCAAGGCTGGCTTGGAATAAACAAAGGATTGAGAGTTCCCAGATCTTCTCATTTCAAAGGGATGTAGGATCATATTAATAAGATACAGAATCACTAGAGAAGCTGAAGTTTCCAAACCATAAACAAATTATCTGAACCCTAAAACTATTGAGTTATATTTACTTTGAATTCAAATAATGATTTACCAAAGAGCTCAGCAGGTTAAAGTGCCTGCAAGCAGGTGCAGGGGCCGGGGGTTCGATTCCCAGGCCTGCCATGCTGGCCCCGCCCCTTGGGCGAGCTGAGCCGGCAACTAAGACTAGGCATGTTGGCGCACGCCTATAATCCCAGCTCTTGAGAGGCTGTAAACAGGTGGATCACTACAAGTCTAATCTAGTAGTGAGACCCTGAACACCCTATAGGCCCTTCCCTAAAAATACAAAAATAATAATGATGATGATGATGATGATGATTTACCCCACACTCATGAGCTCAGAAAGCAGAGTTGAGTGGAAAGCACATTGGCTTTGTAGTTGGACAGATGGGGATTTGAAGCCGAACTGCTTGGTTATATGTTCATCACTTTGAGAAAGCCACTGCAATCAGCAGGGCCAGTTTCTATCATCTGTAAGTCAGAAATAGCAACAACGGAAGTTACCGTTAGGCCAAATAACACTCAGAGTGCCCTGTACAAACAGGCCTTCGCAAGTGACACTCATCTTTCTGGGAAGTGATTGGAATTCACTAGGTTGTGTACAGCCAGCATAAGATCTATTTATCTCCCTAACTCCACTCCTTCCTGGAGACTGGCACCCAGAAATTAACCAACCACAGTTACTGGGCTGCTAACTAGCAGCACTGGGACTCGAACCCCGGCCTCTGGGCCAGTGATGATGAGCCTATGGCACACATTCCAAGGGGGCTGCTGGGTATCATCGAAAGCTGTGAAAGGTTCGCCGTCACGCCACTAGGTAGTTGGGTGAGCAGTCCCAGAAGCACATGTTGCTTTGCTTTTGCTTCTGGAAGAGGGTGCTCATGAAAGAATGGAGGCTGCAGATAGACATCTTGCCCTTGGGTTCTATGGTGACTCTTCAGTAGCCTTCAGTACCTTGCCCTGTGGTGAGTGCGTGGATACCAAGCTAGAGGCAAGAAGACCGCAAGCTGTCAGAATCACCCTCCCCAGCCTGCCCTGCATCCCGCCTCGAATTCGGGGCCACTTCTTCAGAGCAAAGCCATACGAGCGGAGCAACCAAGCATCAAACTAGGGATATTTTATTTATGGCTTTAATAATGGAGTCTCTTGGGAAAGGTTTGGTTTCCCATTCCCAGAAGCAAAAATGCTGCTACCGAATGCTGCCGAAATTTATTGCTGCTTTTTTTTTCTTTCCACCACATTTTTTGAGCCACGTTAATAGACTTTAAAATGTACCTTCACAGAAGTAGAATGATCCTAGCTGCTGTTCATTTGGCTGCTGTGTTTCATACAAATCCATCACCCTGCAGGAAATGGAGACCATAGGTTGATTGTGCATCTGCCGGCAACAGCCCTGTGTTGAACAGCATACATTTATTATCCAAGCTGTACTAACCGAACCTCGTTTTAGTTTTTGTCTAGTTCTCAGTCCCTCGTCATTGTCCACAAGCAGCCAGAAGGACGGTGCACCCAGAGCTCATAGAGGCATTCAGGCTTGACATTGTTACCACGGCAACGAGACACAGCCAAGGCTCCAATTTCATTTCATGTTAGATCTCAATGATATTAGACAAGAAATGGTTTATGCAGAGAATGTCAGGCATCTGAGAGAGGAAGCCGAGGGAAGGGTCGGCCACTGACCTCCTGGGATATGGGACAGTTTCTGTTTAACAAGAGGAACGGGTAATCCTGTGAAGAAGAGGGCAGAGTCAGCACTTGGATAGCGGTGCAGACTTGAGTCCACACCAGAGTGCATTTCTCTGGCTTGGGGGAGACTGAGACCTGGCTTTAGCCTGAGGGAGACTCTCGCCTGAAAAATCTCTGTCTGGACAGGAGGAGCCCAACACAGGAATGCTGATAAAAATCCTTCCTGCCCGGGCCACAGGGTCCCCGGGATGCGGTCAGGGATGGAATCAGGTCTCCAGCTCTGTTCCGTGTGAGCTTGGATAGGTTGGCTACCTTCACAGGCTCAGTTACTGCACGCGAAAGGGTTCCTGGGTAGACCAGGGGAGAAAGTAAGTGCACACTAAGTCCCCAGACAGAGCCTAGACCTCAAGTTCAAGAAATAATTTTTAAAATTATTATTACTGCCTCAGTAGTGGTGCTGGCAAGGCATAAATGTTTGTACTTAAAAATGGAAAAATGCATGCATGTGTACTGCATCAATGAGAAGTATTAATGTAGTGAATATTAATTATCCTTTTTTTGGGTACTGGGGATCAAACCAAGGGATGTTTTTACCACTGAGCTATAACCTCAGCCCCACCCCCTTTTTTGATATGAGGTCTCATTATGTAGTTGGCTTTGAATCACAGTGATCATCCTGCCTCAGCCTCACTGTTGGGATTACAGGTGTTCAATACCACACCCAGGCTCTGGCCTGGTTTTTAAGAAAAATTTAACTTCAAATGGAGGCTCACTAAATTGCCCAGATGGAACTTGAACTTTCCATCCTCTTGCCTCAGTCTCCCTGTGTGCTGGAATTATAGGTACATATCACTGTGCCTTCTATTACCTGTCTACTTTTCTTGCTCTCTCTCTCTCTCTCTCTTTTTTTTTTTTTTTTTTTTTTTTTTTTGCAGTACTGGGGATTGAACTCAGGACCCTGCGCTTGCCTGGAAAGTGCTTATTCTACTGAGCTATCTCCCTGGGCCCTACAGGGTATTCCGTGTCTCACTACTACATCAGACTCATAATGATCTGCCTGTTTACAGCCTCCCAAGAGCTGAGATCACAGGTGTGTACAACCATGCCCAGTCTCAATTGCCTCTCAGCATGCCCCGGGGTCAGGGTGGCACAGGCAGGCCCAGGGATTGATCTCCTGGCCCCTGCTTCTGCTTACAGGTACTTTAATCCGCTGAGCTATTTGGTCAGCCCTTCTTTTTCTCTTTCATTGCATGTTTTTTTTGTTTTTGTTTTTTTTTTTTCTGCTGGCTCAGGATGCCTTCAGGGGCAGGTCTGGTATGACTTGAGCATCTGGGGATCAAACCACAGCAACTTGAGACTGACGATTCTGTTTAAGCAGTCACTTAAACAACTGAGCTAATGGGCAGGCCCCCTCATTGCATGGTGTTCTAAAATTCATATATTTCCTCCCCAGGAAGTTCAACAAATGCTAAATATCCTCAAAGATAATTACTTATGTTTTCTTTAAGTATTTGAGTCAGCAGTTACTCCAGGGATAAACAGATAATGTTGCTGTCCTTGGGGACTTTTCTCAGTGCCCTCTATGGCAGGGTTATTGTACCAGGGCAAGTAGGTAGTTGCCCAGGAAAGAAAAGGTCAGAGTCACACAGCAATTACTGTTTGGACTAGGAGACATGGTTCTAGGGCTTGGAGTGTCACTTAGTGGTAGGGCAGCTGCCTAGCACAACCAAGGCTCTAGGCTCAATCCCTGACATTTCGAAGAAAAAAGAAAGAATTATTATTATTATTATTATTATTATTATTATTTTTTTTTTGAGACAGAGTCTGTGTAGCTCAGGCTGGCCTTGACCTCAAGAAATTCTCCTGCCTCTGCCTCCCAAATTCTGGGATTACTGTGTGTGGCTGTATGCTCCACTTGCAGGGGGTTCTCACTGCTATAGCTCTTCTTCCTCTGGGGGCCTCCAGCTCCAGGGCCAGGCCTCTGCTATGGCCCTTATGAGGCTGCGTTTTCTGTGCCCTTCCCTAGGGCTCCCTGCAGGGCAGGGATGCAGACTTTATAACTGTTGAAACCAACAGCTTAATGAATATTCAAGGACTGGTCAAATAGCTCCGTGGATTAAAGCTCCTGCAAGCAGGCCCAGGGTCCAAGGGTTTGATCTGGGCCCGCCATGCCGGCCCCACCTCTAGGGCACTCTGAGCCAGCAATTGATCTGGGCATAGTGGCACGCGCCTGTAATCTCAGCTCTTAGGAGGCTATAAATGGGTAGATCGCTATGAGTCCGATCTAGTAGTGAGACCCTGAACACCCTTCCCTTAAAAAAAAAAAAAATTTGATCAAAGGATAACTAGTGAATGTCAAGCTGGTCATTTATCAAAAGAAATATTATTGCCAGGCCTGGGGGCACTCCTCTGAAATCTTAGCACTCGGGAGCCTGAGGCAGGAGGACTGCCACCAGTTGGAGGTTAGCCTGAATTGCATAGGGAGTTCAAGGCCAGCCTGAACTGTATATTGAGACCTACTATCTTCCAAAAGTAGAGGGGAGTATACCTTTCAATCACAACCAAAAAGGGAGCAGGTGATGTCTGTTGAACTTACTGGGGCAGAGGAAAGACTGACTGCATTAGCTTTACCTCTGTTCTGCTGGAAACAGGTAAGTGAGAGCAAAATCCTAGGGCAGGAGAGGCAGCTGCGTGTCTTACTTCACCAGGTGGGAAGGATTGTCCTCAACATAAAGCATAAGTGGCAGGAGGGGGGTGGGGGCAGGGTCCTTCATGCAATAGCATGGAGGCAGATTTCTGTCCCTGGAGTGACAACAGCCAGGCCTGGGGACACAAGCATGAATCCTCCAGTGGGTGGTGGAGGGTGACATGTCTGTCACCTGTTGCCCAAGGAAAGTCCTTCGGGCCTGGCTTGGATGTAGGAAACGAGGACTCTAATCCTCTTTACGGGGCCCCTTTGGATTCAGCCTCTTTCTCACTAATCTCTCATCATTTCCTCCTTGTCATTCTCCCCTAATCTCTTTGATTTAAGGGCTCCTACTCAAGCAAGAGAAGGAGATGCCAAGACAGGGCTTTACTTTATGGCGTTTTCTCCCAAGTACTCTGCTCTTGCCTGGAGTTCTTAAATTTTCATTTCACGAGAATAAGAAAGAAAAAAAAGAAAAAGAAAAAACAAGTCACAGGTCTGTCCTGTTACAGTTCTGTATATGGTTAGATTTCTAAATTTCTTTGTGAAAATATGTAAATGCTTATTTCTACTTTTATAAAATTATTTTTCCTTCATATTCTGTAAGGACTTAAAGTTCAACATATCAATTTTAAAAAAAAAAAGGAAAGGAGAACTCAGAAAAAAAATTTTTCATTTCATGGCCCAGGGTTTTGCATCTCAAAAGACAGGGAAATACAGTTTTCTCATGTCGTAAATACACATAGCAAAAATTCACAGCCCTCCATTTTTTTTTAAAGTATTGTTGCAAGTGTACAGTCATGTGACCATCACAGTCATTACATAGAATATTTCCATCACAAAAAATCACTTAGGACCAGTTAACACTCTATCATCTGTCATCCCCAGGCCCTGTGGTCCCTGTTTTCTGTTCTTGTAGTTGTACTTTTTCTGGAATGACAAACAGTAGGCAGCTTTTGACTCTGGTTCCTTTCACTCAGCATAATGCCTGAGAAATTCACCATGTTTTGTGGCTCAAGTTTTTTGCTTGTTTTGAGACAGGGTCCCACCAGGTACCCAGGTGGGTCCCACCTGGTAGCCCAGGCTGACCTTCAACTCATGATCCTCCTGCCTCAGCTTCCCTGTTATTGAGATTACAGGAGTGCACCACCATACATAGCTTAAGGTTGTTCCTTTTTATTCCATTGCATGTATTCCATTGCATGGACGGATCACAGAATCCCTCACCAGTGGGTGAGCGTTTTTTGTGTAGTTTCTATCTTGTGCTTCTATGAAAAAGCTGCTATAACATATTTGGAGAGGTTTTATGTAAGTTGTGTATATATTTTCAGTTCTCTTTGGTAAATTTCTAAGAATGGGATTGCTGGGATCATGTGGGAAGAGGGAGTTTAAATTTATAAGAAACTGACACACTGGTTCTCCAGAGATGTTCCAGCCATACAGGAGACTTCTAGTTTCTCTACATCCTTGTTAGCACTTTTGGATTGCACGTTCACTCATTCACGGAGTCATCTGTCAGCCAGTCAGTCATCCTGACAGACGTGTAGACCTTTTCTTTCCGATCTCTATTGCTACATTCCTCCCGTAGGATAAATACCAGAAAATCCTTTCTGCCGAATGAGGTACAGATCCAAGAGGAAAATTATGAATGGCTTTTGTGTAACAGCTTACGAACTATCTTTTGCTCTATACAAAAAACAAGAGGAGAATGAATGGAGAAATGTGAAGGCAGGAGCTGGGTTGGGGAAGCTGGGGTGGGAGTCAGGCCTTTCCAGTATGATTCTATTTTGTTGACCATTCAGACAGGAAGCATACCATTTGGCTAAGTTTTTCTAGTTAACCCATTTGGAAAAATCTCTTTCTACTGCTTGCAATGTAGATTAGAAAATCATCCCCTTTTGTTAAGCCCTGTTATCCAAACTAATCTCCTTTAAGCTAGAAGCGCCAGCTCTCCCAGCGAGATGGCAGGGCTGCCGGTATGGCTAAGACAGCCACGTGTAAGGAAATCATAAAGGACCACACGCTGAGAGAAAGACGCAACCCTTGACCTGAAATTCTGCTGTTTCCTAGTTGCTCAAGAAAGTCATTTGACACATTGACGCTTTGAATCCTTTTAAGGAATTGTCCTGTTCTTTCTCATTACTCCCCCGTTCACCCCATTGACACAGGCACTGACAGTGTAATCCTGCCTTTAATAATCTGGGCCGTATAGCTCAAGGCTCTGCTGAGACTATTATGTCTAGAAGAAGCCACTTAATTTAGCATCTAGAAAGTACAAGTCTGAGAGGGAGATGACAGCCCCCTCCCTCTCTTTGAGAATGAAAGGGATGGCTTTTCTTCCAGCTGGGTGCACACACTCACTCTGCTTGTCTTTTTTTTCTTTCTTCCTTTTGGTTTTTTGATACACAATCTCGCTATGCAGCTCAGGCTGGCCTCGAACTCACAGCTATCAGTGTCCTGCCTCAGTCTCCTGAGTGCTGCGATCACTGAGTGCACCACCACACCCAGCCTGTCACTTTTTTATGCCATGCAAAGGAGAGCAAAGGGTCACAGGGGCCCCAGGGCGAGAATTTTGAAGAACTGAGGTAATTTGCTGATGGTTGGCAATGTTTTCTTTTGGTTTCTAAGCAACAAATCAAGACTTGCAAGCAAAAGGCTGCTCCTCATTCTGCACACCCTGTGGACCCATTTTCCCCAAAGTCCTATATCCAGGGTGACCCAGGATGACAGCAAATATAAAAACCTGTGGAAATTTAGCACCTGCATTAGAGAACCACACTCCAGACATCTGTTCTGAAAAGTAATGGTGACACAATGGGGTCAAATGAAGCTGTCAGAAAAATAGCTGCTAATAATAGCCTGCAGGTACCGTGCGCGCCCTGCCAGTTGCTAGCGCTTCGCACATGGTTTGCATTGGCCTTCCCAGGAAGCCTCTGAGGGAGTCCTGTTAGTAATGCAGCTGTACAATAAAAGCCAAGGCTTAATGAAATGGTGGCTTCTTTTTGGGGGGTTGAGACAGGATCCCCCTATGCAGTTCAGGCTGGTTTTAAACTCACTATGTAGTCCGGACTGGCCTCAAACTCACAGCAACCCTCCTGCCTCAGCCTCCGGAGTGCTGCTATTGCAGGCACGCAACACCACGCCAAACCTGATGTAATTTCTTTTGAAAAAATTTTTTATTTGAAAGAGAAACAAAAAACAAGAGTGGAGACAAAAACAAAGTAACAAAATCCAATAACAATGATACAGAATTTCAAAACAAGAATAGGAAATTAACAATGGTTGTTATATTACATATTGTTATCGAATTGGTTGCTCAGATTACCAGATATAGGTATGCTTTTTTTTTTTTGGTGGAACCGAGGATTGAACTCAGGCCCTTGTGCTTGCCAGGGAAGCGCTTATTCTACTGAGCCATCTCCCTGGCCCAAGATATAGGTATGCAAGACTGATTAAATACTTAAACATTAACTATTTCTTTTAATAAATCAGCAGAAATTAGTAGCACAATTGTCTTAGTTATCTTGTGTGTATTCTTTTGTTATCTTTTTCTCCCATCCCAGTTGTTCTTTCCTTTTTAAAAAAGATAAACATAACAATGAAACCAAGTTTCAAAACAGGTTACGAGGACAGTTATAATAGTTGACACATTGTGTATTGTCCTCCTACTAGTTATTCAAAGATATAGGCATGTCATCTTGTCTATGCAATATTAGCACAAAACTTTCTCTTTATTGTCTAAAGAGAATATGAAACAGTAAGCAAAAGAAAACAGAAACATACAGAACTTTACCAAACAAAACAATAGGAAATTGACAATGGTTACTGTGTTGCATAATGTTGTCTTCAAATTAGTTGTTCATATTACCAAAGATAAGCATGTGAAATTGTTTTTTAAAAAGTTATAAGAAACTAGGGGCCAGGGAGATGGCTCAGTCTGAGTTCAATCCCCGGTTCTGCAAAAAAAAAAAAAGTTATAAGAAATTAAAAAGGAGAAGAAAGAAAAAATTGAGCATCCACTGTTCCACTCTGTAGTAAAGACCCCCAGCTAGCAGACAGCTTGGCCAGGTTTAAACCCGGTTAATGTGGCTCTAGGATCTTCATTCCATTCTCTTTTCTCCTTTTCCTTCTCCTTTGTTGCCCTCACTAGGCTGATTTTGAACTTGCATGATCCTCCTGCCTCAGCCTCCCAAGTGCTAGGATTGTAGGCATTTACCAACACACCCAGCCACTACAGTTTTTCTTTCT
>NW_004524740.1:5065402-5079288 GCF_000260255.1 Octodon degus | reverse complement strand
CTATGTAGATCGGACTTGTAGCGATTTTCTTGTTTTCAGCCTCCCAAGGGCTGGGATTACAGGTGCGCACCACCACGCCCAGTCTCAGTCACTGTCTCAGCAAGCCCCAGGGGTGGGGCTGGCACGGCACGCCCGGGATCGAACACCCAGCCACTGTGCTCTGCCTAAGCAGGCGATTTTGTCCACTGAGCTATCAGGCTGGCTCCAGTCTTTTTTCTTAGTCACAGTATATTCTTTCTCACATCAGAACCTCACTGCTGCAAAAATCCTTAGGGAAATGAACTCAACAAATTTGAGGACAAAGCATTCCCCAGACTTTGCTGTCTGCTTCAAAATTCAATTGATATCAGTAAGGCAGGCACATGCTACTACAGCATCTGGGAGGCTGAGGCAGGAGGATGCCCATGAATTTGAGGCCAGCATGTGCTCCATTATGAGTTTAAGGCAATCCTGGACTATGTAGCAATATCTGGTCTCAAAAAACAAAACAAAACAACAACAGAAAAACCCACAAAACAATAAAAACTGAAAAACAAGCCATTAATTTATTCATTTGACAAATACTGATGCACGTTTTGTAAGGAGAAATTTACAATAAAACAGAGTGTGCACCACCAGAGGTGTGACTGGCAGTGGCCCAGAGGAGGAGAGGCCTTGGCAACTGCAAGTGAGAAAGGGCTTCACAGAGGAGGTAGGCTGGGGCAGAGGTTCAAAGGACAAGTGGGGACCACCGAGGGGACTGTGTATGTGCACACTTGTGTCTGTGCACATCTGTGCATGTGTGCATGAATATGTGCTTGTGTGCAGGGATGGGCGTATGTGCACAGAGGAAGAAGCGGCATCCAGAAGGAGGGGCAGAGGGGCCAGTCCAGGCCCAGGACTCAGACCTGGGGGTGCCTGGAGGCCAGAACACAAGGCAAACAGTGGCTGCGCAGAGGCTGGGGTGGGGTCTTGAAGGGCTCTGGAAGGCATTTGGGTCAGAAGTCACAGGCCACAAGGAGCCATCAGAGGACTTTTCTGCCACTGCTAGAGTTTGAAGCCCAGGATTTCTCCCTCTCAGCTACAATTACAAGGCTTTTTTTTTTTTTTTTTTTTTTTTTTTTTTTTTTTTTTTTTTTTTTTTTTTTTGACAGGGTCTTACTAAGTTGTCCAGGTTGATCTTGAATTTGTGAACCTGCTCCCTTCTGGGTGCTGGTATCTCAGGCATGCATGACCACACCTGCCCATTAAAAGGTTTTGAGTGGAAGCTTGGCATGATCTGATGGGCATCAACTTCCAACTTGATCAGTTATGGGAATCAGAGTTAGAAGCAAGCAGAAAGGCAGGCTTGAGACAGGGAGGTAATTTAAGGGGATGTAACAATATTGCTGACAGGAAAAGATAAAATGCCTAACCTAGGGCAGTGTCAGTGGAGATGGAGAAGTGGAGAGGAAAGAGTGTATGGGACTTGAGTTAGTGTCGTGGTTGCCCTAGTCTGAATGTGTCCCCTGAGACTTATGTGTGGAAATGTAATTGCTAGTGTGGCGGTATTGAGAGGTGCAACCTTGGGGAGCAATTAAGCTATGAAACAGCTCTCATGAATGAGATTAGTAACCTTCTAAAGAAGGTTGAAGGGCTGGGTATGCGGGTTATAGGCAGAGTGCTTGCTTAGCATGTGGGAGGCCCAGGGCTTGATCCCCAGTGCTGGAAAAACAAATAAAAAAGCAATGACAAAGGTTGAAGGGATCACCTCACCCCCTTACCCTTCTGCCTTCTGCCATGTGAGAATGCACCATCAGGCGCCATCTTGGAAGCAGACAGTGAGACCTCACCAGACGCCAAACCTGCTGGTGCCTTGAACTTGGACTCCCCAACCTCTAGACCTATGAGAAATAAATTTCCCTTATTTCTAAATTACCCCATCAGTCATATTTTGTTATAGCAGCCAGGATGGACTGAGACAGCAGATAACACACAGGCCATGGCTTAGGCTGCCTCAGGTGTGCTCAGGGCCAGGTTACCCAACCTAGGCTTCAGTCTCCCATCAGAACAATGGGGACAATCTTGGTACTTAAAGTGCTGGGTGTGGTAAAGATCAATGAGATTTACATGCTTCACGTCATAAATGCTCAACACATTTTCTGTTCTCTCTCTGTTTTCCTATTTATTTATCTACCTATTTTTTTATATTTTAGATTTTGTTATTTATTTGTTTGTTTTCGAGACAGTGTTTCACCACGTAGTCACACCGGCCCCAAACTCATGGTAATCCGCCTGTCTCAGCCTGCTTAATGCTCAATTACAGAAGTGTACCACCATGCCTGGTTGTGTTTTCTTTATCCTATTTATTTATTCATTTATTGGTACTGGAGATCAAACTCAAAGCCTTGCACTTGCCAGGCAGGTGCTTATGCTGCTGAGCCATCTCCCCAGCCCAAGCTATCTCCCCAGCCCTTCTTCTTTTTAGTTAGAGAAAGTGAGAGAGCTATAGGTGAGTCCCAGGTTCCTAACATGGGTCACTCTGTGGACATGCACTTGATAGAGGGCGCTGGTTTTGAGATTACAGTTGAGGAGGGTACCTGCTAAGAGTATCATGAACCTGTAGCTTACAGATCATGACTGAGACTTGATATGTTTGTTTAGCTGTGAAAATTTTAAGTGATGCTCCTGATAGCTTCAGACACTCTAGAGGAAGAGAAAGATATGGAATCGATAGTTTCTTTCAGCAATCTCATCTCATTAAACAGCATCACCATCTTCCCAAGTTTACTAGGTTTAAATCAGTGCTCTCTAGCACCTCTAAATCTGATCCATACACAAGTCTTGTTAACCCCAAATCAATTCCAAATCTTCCTCATTTTCTTTTTGTCTTGTTTTGTTTTTTGGTACCAGGGATTGAACTCGGGACCTGCGCTTGCCAGGCAGGCACTTATGCTGCTGAGCTATCTCTTCAGCCCTGTCTCCATTTTCACTGCCACAACCTGGCTGAAGCCACCTCTCCTCTCCCTGGACCCTGCCAATGGCCTCCTACAGAGGTCTTCTACTTTCACTCATGGCTGTTCTAGAACGTTCCCAAGAATAGTGCAATGGTCTCTTCATAAATCAGAACTGGCTGCGCCTCAGAGATTAAAATAAAGTCTGAACTATTCAATGTTCTACGTGCTCTGACAGCTACAGCCTTGCAACTCACAAGCACATGGGCATTCTTTTCTTTTGTCTTATTAGAGAGAGAGACTCACTATGTAGCCCAGATCCTCCTGCCTCAGCCTCTAAAGTGCTGGGGTGACAGTGCTACCCCATCTGACAAGGTCATTATTCTTTTTAAGGGTTTTTAGTCTTTTTTCTTTTAGTACCATGAATTGAACTCAGGACCTCATGCTTGCCAGGCAGGTGCTGTGCCACTGACCTATATCCCCAGCTCAGTGCTTTCTTTCTTTCATTTTATTTATTTACTTATGTATTTAGTATAGGGTTTACAGGGTCTCACTACACAGATTGGACTCATAGTGATCCTCCTGTTTTCAGCCTCCCGAGTGCTGGGGTTACAGGCATGCACCACCATGCCCAGTCTCAATAGCTGTCTCAGTACTCAGAGCATGCCCGGGATCCAACCCAGGTCTCTGTGTCTGCCTAAGCAGGCTCTTTAATCCACTGAGCTATTTGGTCAGCCCTCATGTGCCAACCCTAGTGCCATCACTCTTAACAGAGTAATTGATTACCTTCATAAAACACACTTTCCATGTTCTTTGTGGATGATTTTATAGCCTGATATAAAGCAAAGGCTCCCGCATATCGTGGATCTGCAGCATTTCACCCATCTAGCCTTCCTCTTGGCTAACTCTTGCACCAACGTGGTGGAGTAGGTATTATCTTCCTCCTCATCTTGCACATGAGCAGTCTCCTGCTCAGCCTCATGACTCGCCCAAGGCGCAGGGCTGGGGTAGGGAGAGCAAAGACTCAACCTGAGCTCTGTGTCATGGCCCTGATGTCTGGGCTGTTTCACAATAGCGCGGAGGACTGGAGCCTTCACTCAGAGGGTAGATGGGCTGATACCAGCTGGCCAATGCTAATTTAGGAAAATAACCCTGAGATAAAGATTTATAGAGAGCAGACTCTGTAATTAGCCTGCTGCCCCAGCAGGAATGTGAGTTTGATCTACTGTCGGGTCACAGCTACGGGGCTCCCAGAGGCTCAAGGGTAGCACTACAGGGTCTCTGAAAGTAGTTTTCAAAGATGAGAGTCTAGGAAGGGCTTCTCCAGGCCGTGCTGGTGAGGCTGATGTCCTCACAGAGAAGATGGCATCTTGGGACAGGACCAAGGAGCTTAAAGGACAGCAAGTGTGCTGGACAGGCCTGGGGCAGGGGGCAGATGCATGCTGGGGTACGGCAGATGGGACAGAGAAACAAACGCAAGCACAGCGGGAGACTTGGAAGAAAGGTTTTTGGCCCTGGCTTCTAGAATGCTTCTCACCGCACTGCTGGCTGAGGTAGCCTTTCCTGGCGTATTCTCTTAAGAGTCCTTTGAGCTGGGTAGTAAAATGAGACCCCTGTAATCAGCTGCCACCAAAATCCCACAAATCTTTAAACGCCACCTCTTCAGAGATCTTTCCTGAGCTCTGCACCTAAATCAGACACAAGCTCCCATCCTCACGGTACTGTGGCAGGCCGAGTCACTTCCCCAGTAGTGCCTCTCACCATCTGTAGTGAGATATTTGTTAATTTTCATGGCGTTTGTCTGGCTGTACTCCTGGGCCACAGATCTTCTTGGTTTAATCCACCGGGGTGTGTGAAGAGCCTGGAACACCGTGCTGGCATGAGGTCATTGTTCAAAGCCTACTTGTCTGGTTGGCTGAAGGCACGAGCGTGGTGGTCTCTATGGAAATAAGTTCCAGAGTCCCGTGTTGGCACATGAGGAGAAGCAGCCTAGAGTTACCACAAGAGTTAGGCCTCAAGAGGAAACAAGGACAGCTCCCCAAGGGGCCCCAGGTCCTGCTCTTTGGCTTAACTCAGCCAAGAGGAACTCTGAGCTGCTTCTGTGAGAAAGCCTGTCACTTACTTGCTGCCTCACACTTGCCCCTGTCAGTGTTCAGCTGAGGATAGAACCCCGGGACAGGTCATGCTGGGGCTCGCCCCATTTTGTGTTGCCAAGAAGTCTGACCGGCTCCCATCAGATATAAGTGAATTTTTGGCAAGCAGAAAGGAAGCGAGCTGAGCTACAGCAAGAACGAAGTTAGCTAAACAGCCTCTCCTCCCCCTACTGAAGTGGTGCTGGGGCAAAGAGGGATTATTTGGCTGAGCACAGTAGCACATGCCTGTAATCCCAGCCCTCAGAAGGCTGAGGCAGGAGAACTACGAGTTCTAGGCCACCCTAGGAAATTTAATAAGGTCTTGTCTAAAAACAAAGTAAAAAATAAAATAAAAAGGGGCTCAGTAGGGAATGCTTGCCCGACACATGTAGGTCCCTGGGTTCAGCTCCCGGTACAGTGGCTATGGGGCTGCAGGGGGAATTATTTGCCATCTAATAATCAGGTGTTTGGAGGCAGATTTTCTCAATAGGGTAAAAAACAGGGCATGCATGGTATTTTGTTTTCCCTTTGGTCTTCCTGATAGCAGCGTTACCTTGAGGTCTGGGTGACCTGATTCTTTTAAAGAGTCCTTGAAATGCTGGCAAGTGCGCCGTCGCCGAGGCCTACGCGGAGGCCTGCCTCAGCCTGGGCCCCAGCTCTCCTTGGAGCGGCCCATCCTTTGTTCTCGAAAGACGAGACTTCTGGGGGGGAGAGGAAAGGGGAACAGAGCTGGAGTTCCTGGCCATGGCGACGTGGGGCGCACCTCGGTCCTGCCTTTGGGGTCGCTGAGGGTATGAATCGAGGGAAGGGAAGCCGAGCTCTGCTTATTCTTGCGAACCAGGTTTTCTCGGGATGAGCCTGCACATTTAGAAGCTGAACGCTTCTTTCTCACTGATAGAGCTACTGTCAAGTTTTCATTGTCTTTTATTTTCTGGAAATAAAGTTAAAATTGTTTATTGGCTGGGTGTGGCATAAGCCCAGCACTCAGGAGGCTGAGGCAGGAGGATCGTTGTGTGTTTAAGACCAGCCTGGACTATACAGTAAGCTCAAGGCCAGCCTGAACTGCGTAACAGGACCCTATCCCAAAAAGATTTAAAAAAAAATATTTATTGTTGACACAATGTATTCCAGGCATTAAACTAAGCAAAGCTGTCTCATTAATTTCAGGCTATCTTATTTTTTATTTTTATGTATTTTAGTACAGGGTCTACAGGGTCTCACTACACAGATTGGACTCATAGTGATCCTCCTGTTTTCAGCCTCCCAAGTGCTCGGACTACAGGCCTGTGCCACTACGCCCAGTTTCAGTTGCTGTCTCAGCACACCCCAGGGGTGGGGCTGGCACGGGTAGGCAGGGATCGAACCGGGTCCCTGTGCCTTCCTAAGCAGGCACTTTAATCCGCTGAGCTATCTGGCTGGCCCTCAACGCTATCTTATAATCCCTCTTCTATATAGGAGAAGATGAAGTTTCAGAAAAGTGGGATATATTTACTAAGTCCTCTCAGTAAAGAGGCCGTGTCGGAATTTGAACCCAGGATCCAGGCATGGTACTCATGCCTGTGATCCCAGCACTCAGGAGACTGAGGCAGGAGTGAGTTTGAGACCAGCCTACACTACAAAATGAGTTCAAGGCCAGCCTGAACTGCATAACAAGACCCTGTTTAATTTTTTTTTTTCTTCTGTATTTTAGGGAAGGGTCTACAGGGTGTTCAGGTTCTCACTACTAGATCGGACTCATAGTGATTCTCCTGTTTACAGCTTCCCAAGTGCTGGGTCTATAGGTGCGGGCCACTGTGCTCAGTCTCAATAGCCATCTCAGTGCACCCTGGGGACAGGGCCAGCATGACAGGCCTGGAGATCGAACCCCAGGCCCCTGCACCTGCTTGCAGGTGCTCTAATCCACTGAGGTATTTGGCTGGCCCTCACAAGACCCTGTTTGAAAAAAAGAAAAAGAAAAAAGAAAAATAATTTGAACCCAGGGTTTCTGGCTTCTAAACTGGCATATTCTTTCTATTTAGGGCCTATGGGAAATTGGAAGAACTGGAACAAATAACAGGATGACCTGAAGGTATTGGTTATCTGTATGGATCTAGTGTGAAAGAGGTTTTTTGTTTTTTTTAATTTTTAAAAAATGTATTTAGGACAGGATCTACAGGGACTATAGGGTCTCACTACACAGATCGGACTTGTAGCAGTTCTCCTGTTTTCAGCCTCCCAAGCGCTGGGATTACAGGCACATGCCACCACACCCAGTCTCAATTGCCATCTCATCATGCCCAGGGGGCAGGGCTGGCATGGCACATTGGGAATCGAACCCTGGCCTGCTGTATTCTGCCTAAGCAGGTGCTTTCATCTGCTGAACTATCTGACAGGCCCCAAAACCTTTTTTTTTTTTTTTTCTTTGTGCAGGGTCTCACTGCCCAGCTCATACTCGTAGTGATCCTCCTCTTTTCAGCCTCTCTAGTGCTGGGATTATAGGCAAGTGCCACCACGCCTGGACTCCATCAATGGCTCAGTGAGCATGGGAGCAGGGCTGCCTGGCATGCAGTGCCAGGGATCGAACCCTGGCCCCTGTGCTTACCTAAGCAAGTGCTTAGTTCGCTAAGCTATCTCGCCGGCCCTTTGAAAGAGTTTTACTGGTCTGCTTTCACTGGGGAGAAATGCGTGGGAGGTTAAATGTTGAAAATATATTCTTCTTTTCCTAGTGCCCAAACTGATCATAGCACCCATTTCTTCCAGATGATCAGAGCTTCTGTAAGTAAGGTGACCTTGTTACTGTCATTGCTGAAAAAAAGATGACTTCGGAAGAAACTACCCCCATTTTGACCTGGGACCCACCATGGGTCGGGGGAGGGATCTGCGTTATTGGACAAAACCGCTGCCATGCCTTCTCAATCCTGCCCAGGAAGAGCTAAGGAATAAAGGCTCCCATAAAGTGCATCATGTCTCCTGCCCTAAACCAAGGGAGCCCAGCAGAACAGAAACCCCAAAGCAGTGGTTTGTCTTTGCTCCCCAGCACTCAGGCTCCCCGCCTCTATTCAGCCTCCCCTTCTGGGGAGAAGCCAGCCTGGGCTCCCCACTGCAGGACAGAGCATGTGCTCTGGGGCCCCTGGCAACCCACTCCAGGAAGGGTGCCGTTTCCTTGCTCGAGATGTATTCGTCAACTGTAATCACATTGCGAGTGGAGTCAGCCAAAGCGGTGGCTATTAATAGGGAAGTGAAGAAAGCTGACTCAGAAGAAAGCTGACCTAGGCCGGGAGGGAGAGCCCGGCCACCTTGGCCTACAATCCTCCGTGAGAGGTCAGTGTGAGACAGACCTGAGCTCGTTTCCTTCCCGGGCAGCAGTCAGCAGTACCTGGATTTCTCAAGTTTGGAAATAGAAACCTGAAGCAGTCCTGATCAAAGGGCTCTTTAGCTGTCTTTTCCTGGTCCTGGGGGAGGCTCTGAGCCCTGAGCACAAATAGCTTCCCTAGCTGTGACTCAGCAGAGGAGCAACTCTTCTTTCTGCTCCCTGATGATGTGGTGATATGCCTTGGAGAGGAGCACAGGGCTACATTTCTGGGGGCTCCCTCTGACCCAGGCCTTAGCCAGCTGGGGTTAGCGATTGGCAGAGATGCTCAAGTAGGGTGATCTTATTTCTAGCTACCTGATGAGGCTTGGGGATGTGGCTGCTACAGAAAGGTGGAAGTGGGGGAGGAGTCACGGTGCAGAAGGGCCTCAGCTTGTGGGAAAATGATGTAATTCTCCATAAATGCAATGCATTTGGGGGTAGGGGAGCTGAGGCTTTAGGCCATTCAGTACAGTCACCATTATGTGGCAGTAGGAAGCAAGATAGATCTCCAAACCAGGCCTGGGACACCCCAGGGGACTCAGAGCTCCCCCTGGAGCCCAGGTTCATGGTCTCTCTCTGTTCCAGGGCCCCACACACGCTCTACATATGCTGCCTCCTGCCATCCTCGCCACCTCACCCAGCAGGTGGGTGTTGGTAACCCTGTCCTCAGATAAGAAACTGAGATTTTTGAATAGGTGGAGTGACTTGGTCACATAGTGAATGGGTGACAAAGACAGGACTAAAAGCCTCAGTCTGTCTGATGCCCAGGAATGGGCAGGTTACAGACAGCTACCTCCAGGCCCAGCACGTACATCTGGGCCCAGTGGTGGCCCATACTGTCACTTTGAGGCCAGCAGTGACGTTCCTTGTGGGGGGGAGCTGGGAGGTTGCAGGGAGCTGGGGAGGGGTATGCTGCAGTCTCCCTACCTTTTCCGTTGTTAGATACTTTTCCTTGTCCTGGAGGAATCATTTTGGGTCCTGGTTCTCAGAAAAAGGAGGTTCGGATGAAGATAGGATGAGAGAGTTCGCATTCTGCTAGAAGTATTCATTAAGCACCTAATGGGCTGGGCTCTGGGTGCCCTGGGCATTTTCAGATTTAAAAAAGCAATTGAATGACATCATTGATCCAGTACTTTTCTCTGCTGCTTTCGGCATATCCTCAATATAATTCCATTTGATAAGAATCATGTACGTGTCCGCCTCCTTAGAGTTACATAGGTGTTGTAACTGCGTACTTAGGTGCTTCTGTACAATATCTATTTACCTGGAGCTGGTCCTTAGCGCCCCCCCCCCAAAAAAAAAAAGCAACAGCAGAAAAAACCCCACCATCTTTTCACATATCAGGGAGTGCCTTTCCTGCCATCCGTTGCCATTTGGGTCACTTCTTAAACCATGACCCCAGACACCTGATTCCGCGCTATGGCAGTACCTGAGGAAGATTTCAGTCCCCAGTTTTCGGGGTTCTAAAGTATAGACATGGACCTGGACTGGGTTTAATGGGAATTCCTTTATCACTTGTTAGCCATGCCATGGCTCTAAACCATCCTGAGAAGACTAGAAAGTAATTTCCAGGCCCATAGCCTCTAAGCCATTGTTTTGGGGTCTTGCACACTTTTTTGGTCAATTTTTTCCTTTCCGTTTTGAAAGGCAAGAAACGTGATATGGTGATAGCCAGCAGGACAGTGGCAGCAAGGAAGTTCAGACAGCGCCTTTTCTCCCATTCTCAGAGTTAATTAATCCTCACTGTACCTTGAACTAGGTCACCTGCATGCCTTGCTGGGGTCTGAGCTGGCTGTCAAGGGAGGCTGCCACTTCCAGGCTGGCTTTACTGAACTGTCCCAGGCTTGGTGCAAAGGGGCTGATTTTCACCTTTGCGTGGGATCTTCTCTCCTCTCTTCCTGAGAGGTGACCATTTTCAGATCTGTGGGTGGAGAGGAAAATCTTCTCTTCCAAAAATAATCTTTTCTGCAGTGGGGTTTGAAACTGGACCAAGCTGCTGGTGCTATTTTTACCCAGTTTGCAGATCAGGGTGTAAATAGCAACTCTGGCTCTTATTTCTTTTTCTGTTTCTTTTTCTTTTTTCTCTCTCCCCCCCACCCCCAAAAGCCAACATCAGTCAACTTCTTTGAGGCAGAGGCATCTTGCTCAAAGGAGACAGCAGAGAGTTTGCCCTCAGGCCCAGGTAATGATTCCTAGACCACTGGGTCAGGACACACAGGAGGAGCAGCAGCTCTAAGGTCCTGTTATCTCTGGTCCTGCTGTAAACACCCGGCCCTATGATAGCAGCTCAGGATGAGGCTGATTTAAAAAAGCACATGCGTCATCATGAGGGAGAAGGCTGGCCCTTAAAGCCAAGTCTGAGCAACCCGAGGCCCCGGCAGCTCTCGGCTCTAGCTGACTCTTGGCCGCAGCCCCCACTCTCTTGCACTACCACAAATTCCTTCCAAGGTTGCTGCTGCCTTGGTTGCTTTTGCCACAATCCCACCAGATCAGGAGTTGAGGAAAGACAGGGCAGGGCAGATGTCTACTCAGAACGGACAGTGTCTCTAAAAATAGAATGTGCTTGTTCTCCAGAGACCAGAGGCCTACAGCCTTCAGTACTGCACGAGCTGTGGCGGTCATGGAGAGGGGAGAGCTTCCTCCAAGCCCCAGTGAGCAGGGCCAGTGGGCAGCTGACCAAAGCCTCGGTCTGTGTCTGTAATCCCAGGGGCTAAGAATGTAGCTGCCTGGCACTCTCCAGGAGGGAGAGACACCAGCAAAGGCTGAGGGGTGCACATTACAGTCGGTGATTCCCTACTGCTTCTCCTCTCTGGAAGGACCTTGCTATTCCCAGATGCCAGATTTCTTACTTAAATCTGTTGTTGGGGCCTTTGGCCTGAAGTAAGGAGTTATGAGTCATCAAGGGTAACAGCAACTTCTCGTACCCTTTCTCTGGGTACACATCAATCAATCAGTCAATCCAAGTGCTCCTCAAATATCTACTGCAGAGTCAGGACTGGACATTTGGTCACACAGTTCAAGTTACAGGTTCTTCCAGGGGATGGTTTTGTAGGAGGTAAGAAAAAAGATCAGAGGACAGGTAGGCAGCTGAGTGATGCCCCCAATCAGGTTTTTTTTTTTTTTTTTTTTTTTTGGAAGTGGTCCCTATGAAACATCTTAGGAATTGATTCTGGGCAGCTGTTAATTGCAGAATCCACTGCCAGTTATTGATAGCTAAAGTGGACTCGAAGAGCTTCTGATGGTAAAAATAGGGGCGGTAAGAGCTGAGCGAATCGCTTTTGAGAAGCGAGGTTGGGATCATGCTGTGCGATCTGCTTTGCCCTCGCTCTGCAGCTTTCCCCCGTAGCTTGGTTCTCACCCAGAACAGGCCAGCAGAGTTTGCTTAGTGACCTGGAGCAGAAAGCCCAGTAGAGAGCTGTGCAGGATTAGAACAAAGCTTGGTTTAAGCAGCTAAAACAGAGCTGCCCCATGCTGGGGTCAGGGCACCCACTTCTGGCTGGGCTCAGTCACATTAAACAGCTCACGCTGCAGTTTTCAGTAAAATCGGTTATATTTTAACTATACTTTCGGTTCATTTGGGGCTCTGTGATTGTCCAGTTGAGCTGGTAATGGGTTCACGCACCAGAGCTAACTGACAGTGGTTTTATGAGGAAGCCGCTGGAAGACTGCGTGGTAAATATTTACCTTAAAACTCAAAACAAAACACCTCAGAAAACAGAAGCAGGAAAAGGTATCCTGCTGAGCGAAATCCAAAGTTTGGGGCAGGCTGAATGACATCTGTTTTTGAACAATGCTTACAGGCCCACCCTTGACAGTGGTCAAATTGAGGACTCGGTACCAGATTTCCTACATTTAGCATTCCCCTAATTTTTTTTTTTTTTTTTCTGGAATCCATCTTGAAGAGCCATTTTCCCTTGCACCAGCAAGAGTTAAACTTTGGCTCTGCTCTGCGGATGACTAACACGCACTGTGTGGCTCTGAGATCATGGACGAAGAAGCTGGCAGCCAGCGTGGGAAGCGCGTGAGACTTCAGAGCTCTTGAAAGGCCTTCGATGGGCAAGGTGATAAATGCACCATCGGTGCCCCTGGTAGTGTCATTTTGTTAGGAATTCTTATCTTCCTTTGAATTTTGCATGATTTTAAAGCAAGATCTCTAACTCCTTAGGGAGCTTCATCTTGCTGTGGTGTGATTCTACAGAGGCTGACGTTTTATATTCACATGCTATCACTTTGAGCCCACGTTGATTGAAAAGTCAACAGGATCCGCTGAGCTGACTGTATCACACGTGGTTCCTGTTAGGGAGCTGCAGTCTTCCTGCTTTGGTGCTCTCTGTTCTGCAAGGAGTCCCATTAGTGCAGGCAGCTCTGGCTCCTCTCGCCTCCTCACTCCTCCCTGGGGCAGGAAGGAGGAGGGATTTAATGTGACAGGTGAGCCTGGAAGGAGCACGGGGCCTCGCATCCTCTTCCCTTCTCCGTGGGTGCAGGCTTAGCTCCTGCAGGGTGGGAAAGGGCGGCCTGTGCTTGGCCCAGCTGCCTGTCCCTGCGTGGCCAGTGTTCTTGCTCTGGGCAGCTCATTTGACTGAGTTAACAAGCCCCAATCTCTAGCACCCACTTTATCGATGATAAAGTATTTTCAGTTCTCTTACAGCGTCCTTCTGTCTTCTGGTTCAAGTCTTGCAAGAGAAGGAAGGGGCCTGCTATTGTTAGGCTTTCTCTGAGCCCTCACTTACCAGAAGACTTCAGATGAGTAGAAGACACTTTGTGCAGAGTTGAGCTTTGACTCACAGACCCACATAGCTACTTTCCACAGAGCCCTGGGCTCCTTGGCTGGTGGGTGAGTGGAGGGAAGTTTCTAGAAGGTATTCTAGAAGTTACTCATTGACTACTAGGGGATAGAGTGGAGGCAGAATCTCTGCTGTCCCACAGTTTGTGGTCTAACTAGAGTGTATCAATTAGCAAGTTTAATGTTTCATGTGAAATAAAACAATTTCCAACATGTTGAAGCAGCAGAGGAAATTTATGGGCTCTGTGGGGATCCGGGCACAGCCTGATCCAGAACTCAAACAACACAGATTCATTTCTTGGCTCTGCCTCCTCTGGGTTGGATTCACTCTTTAGCCACCACACGATGATGCAACGACGCCTCTTGCTGCCAGCTGTGAGGTTCCCACTTGGGCTGCAGCAGATCTGAGATGCCATTTACCAGCCCAGGAAGGCTCCAAGGCCCTTAGACCCTGGAGGCCAACTTTGCTCAGATCATCTTACAGTCTGGGACATCTCCTGTCCTGGCTTTAGCACTGCAGGGTGCAGAGGGGCTTCTTGTGTGGGGTACACCCCAGCATGTGGGAGTTGGGCCCTTCCTGTTGGGTCAGACTTGGTCACTCACTAGGAAGGGAAAAGGGGCCACAACCAATAACTGTCTATTTCAGAAGAAAAAGACAATAAATAAAGTTATATTTCTGCTCTGAGGGAACAATTCAGCCTGTAGAAAATGAAGACATCCCATTAATA
>NW_004524740.1:5059387-5065080 GCF_000260255.1 Octodon degus | reverse complement strand
TCTGGCCTTGAACTTACAATGATTCCTCCTGCCACAGTTTGTGTGTGCCTCCACTCCCAGCTCTTTTTTAATTTTTTATTTTGAGGCAGAGTCTTGCTAAATTGTGATCCAACTTCACTCCTCCTGCCTCAGCCTCCCAGAGAGCTGAGATACAGATGTGCACCATCGTGCTCTGCGCTGGGCCTCTTGATCCAGTCCCCTAGCAATGGCCCTGGGGTTGGAGCCTCCTGCTCTGTCATCCCTTTTCCGTCCAGGAGAAGAAGCTAATATACACATATATGTAATCATATATCCTTATATGAAGAAGAAGGCTCTATAATGGGAAGCACACAAATGATAACTGAGGTAATCTCCACAAAGCAAACAGGCATATGTCCCTTAAGCTACCTGTTAGTGTACATCCGCTATGCTTGCAGATTTGAGGCTATTCAGCTGAAGCTGGGCTTGTGATCTAAGTGCTCTGGGAGGCAGAGGCAGGAGGATTATAAACTCAAGCCCAGTCTAGGCAACTTAATGACTTCTGAGATCTTCTCTCATAATAAAACAAAGATGGAGGTGCAGTTCAGGGCAAAAGGTTCAGGGCTCAGTCCTCAGTACTAGGGGGCTACAAAGTGTGTTAAAGGCCAGTTTAAACTATGTGGTGAGAATCTGTCTCAAAAACCAAAATGAACATAAGCAATAAACATTCTTGGGTATCTACTAAGAAACTACAGCAGAAACACACAATTCATCTATGTGACAGGCCCTTCAATCCTTTTGAAAATAAAGAAAGGATGTTCCTTTACAGATAGATGAATTACAAAAAACCATATGCAGAGCTAAATGAGCTAATAGTGTTATATCAGAAAATGCAAAACTACTTTCACTTTGGGAGAAGGAAGTTGGAGAAAGAATAGGTCATGCTTGGGACTGGAGATTGAACCCAGGACCTTCACACTGAGTTATACCCCCAGACCTTTTATATTTTTTATTTTGAGACAGGGTCTCACTAAGTCACCAACCACACTGCTTAACGTTGGTTACAACTTGCGATCCTCCTGCCTCAGCCTCCCAGAGTGCTGAGATTACAGATGTGCACTTCTCAACCCCAGTTTACTGTTTTTCAGTCTTTTAAATAAATAAGACTCAGTTCTCTGGACACTAGAGCAACAATGTATTTAGACCTAACTGCTCTTATTTTAATGTAAATCGTGGTCAATTATTTATTCACTCAGTTATCCACTCATTCACTCATTGCACCTTGTTAGCAAGCTTGATATGTGTCAGGTGCAGTACCGAGGGCCGTGCACTAAGTAGTGGGGTATAGACTACAGCAGTTCTGCAGGTCAAATCTCCAGTGTGCTCGGAAAGCCTGGATGAGGTGCCCAGATGAGGAGCCCAGATGAGGATCCCGGGTGAGGTGCCTGGATGAGGATCCTGGATGAGGAGCCCGGCTGAGGAACCCGGATGAGGAGCTCTTGCGCTCAGGACAAGGAGGGCAGATGCTGTGGAAATAGGTGGATGAACGGGCAAGCGGGTAGAATGTCAGATGGACTCTCATAGACCTTGCTGTGGGCTTTGGGCAGTATTTTACAGATAAAAGGAATTTGTTGAAGGATTTCAGTAAAGCAGTGACAATATTATGTGTGGAGTTTAGAAAGACATTCTGGCAGCAGCCTAAGGAGTTGTGCTGAGGAGGGGTTGGAGGTAAAGAAATCAACAGGGAAGATATGTCAATAACTAGATGGTAGAGGATAAGTCTTGATGACTGAGGAACAGGGAACAGGGCCAGGCATGGCGGTGTGCTTGGGAGGCTGAGGCAGGAGGATTGCCGCGAGGTCAAGGGCGGCTGGGACTATGTAGCAAGTTCAAAGCCTGACAGAAATACATAGGGAGAACCTGTCTAAGTAAGTAAATAAATAAATAAGTGAGTTCAAAGAAGAATTGAAAGATTGAAACAACAAAACTTCGGAACTGTGGCCATGTGTGGTGCTGTACGCCTGTAGTCCCAGAACTCAGGAGGCTGAGGCAGGAGGATCACCAGTAGTTGGAGGTTCCACAGCAGTCAGGTCAGCGTGGACTACACAGTAAGTTCAAGGCCACCTTAAACTAAAAAGCAAGACCCTGTCTCAAAAAGCAAGCAAACAAACCAACAAAACCCTGAGACGATCTGAGGAAACAAGGAAAGAGCAGGAAGCCACAGTCAAGTAGGTCAGAGCTGTTGAGCATTCTAGCATGGCAGCCATGACATTTCCCTATTAGGGGCGGAAAGCCTTGACAGTTGGAGCCCCTGGCTCAGTCCTGCATCACACACGCAGCGTCCGTGCAGCTGCCCACAAATGGACATGTAGATGCCGGAGAGTGACCATGTGCCTGGCCTCCATACACATGGGGGCGCTGCAGTTTTCTCCCTCTCTCTTTCTTTTTTCCTGTATTTAGGTAGGTAGGACAGGGTCTCACTATGTAGATCAGACTCAGAGTGATCCTCCTGTTTTCATCCTCCCAAGAGCTGGGATTACAGACGCGCGCAACCACGCCCAGTCTCAGTCGCGCTCTCAGCGCGCCCCATGGGTAGGGCCAGCGCAGCACCCCGGGGATCGAACTCCAGCTGCTGAGCTCTGCCTAAGCAGGCGCTTTAGTCCGCTGAGCTATCAGGCCTGCCCTAAAGTCGAGAAGGATTCTTTCTTTATTTATTTAGTTTGGCTGGCTCAGGCTGCCTTAAGGACAGGTCTGGTGGGGCATGTGGAACTGGGTATCCAGCCACTGTCCCCTGCACCTGACTGGGTTTGCCCAAGCAGGCGCTTTAAACAACTGAATCCCCCTCTAACACAGAATCCCCCTCTCTTTTCTTCTTTCCTTCTTTTGGACAGGGTCTTGCTATGTAGTACAGGCTATCATAGCAATCTGTCCTCAGCCTCCCAAGTGCCGGGACTACAGGGATGCACCCTCATACCTGTTAACACTGTTATTTTAGGGTCCATTTAGCAATAATGAGAGTACAGCTAGCCTACTAATATTCAAAGGCATCCCCACAATTCTGTTGTAAAGGTGCTTTTACTCACCTATATATTTTTTGTGTTTGGTCTCTAGCAGCAGATCCGCGGTTAATCCTATTTCATGAAGGAGCTGTGGAAATAGAATTTATCAGAATAGGGGAGTTAAGTTGCAGTTTGCTGGGACATAGAGATTGGTGTCAGTGTGTTTAACATTTAGAAAAGTCCTTCTGAGAGCATTGTCATGGTGTTTTAGAAACTACTATCTTCAAAAGTCATACCATGTTACAATCCTCTTATTTACTTTTTGTTTGTTTGGTTTTGCTTTGCTTTGAGACAAGGTTTTCCTATGTAGAATTTGTATCAATCCTCCTACCTCAGCCTTCTGAGCGCTAGGACTACAGGTGTGTATCATCATACCCAGGATCATTCTTTCAACATTGTTTGAGCATTTCTATGGTTTGGACCGTGTATTAGGAAAAAAAAAATTTTTTTTTCCCCATCTCCCAAGGAGCTCATAGTCCAGCAGGGGACAGAAACAATGGAATTCAGCCAAAAGATTCTTTCCCAGAGGTCAGCACTTGTGCAGCTAAAGACAGAGGTCACTCCAGACAGAAGCAGGAAATGAGGGCAGGGGCATGGTTAAAGAATTCTCCCCAGCAGACAGAGTGTCTAGCAGGAGATACAAGCAGGGCGTAAGCTTCCAGCTCAAGTGGGAGAGCAATAAGAAAAAAAAAAAAAAAAAAAAAAAGCTATTCCCCTGGCAAGGTACAATATGCCTGTAATCCTAGCCACTCAGGAGGATGAGTCAGGGGGATTCTAGCTTTATAAGAACATGTTTCAAATTTTTACACAGCTGGGAATATAGCTTGCTACTCTCTGGGCTCAACCCTCAGCACTAGCGGGGATGAGGTGCATATGGATTTCAATGTGGCTGAACATAGGATGCAAAGAGAGAAAGGCCATGAGATGAAAAAGGACTTGGAGGCTGGCGAGATAGCTCAGCAGCCTAAAGCACCTGCTTAGGCAAGCGCACAGGGACTGTGGTTTGATTCCCTGTACCACATGCCACGCCAGCCCCGCTCCCAGCAGGGTGGGCTGAGCCAGCCACAAAAAAATAAAAAAGGACTTGGAGAGGCAGCCTGGTGTCTCACGAGTTCCCTGTGGACCTCCAGGGAGAGCAATTGGAGTCACTGAGAGATTTTTTTAAGAGGAATTTAAAGGACGCTCTTTTAAAAAAAAATTTTAAAATTCTCCTTTTTTATCTGTTTTTGAGACAAGAGTCTCACTATGTAGCCCAGGCTGGCCTTGAACTCGCTGTGTTCCTCTTGCCTCAGCCTCTCGAGTTCTGGGATTACAGGGGCGCACCTCCACGCTCAGCTGGACAGGAATCTTAACTAGAGAGGTCTTCGCTCTTGCTACTTAAAATGGGGTCCCGGGGTCAGCAGAACCAGCAGCACCTGGGAACTGGTTAGGCAGAGAGATGTCAAGCCCCACCCCAAACTACTGACTCAGAATCTGTGTTTTTAGCAAGACCTGCCTGAGTGATTCCACATTCAAGTTTGAAAAACCCTGATCTACAAGATAGAAAACTGCTTCGTTGGTAAATCCTCGTGACCGTGTCGCAATCTATTTGGCTTTGCTTGACTGATTGATGCGTAATCAGTTTGTCAGTCTCTGATTATGAGGTCATCATCTCAAAAAGTAAACTCTGTCAGGGGTTAAAATATTTCTAGTCTTCTAAACTTTTTCCCCCTCCATTCTGTGAAGTGAACCTAGGGCTTCACACTAAGGTACATCTCTGCCTTTTTTTTTTGAGACAGAGTTTCACTACATAGCCCAGATGGCCTTGAACTCATAGCTATCCTCCTGCCTCAGCCTCCTGAGTGCTAGGATCACACCTCCTGTGTGCTATCGTGTCCAGGTTCCAGTCCTATTTCATTCTTTTATTCTGAGACAGGGTCTTGCTAAAACACGAAGTTGCCCAGGTGGCTCGACTCCAACTAGCAATCATCCTGCCTCAGCCTCTCAGAGCTCTGGGATTACAGGTGTGCGCCACCACATCAGGCCTCACTAAACATTTCTTTCTTTTTTTGTATTGGGAATTGAACTCAGGACCTTGCACTTGCTAGGCAGGCATTATGCTGCTGAGCTATCTCCCTAGCCAACATTTCTAAGAAATCTCAGAGGCCTGATATTCTGATCCATTTACATAAAGGGTTTGCTCTCTGAGTGAAAGATCAATTTTTCTCCTACTGTGGAGAAATGCAATATTCATAAATTTACCATAGTAATCATCTCGGAGTGTACGGTCAGTCAGTGGCATTAAGTACAACCTTGTTTTTCTTCTCATCACCACGTATCTCCAGAATGTTCTTGTATTCCCAGACTGGAAACACATTAAACAATAACTGTCCTCCATCTCCTCCCCAGGACCCTCCTCTATCTCCAGAAACTGACTCCTGTAGGTGACTAACATCCTTGGAATTGTACAATGGTTGCCTCTTATGACAGATAGGATTTTTTCATTTAGCATAATGTCGTCAAGGTCCCACCATGTGGTGGCATTGTTCCTTCCTTTCATTCACTTCATTTTGTTCACACTGTAGGAGAATTTCCTTCCTAGAATTCTATGATTGAATAATATTCTCCTCCAAGTACCTAGTGTGTTTTGTTTACCACTCAACCCACGACAGGTCTCTGGGTTGCTATTGTGAATAT
>NW_004524740.1:5052525-5057687 GCF_000260255.1 Octodon degus | reverse complement strand
AAAGTGCACATTAAAACCCTGGATTTCATCTTCTATGGAACCACTTTTGCTACGCAAAGCAAATCTAGACCTAAGACAGGGGAACAAGGACAAGTTCCTCCTTCTGACGTTACCTCCAGATCCTTAAGGATGATTAACCTGAGAAACTGAAAACACATTTGGCCTAATCGTTTATGAGATCTGATTAAGGGCTTTACAGGGAAGATTTGTACCATCGTTAAAAAAGGCTCTAGCAATTTGGAAGAATGCACATGTAAGGATTTGCCTTCATTGGGTAATAAAAGAGGTAGACAACACAGCCAAATGCACAGGAAAGAAAGGGGCGGGGCCCGCCTGCACAAACGCAGAGAGAAAAGTTTGCAGGCTGTTGAGTGCCCTCAAAGAATTCCTGCAAGAACCACTCACTGACCAAAGGACGCACATGTGACCAGGCTGCGTGGCTTTGCGCGGAGCCCGCAGAGCTAGAGAAGTCTGAGCCTTTGCATACCTTTGCCGCGCAGTAGAAGCCACAGCCTAGAACTTACAGTTTGCCTTCTCCGAGACTTCGCCCACTCTGCCCACTTGAGATGTCCTTCCCTGTCTTGTCTGTCCTGCTTATCACTTCATTCCAGTGCCGAACAGACTGTCGCCACCTGTGGGGAGACAAACCTCTGTTAACTACGCATTCTTTCACACCCAAGTATATGTGTCTCATATGTCTGAGGACAGCCTCATGGCATCAGCGACATCCATCTTGTCCTTTCATCCCTTTCTCCTTCCCTCCTTTGTGTGTGTGTGTGTGTGTGTGTGTGTGTGTGTGCACGTGCTAAGGATCAAACCTAGGATCTGTGTGCCCATTCCAATGACTTCTTTTTTTTTTTAAATTTTCATTTTTTTTAGTATATGCTTGTGGTACATAATGACTACATTCATTATGGAGAGTTGGTACATGTATCTAACTCATCTTGATTCTTTTTAATCCCTTTCCTCTCCCCTTCTTCCATTTCTTGGTCCCCTTTCAATGGCATTTTCCTCTTTCTCTCCTCCTCCTTCCTCTCCTCCTCTTCTTCCTCTTCCCTCTCTTCCTCCTCCTCCTCCTCCTCCTCCTCCTTCTCCTCCTTCTTCTTCTTCATTGGCAGGACCTCACTATGTAGTTCAGGCTAGCTTTGAATTAATCATATAGCCTAGGCTGGCCTCAGTTTCATGGTGCCCATCCTGCCTCAGCCTCCATAGTGCTGAGATTACAGGAGTGCACCACCATGCCCAGCTAATGACATACTTCTTAATGTTCACATCGTGGTTTGTGTTCTTGAGCCAGTTTGTAAGCTCCTTGAGGTTGGGACTAGTTTGGAGGAGGAAATATCGTGTTCACTGTTGCTGGTAGCCTCTTCCCCTGGGTGTCCTAAAGCAGAGCTTCTCAAACTTTGCATGTTTGTGAGGATCTTGCCAAAATGCAGATACTGTTTTAGCAGGAGCCATTGAGCCCAAGATTCTACGCTTCAAACCAGCTCCCAGGAGTTGTGGCTGGTTGACAGGCCACAGCGCCCATACAAGGCCTTGTAACACCAAGTACTCTAGAGTAAAGCAGTAAGACTTTAGATTGGTAGCAGTTCCAAGGAAAATTCCCCTTCTGAGACCTGATGCCTTCAATCAAATGCTACCTTATCGTAGGAGTTTTTCCCTTTGATCACTGACTGTTCCTTAAATCAACTGAAGCCTGAAGACATGATTTTATTATGCTACAGTCGTTTGAATTTGTGTTTGAATTCTAGGGATACATTTTGTTTCCCTAATGTAATTTGAGAGGAGTGGTGAGTTATTTTGGGTGCACATGACCAGCCCATGCTAGGCCACTCTTGATAAAAGCTACAGTTGTGCCAGGGAGCCCCTTAAAGGGGGCACATTCCAACCTGCATACAGTTCTGGGTGCTATAATTCCCCTTTCTGGGCCAAAGCCTCTCAATTTTCTCAGATGGGTTAGGTAGTCAGAGGCAGAAATAAAAATTACTTGTATTTACCTGTGTCCCATAAGTCTCTTTCCTATATGAGTCCTGCTTCATCAAAGGCAAAGAATGCCCTCTTAGTTTCCAATTTGAAATAGGGGTGTGTGTGTGTGTGTGTGTGTGTGTGTGTGTGTGTGTGTGTGCGCGCGCGTATGTGTGTGCGTATGTGTGTGCCCACGCACGTGCATGCGCTATGGCTTATATCTAGCTCCCCAAAGCCTTGTGCACTCATAGATGGGGCTTTTCAGAGCTGACTGGATTAAGGGTATGTGGTACTAAATTAGTCCACTGGCTGGAATTACCATAGTTCCTGGTGGCACCACCCCAAAAGCTGGCACGTCCTAGATGGGATAATAATGGAGGGCAGGCCGTCCACTGTCTGCTGTCTGCTCATTGTCTTCTGCCTGCCCTGCCATGGACAGTCTTCCCTCTCCATGCCCCTCTGCCTCGCCGCCCTGCCTCAGAGAGAGCCAGCTGCAGGCAGAATCCTCTACAGACTGTGAGCTAAATAAACCTTTCCTCCTTTAAAAGGCTCCAGCCATACTAAACAGATTTCACTAAATTCTGGTCCAAGGGCTGGACCAGAAGGGTCCGATGACACTAGGGAAACCAGGAAGATACCTGCCAGGGCTTCGACATGGCACCAACAAGAAGATGAGCGGAGTCTCTCAGGGACTTGGTTTTCTTATTTGTAAAAACCAAGGGGTTGAAATCAGGCAGGGTGGCACATACCTGTAATGCTGGCTTTCAGGAGGCCTGAGGCAAGAGGGTACAAGTTTGAGTTTAGACAACTTGGTCAGACCCTGTCTCAAATAAATAAATAAATAAAAATTTAAAAAAAGCCGGAGAAGGGTTTTTGCTCGTGCAAAAGGGCCCATGTTCCATCCCTGGGACAGGGGATGCTGGACTGGAAGATTCTCTTGTCTCCTGAAGGTCTGTGGTTCTAATTAAGGTACCAGGGGAAGGGCACAGAGACAGGAATTTCGCAGCTGGCCTCTTGACAGCTCCGCGTAACCGGGAATCCTCTGGCTCACTCCTAGCGTTTCACTGGTCTCAGCCCAAGAACTAGCGCTGGTATAGTACCGAGTTATCCCTTCCTAGAAAATCTGGTGCCTCGGGTCGCCTGCCTTTGGTAGAAAGTGCCGAGAAGATGCGCCCTGTGCTGCCACCTACTGGTTCCCGGCGGGTCAGAGCAATTCCTCCGCGCTGGGGACTCTCAGGCCCTGTCTGTGGGCAGAATCCACACTCTGAGCAGAGTGGAGGGGACGCTATGCAATCCGGTGCCCGCTGACGGGCGCAGGGGCCGTGACGAAGCCCTGGAAGGTCTTTTTAAACTTTGTGACTTCCTCCTTACTCTTATTTCCTGTTTCCTGGGAGTGATTCACAATAAAACTCTTAAAAACAGAAAAGACCAAGATGTTTGTTTTTAAGGACAGCAAGAAAGCAGGGAAGTGGGGAGACAGCACCGTGGGCTTAAGGCGGACAACGCCTGGGAAAGCCCACAGGAAAGAGGGCTGAGAGCTCAGCTTTGTCTGGAAAGGAAAGTGGGGGTGGGGCGTGGGCCCGAAGGGAGCTTAGAACTGGAATGAAGCGACCTGCCTAAGCACACGCCATCCTTCCCTGTTCCATCTGCACGCCAAGCCTGTTTTCAAGGCAGGGAAATGAAGAGCTTGTGCTGCCACCAGCTAGTGTCGCAATTCAGGAGCCGCGTGCCAGAGGTTTGCTAAGGAGTAGTGGGGACTGTGGTATTTAAATGGGAGAACTCTCACCTTGGCTAAGGAGCAGCAGCAGCTACTCAGACCTGGGTGGTTAGCACCTTAACAGAATCGTGTACCTGCATCGCCAGATCTTTCGAATCTGAAGGGTTTTGGTTTGCTTTGGTTTTTATTTTTTATTTTATTTTATTTTTTGTGTTTTAGGGAAGGGTCTACAGGGTGTTCAGAGTGTCCCTACTAGATCGGACTCCTAGTGATCCACCTGTTTACAGCATCCCAAGAGCTGGGATTACAGGTGCGTGCCACCACACCCAGTCTCAATTGCTGGCTCAGTATGCCCCGGGACCGAACCCCTGGTCCCTGCACCTGCTTGCAGGCGCTTTAATCTGCTGAGCTATTTGGCTGGCCCTATGTTTCAAATGCAAATAGAAAGCTTTGGTTGTGTGCATTCAATAACTCAGGAAGCATTTACTGAGAATCTAGTATGTGTTAAGTAAAGATGAGTTTTTCTATTATGACTAAGTAGTGTTTTAGGATTTTGAGGCTATACAGCCTCTGTCACAACTACTCAGATCTATACTTGCAAAGCAGTCCTAGGTCATACATAAGCCAGTGGGCCTGGGTGGGTTCCACCTAGACTTTATTTACAATAGGCAGCAATGCAGATTTGGCCTCTGTGTCATGGTTGCCAATCCCTGACCTACAAAATTTAAAAGACCTTGAAGCCTAACATTATAATCTTCCTTAAGGAAATATATATATTTCTGTTTTGCTTATTAGGACCAGAATTTGGGGTATTACAGGATTGTTTTAAATTTTATGCGTGTGCGTGTGTGTGTGTGTGTGCACGCGCGCACGCGCGTATGTGTGACACTGGTGGTTGAATCAGGACCTTTGCACTGAGCTACAGCCTCAGTCCTTTCTAAATAATTTTTAAAATTTTTATTTTGAGAAAGGGTATCACTAACACTCCCAGACAGGACCTGAACTTGAGATTTTCCTACCTCAGCCTCCCAAAGTGCTGGGATTACAGGAAAGCACCACCACACCTCACTTGATTTGAAATTATGATGGTAAGTAAAGCAAACAAGATAACTCCCTATTATCATTTAGCCCTCATAGCTAATAAAGCAATCATAAATATTCTACTGAAGTCACTCTAAGCATTGGACCTCATGCTGGTCCCGCCTTGCTGCCGAGATTAATTTCCAAAGGCTGCAGGAATATGAATTCAGTGTAGGATAATCTCACTTTTGCTAAGATTTAAAACTGTTGTTATGGGCTGGGGAGATAGCTCAGTGGCATAAGCACCTGACTGGCAAGCACAAGGTCCTGAGTATGATCCCTTGTATGAAATGTCAGCTGCAGACGCCTGCCTATGTCTGTGGTGGTGGAAGACACTGTTTTTTAAGTACCGATAAGCAATTCACAGTCCCTTTTTCCTGTTGCCATTTCTTTTATCTGG
>NW_004524740.1:5042083-5052425 GCF_000260255.1 Octodon degus | reverse complement strand
AATAAATACAAAGTGTTGTCGAAGGCCAGGCCTGGTGGTGCATGCCTCTGATCCTAGAACTCAGGAGACTGAGGCAGGAGGATCACTGCGAGTTTGAGGCCAACCTGGGCTGCATAGTGAGTTACACAGAAAGACCCTGTCTCAAAAACAAAATAAATAAATAAATAAAACTGTTGTTGAGAGCTGACATAAAGAGCTGATGACATCTGTTTATCTCCTGAGTCCTGTCACACTCACTGCTGGCACCTTCACAAAGGATGACGGAAAGAGAACAAGTGGCCCAGTGTGTCATTTTCATCCTTAGAGCTCTAGTTCTTTCTAAGACTCAGGAACACGGAACACGTTGCAGGGTTTTTGCTTATGAACAGCAGTCATACAGACTATGGCTATGCCGGCTTCTTCCGATGTCACTTGTATGAAATGTCAGCTGCAGATGCCTGCCTATGTCTGTGGTGGTGGAAGACACTGTTTTTTAAGTACCGATAAGCAATTCACAGTCCCTTTTTCCTGTTGCCATTTCTTTTATCTGGCCAAGTGATATAAGCATTATCTACTGGTATCTATTCTGATAAGGATGAGTCAGTTTGGCTCACTGACCCTTCCTTCTTGATCTATGGGTCAATCTGTCTGTCTATCTATCTATCTATCTACTAGCTATCTATCTATCTACTAGCTATCTATCTACTATCTGTCGTCTTTCTATATCTACCTGGCATCTATCAATCCATTGATTTATCTATCTATCATCTATGTACTTATTTATATTTTTGGCATCCTGGGGTTTGAATCCAAGGCCTTTGCACTTAACTACTTTATGGTCCTTTGTAGGTTTGTTTTGTTTTGTTTGAGACAGGGTCTTGTTATGTTGTGTAGGATGGCTCTGAACTCACTTTGTAGCCCAGGCTAGTCTCAAACTCACAGTGATCTTCCTGCCTCAGCCTCTCAAGTGCTGGAATTACATGTCTGCACTACCATGTCTGGCTCATTATTGTCCTTTTTAAATTTTTTTAAAGTGTATTTGGTTGTTGCAGGGTCTCACTACACAACTCGGACTCATGGTGATCCTCCTGCTTTCAGCCTCCCCAGCGCTGGGATTACAGGCATATGTCACCACGCCCTACACTCTGGCTGGCTCAGCCTGCTCTGGGGGTGGGGCTGGCGTGGCACATGGTGCTGGGGATTGAACCTTGGTCCCCTGAGCTTGCCTAAGCAGGTGCTTTAGTCTGCTGAGCTATCTTGCTGGCCGTATTGTGCATTTAATTTTTTTTTTTAAACATTATTGAGACAGGGTCTTCCTAAGTTTCTCATGCTAAGCCTGAACTTGTGGTCCTCCTGTCTCAGCCCCCAAGTAGCAAGGATCATAATCAGTCTGGCTCTCTGTTCCAATTTATAAGCTTTGAACTAAAGGTATTTAAAATCTTGTCACAAACTCAAATAACATATAAAGATCAAAACCCATTGACTTCTTAGGAAGACACGCTATTAGAATACATCAGCATCCAGTTCAAAGAAAATGTTCTACACTACAGCTTGGAAGAAAATCAAAGGGAGTGTCAAGAGATTTATTTCTAAATTTGTTTTAGGTAACAACCATGTTATTCCAACAAATTATCTAAAAGGTATTGGAAAATATATGAATATATTCTACATTTTAGAGTTTTATGTGCCCCAAATCCATAATGCTTTGTGATGTATATATTAGATTGTTACAGAGTCTTTCAAATCATGTAGCTCCGACTTGCCAAATCTAGGACAATGCAAACATTAAAAATAATAATGGTAATGGATCATAACACATGTAATAAATGTAAAAAACTGAATTCTCAGTAATTCAGAAGCATGCCAGCTAATAAATATAGAAAATGATAGACTCCGACTTCACATCTGCCATTGTCATAACTGACTCCAGCTGGATCATCGACAGAGCCATGGGTAGAAGGATGTTGAGCGAAAAGTACAATCATATGACTGCAGAGTGACATTCATGTCTGTCCTCCCAGCGCAGAGGAGGCTGAGGCAAGAAGATTGCTGAGTATTCGCGAGGGAAGCCTGGAGTACATAGTGAGTGCCTATCTCAAAAAATAAATAAACAAATAAAAAAGGAAAAGGAAAAATATGGCCCCCACAGATCAATGAATAAATCTAAAGAGAAATGTATCTGTACCATGAAGAGATCGACATGCAATTCTGTTGCTTTCTGAGACTGTAGTTCAGGCTGACCTTGAACTCATTACGTAGCCTAGGTTGGCCTCCATCCTGCTGGCTTGGCCTCCTGAGCGCTGAGATTACAGATGTGCACCACCGGGTCCCTCAGTAGACACTGTCTTAACCAAGAAACGAAACTTGGCATCCTCCAGGGTAAGACATGATAGTATGCATGAAGAGGTAGGCCATACCCCCATGCAGAACTCAAGAATGGATAAATGCTATATATCTATGCAATTTAATATTATTTGACAATAAAAAGTAATAAAGTATTTACACATAGTAATAAAATATTAACACATGAAATGACATAAATGAACCTTGAAAACATTATCTTAAGTGAATTAAGCTGGTCATAAGAACTATTATATATGAGATGTTCAGAATAGGCAATACCATTGTTAGAGAAGAAAACTAGTAGTTGACTAGGACTGGGTCAGATGGAGGAAAATGAATTATATTTCTTTTTGGAGTGATGAAAATGTCTTGGGATTTATGGTGGTGATGAGTTGTATAAATCTGACCATAAACTAAAATTATTAAATTGGGCTGGGGAGATAGCTTGGCAACATGAGTGCCTGCCTGGCAAATTCAAGGTCCGAGTTTAATCCCAATACCAATAGTAAATAATTAAATAAAATTATTAAATTGTACCAGTCATGGTGGCACACACCTGTAATCCCAGGACTCAGGAGGTTGAAGCGGGAGGACCACTGTGAATTTGAGGCTGGCCTGGATTACATAGTGAGAATTTATCTCAAAAACAAAAACAAATTATCCAATTGTACACTTTTGGTTTTTGAGACAAAAGGTCTCAACTTGGGATGTCCTAGAATTTAATTGATCATTCTGTCTGGGCTCTTCCGGTGCTGGAATTCCAGGAAGGAACTTGTTCACCTTGTTCTTGAATTAAATATTTTAAATGGGTGAACTGAATGGTGTTGTATGTGGATTGTATCTTAACAATGCTGCTAAACAAAAAACATAGTAAGGGTTTTTTTTTTGTTTTTTGTATTTAGTAAAGGGTCTACAGGGTCTCACTACGCAGATCGGACCCATAGAGATCCGCCTGTGTTAAGCCTCCCAAGAGCTGGGATTACAGGCCTGTGCCACCATGCCCAGTGCCAATCAATGTCACAGCGGGGTGCCTGGGGGGCGGGGCTGGCAAGCACACCTGGGATCTAACCCCAGCCACTGCATCTGCCTAAGCAGGCACTTCAATCCACTGAGTTATTTGGCGGCCCTGTTGGATGTTTTTTTAAAAGGAGACTAGAATGCCTTGTGAGGTCGCTCAGTTCGTCTTCTTGCTCCTACATGCCCCAGTCCCTCCTCCCAACATGGTGCTCATCCCATGAATCCGAATCATCGCTGTGCGTGATTGCCTGTCCGCTGCACAGGAACCCTTTCAAAGCAGCAACTCTCGAATTCACTCACGGCCACCTTCCTGGGCAGGCAGCCTGTGCAGTCACACAGCTCCCCGTGTTCAGAAGGGCCTCACACTGGCTTTAAAATTCTGCTACTACTAGCTTGAAACTTTTTGTTGTTGTTAGACAGAGTCTCACTCTGTGTCAGTTCAGGCTGGCCTTGAACTCACTAGGGATCCCAGGCTAGCCTCAGAGTCACAGTGATTCTCCTGCCTCAGCCTCCAAGTGCTGGGGTTATAGACCTGCACCACACCTGGCTCCTACCTTGAGATTCTTAATTCTGTTTCAGCAGACCCTGCAAGTTATGTATCTGTCCTGAAGCCACCCTCGCACCCAAGTTCCTAGCACAGTACTGCCGTGCATTTGTTGTTCCCAGCCCCATGTGGGAGGATTGTGTGCTGACCTTCAGCACCAGATCCTCAGGGCTCCCTATGTGCCAGGTCCTGGGTTACAGCTGGGGACTTGGGAAGGAACCTTCCTGTCACAGCAGGGGTGCTGTGCTGCGCAAGAAGACAGATGTCCCTACCTACTTGTTTTCCCCAGCAACAACAGAATCTGACTCATTTGTACTTTTAGACAGAGAAAAACACAACCTTGGATCCTAATCCTTTGAGCCTGCTGTGTTACAGGGCTCACGAGGGCCTGTGTCATGAGGGCCTTGAGCTCTTCTCCATCTGTGAGGAGAAAGCCTCCTCACTTTGTAGCCCAGGTTGGCCTCAAAATCACAGCAATCCTCCTGCCTCAGCCTCTTGAGTGCTAGGATTACAGGCCTGTGTCACCACATCCAGCATCTTGGATTTTAAATAAAGGCCAGGACAAGGGTCAGGGCTGGAGGTGACAAACCCCAGCTGGTGAAGATCAAGTAGCCTTGGGGGGTTGGGAAGCATTGGGGATGAGACTGAACACCCGAAATGGTGGGGGCTGAGCTAAGGCAGCTGCACTGTGGCCTGGGGACACTGAGGACCCTAGAAGCACATGGTTGACAAAGAATAAGAAGATACAGCAACAACAAGATGCAGGAAACAGTATGGGGATGAGCAAGAAATTAGATAGATGGAAGCAAAGGACAGTTCATCAGAGACAATAACTGACTCTTCCTTAGCACTCCTGAGGGCCCTTGCTTGCATTGTCCCCCTTCCTTTACAGACAGGTGGCCATTGGATCATGGCATACTCTAAGCACTGGGTAGGGAGCCAGTGAAGTTTTTAAAGTGAGTACCAGAAGGAAATAAAAGAGGAGAATCAGATTGCAGGTCTAGGAGAGCCCAAAGGTACCGTGACACTTGGAGCAAATGCTTCTGTGAAGAGCCGCATGTCTTTGGAGTCAGAGTGTCCAAACCTCCCATCTGAGACTTCAGAAAAGGCTAAGAATTGCCCACCTAGCAGTCCTAGGTCTAGAGTCCCAGGCAAGACCTAGGAGCGGGGTTGGCCAGCAGTGCATGCAGGAGAGCTCCCCTCGGAGGGGCTGACTGTCCTCCAGGCCAGGAATTCACAGGCAGGGCTGAGCCTGCGCCAGGAGCTGGAGTTTGAATGACATTGTCAAGGAAAACAGAAAAGAGGGCCAAGGACAGATCTGTGAACATATTTCATCTGTCTGCTGTGCCTTTTCCTAAGTGCTTTCTGACAGATGATTTTTCTCCACACAGGAAACTCACATTTTGAACTTTAGTTCCTAAAATACATTAAATCGCACTTCGGTTTCTGAGGGCAGGAGGGGTTGCACATAATGACTACTCATGTGGTTCGTGTCTCATCTGAGGAAATTATCTCTTCAAAATGATCAGGTGCTCCTGACCCTGTTCTTAAGAGTGTGGGTAATTTTGAGCTAACTTAGGAAGTGTGTAGGAGAATTGTCAGCACTCAGAGGCCCTAGTTCTAGCCCCGTGTTAAAAATCTTGGGAACACAGACTCCTTCCTCTCTCCGGGGAGGAAAAAAAAAAAGGGCCTTGCTCTTGCCAAGGAGGCTGCTTAAAATGTTAGGCTAGACAGAAGATTGATCTCTTCTGTCCTGCCTCAATGGTCATATCCTAGGCACTCTGTTGCTGTGCAGGGCTGTTCTGCAGAGCCATCGTTTTCTCCAAGAGCCTGTCTAACTTCCTGGGGAAGCCTTAGTTTCAAAGAAACGAACAGCAGGTCTTGCCTGTCATATGTGGAAGCTCCCTGTAGCTAACATCTTGGAACTTTCTAGAAACAGGATGTTACCTATAATGTACGAATCAGAGTCTGGGCTCCGGTCACCTATTATTACTCACCTAATCCCCACAAAAAGGCCACCGTTTTGTTCCCAGCCTTATTTCATGGTGCAGAGATTGAGGCTGAGTGGGCAGCATTCTTGATCCCCTAGGCAGAGTCCTCTGCACGTCTCTCACTCAGATCCAGCCTCGTGGCTGGACCCAGCTACACAAGGGGCAGTAAAAACCAGAGCCACCAGGTCGCAGTCTAACTCTAACTCTGGTTTCCTGTACACACACACACACACACACACACACACACATGTACACGTACACACACATGCACATACTCACACGTACATACACACTGCCCTGCCTCTAACCTTGCCGGTCTGCATGAAAATACTGGCTTCTTCAAACGTTGCTGGCTTCCCCAGGGTTGCAGCTGGGTTTGGCCTCACTAACTGCAGAAACTGGGGCCCAACTAAGCAAACAAGCAACAGGGATTAGCTGTATCCCAGGAGGTGAAGTCAGTTCGAAACTGCTCGAGTTGACAGACAACTACTAGAAAAATAGGAGTCCGGAGATGTCTGTGAGGGAGGGCTGGGGCTGGGGGCTGGAACTGGACTGCAAGGGAAGCAGGCGGCTAGGCACAGGCTGGATGTTGTTTGGCAAAAGGCACAACTCAAAATGTCAGGGGCTGCTAAGCATGGTGGTACACACCTGCAATTCCAGCTCTCCGGGAAGCTGAGGCAGGAAGACTGCAAACATGAACCTTGGTTTGGCAATTTAGTGACTCAGCAAGACCCTGTCTCAAAATAAAACATAAAAAAGGGCCAGGTATGTAGTTTAGTGCAAAGGCCCAGGGTTCAATCCCCAGTGCCACAACTTAATTTAAAAAATAAAGCTGGACTTCCTGTTGGAAAGGTAGTGCAATAGTGTGAAATTCAAGAAGAACCAGGATAGGAATCATGGAATGGCCTTTCTGTACCTGCACCTCCTGTTAATAGTTGAGTTTTGTCCTCCTAGCGCCCCATTAAAGTACTAAGTTCCAGTACCCCAAAATGTGTACTGATTCATCAACACATTTCTTGCTAATGTCATCAGTTGAGGTGATGTCATTAAGAGTTTCGATATAAGTCACTAAGTCGCCTAGGCTGGACTTGAGTTTGGGTTCCTCCTGCCTCAGCCTTCCAGAGAGCCACGTACATCTTCCAGGATTATAGATGTATGCTACCATGCCCAGCACAGCTGGTATCCTCATACAAAGAGACATTTGGTTTTTTAAAATTTTTTATTTTTAAAAATATTTATTTATTTATTTTGTGTGTGTGTGGCCAGTTCAGCCCACCAGGGGGCGGGGCTGGCTGGCATGTGGTGCTGGGGGATTGAACCGCAGTCCCTGTGCTTTGGCTAAGCTTGTTCTAAGTAGGTACTTTAGACCACTGAGCCATCTCACCAGCCCAGAGACATTTGTTAAGATAGGTCATGTACATGCACCGACTCTCCACAATGAATGTAATTATTACATACTGTAAAGATGAACTATTGTTTTTTTTAAGGAGAATTTGGAACCGGGAGAGTATCATGTAAAAATGAAGGTGGGGACTCGGCTGGCGATCCTACCTGCTAATCACAGAATGTCAAAGATTACCAGCAACCTGTGGGTTCTGCGAGAGGCATGGAGCAGATTCCTTCTCTCAGCCCTCAGAAGGAATCCACGCTGCTGGCACTCTGTGGTTTTTGTGGTACTGGGGATCAAGCCCAGGGCCTCAGACGTCTATTAGGCAAGTGCCCTACCTGGTATGGACATCCCCAGCTCCCTGCAGAGCCTTTGATCTCAGAAGACTTCTGGTAGCCAGATCCAGGAGACCATACATGAACTATGAGGCCACTAGGTATTGTTCTAGCCACCCAGTTGCTGGTATTTCTGACAATGGCCTAGCAGACAAAGCCACCCCTTTGCTCTAAACTCCTGAGTCTGTTTCCTGCTGCTTCTGGCCCAATCCAGTCTTGGTTTCTGGAACCAAAGACTCAGTCAAGGCAGAGCTGTGGAGAGCTTCTCAGTACAAAGGGCTCCTGGCTGGCTCCGGCTCTCCAGAACTCAGGGGACATCAGTAGGCAGAGGCCCGTGTGCAGATGGTCCACACTAGGGTCCTGACGGCAGAACTGGGTGCTAACTCTTGAGGGATTGAAATACCCAATTCAAGTCTAGACCATGGATTTTGCTTGGCATGGCTTATAAAAGTCTTTGTTCTCAACCTTCCTCCCTGTCATTATTCAGGCTGTCACCAACTTGCTTTAGTTATCAGGTAACAGCAGCCAGTTGCCATGGTTACCTATAGGCACGAAGCAAAGTGCCATTCCTTGGAGGTCACAGGATTAAACTAACAGCAAGACGAGGCCCCTGCATAGTGACAATAACCAGCCCGCAGTGGCCAGCAGGGAACCCTGGGAGCCACAGGGTCCAGGAGGCCCCAGAGGGCAGGGTAAAGCACAGGTCGAGGTGAAGTCCCCACTGTGGGGAGGAAGTGCCCCTTGAGGCCCTTGTGCTTTCTTCCCTACTGGAGAGAATAAGCTCTACCAGTCACCCACTGACCACAGCGGTAGGTACAGAGCCAGGCGTTGGGTCCAGGTGCTAACTACCTTCCCTCTATGCTTTGAGCCACCCCAAAGCAGCTGCCTCCGCAGACTAGTCCCTTCCTGTTCTTTTCTGTGCTTTTGAATCCATGGCGGCTACTGCCCTGCTCCTTGTGCTTGCCGGGCACCTGCATTTTCGCAGGAACCCCATGTAGAATGGGTCCTTCTTGAACTGCCTTATTTTGGGAGAGAACCCAGTTGCTGATCCACATTGCCGAAGGCTGTGCCCTGAACTCCTGGCCAGTGTGTCTCCCATTCCCTGCCCAAGCCCTGGGCCGGTGCTCCCGAACCTGCTGTAATTTCAAGTGACTTGGGACCTGGAGCTGCCGAACCCAAAGTGGGTGCTCAGTGATTATCCATGGGGAGTGGGCCACAGAGATTTTTTTTTTTTTTTTTTTTTTTTTTTTTTTTTGAGACAGGGTCTCACCATGTAGCTCAGGCTGGCCTTGAACTCACCACACTATCTATCTTGGCCTGAAATTCATAGCAATCCTCCTGCCTTGGCCTTCTAAGCATTGGGACTACAGGCGTGTGCCACCCTACTTGGCAGAAGAATCTAGAATTAAGCAGGGTTTGCTACTGACTGAAGACGTTCAGTCCCGTATGTTCCCTCTGTCCTGGTGACTGCCCCGTGCTCACTTTCTGCACTTAGTGTAGATAGCACCTTAGATGCAGGGGAAATCCCAGGTCACCACAAAATGGCCTTCACTGTGGACACCAGTGGCGAGCTGGTGGCGAGCTGGTGGATCATGCTCCTTTCAGACCAGCTGGCTACTAATCCAGAGGTTCCACGACCACCCTCTGAGGGGCTCACAGAACTCAGGAAGGTGCTCTGTTAAAGGCTACAGCTTTATCAAAGCAAAGCCCACAAATTAAATCCAGTCAAGGGAGCAGTGGGAAGGCAGAGGTCAGGAGGTGTCTGTGGGAATCACCCTCTCCCCAAGGAGTCCCAAGAGCCACAAATTTTGCCAACCAAAGAAGTGCAGGCAAGACTTTGTGTTTAGGATTGTTAGGGGAGCTCAATCACCTTTTTTGTCCACACAGCTTTTAGTCTCTAGTCCCTTCCAAAGGTCAGAAGTGATGAGCTGACACCAAGCTTCCATCACAAATCACAGGTTAGACTCTCAAGGCGGCCAAAGCCACTGGCAAACAAAAACACTCCTGTCAGGCAGCTATCCGGGAAGTAGCCAAAGGCAAAGGTCTCTGTGGGTAAAGTTAATTCTCCATTGCACCACTATACCACTCCTCTGATCCCTATCAGACTCTCCTGATATAGGATGTTGTCCCCCACCCAACCCCTGTCACCATCCATGTCCCTCACAGTATGGAAGAGGCTCTCGTGATACTTGGCACAGTCTATGGTGAGCTTGGCAGATCTCTCCTGCCCCTTCCACTGTGGTGACTGATTTTATATCTTCAGCTCAACATTGGCCTTATAAGAAGTTTCACTTTGTGACACAAGAGTCTACAGTCTTCATCTATTTATGTATTTGTCTTTTGCAAGGCTGGGGATTAAACCCAGGACCTCACTCTTGCTAGGCAAGTGCTGTACCCCTGAGCTACATCCTCAGCCTCAGTAACCTTCTTTAAATTCTCTGTCCTGCCTTTGTTTTATTTTTTTGTTTGGTTTGGTTTGGTTTGTAAGTCAGAGTCTCACTATGGCGTTGAGCCTGTCCCTGAGGCAGAGGAAGGAGGATCACTATAAATTGAGGCCAGCCTGGATTACACAGAGAGTTCAAAGGCAGCCTTAACTGCATGGGGAGATACTGTCCTAAAAAACAAAACAAAGTGCGCTTTTCCAGTTTATCTGCTCAGAAATACAACATTTAGTTCTTTTAGCAGATATGTCCTGACTGTGGCTGCCTATTATTTAATAATAGGGACAACACGCATTTGAAAGACT
>NW_004524740.1:5039169-5041563 GCF_000260255.1 Octodon degus | reverse complement strand
CCTCCTTTTGAAGCAGGGTCTTGCTATGTTGTTCAGACTGAACTTGAACTCTCAACGTAGCCCAAATTGTCCTTGAACACATAGGGATCCTCTAGCCTCAGCCTCCCAAGGGCTGGGATTACAGGTATTCACCACCACACCCTGCCTTTATTTTTTATTTTAAGACAAGGTCTTGCTAAGTCATTAAGTTGACCAGGCTGAGCTTGAACTTGCAGTCCTCCTGCCTCAGCCTCCCAGAGTGCTGGATGACCAGTACACAACACCATATAGTTTACCATTAATTGTAATCTTTACATCTTCCCCTGCTATATATATTCACATTGCATGGACAATATATTCCTGTATTTTGGGCCAATTTATATTTTTATACACGTGATACATACATATACTATCATTTAAATGTAACATGCTTGAAGATTCCTGTTTAAAAAACTAATGGGTCCCTTGCCTGACTGCTGTACACCTCCCACTTCTACTTCTCAGAGGCAGTCGCCTCACTTCTCAGCAGTCCCCTCTGACAATTGTCATCGTTTTCTAAATACACTCTCTGGCTGATTGATTTCAAATGTAATCTATTGATTTCCCACCACAGTAGCTGAGGGTCTCGCTTTCCATACCACCTTTCCCACCGCCATCTCTCCAATCTCCCTGAATATGCTGAGCACCTCCTTGATAAGGATAGAAGAGGTCCTCAGGTCGGACATCAGGCCTGTGCTGAAGGGACGCCCACCTGCTTTGTGGCCTCTAATCATCACTTAGCCGTTGTTTAGCTGAGCGTGGTAGTGCACACCTGTGATCCCAGCACTCGGGAGGCTGAGGCAGGAGGATTGCCATGAATTCCAGGCCAGCCTGGGCTACATAGTGATAACTTATCTCAAAACAAACAACTATCACCAAAAAAATGTTTCAAAATATAATGTGTAGACAGTGACATCCAAAACCAAATGAAAAATCTCAGAAAACATATGCTGACTACACCTAAGATTATCCATTGAGCTATGGAGATTTCAAGATGAGGCCCAAAAACTCTTTGCCATTTTGCTCAAGAAGCAAGTCCCAGTGTCCCTCAACCTCTTTGAATCTGGATGAACTGGGGATTGCTGTCCTCTTGACCACAGGAAGTGACAATGTGGAGCTTCCGAAGCTGGCTCACCAACCAGGCCGCAGCTTCCTCCCATTCCATCTAGCACTTCTGGAAGTCAGTGCTAGCAGGAAGTCAGCCCCATTAAGAGGGGGGGACAACCCGGGGCGCCTACTGGGCTCCCAGTCACCGGGCCATGAGTGAGTCCAGTCGCACCTCATGTGGCTGCAGCCCGGCCAACGTCTGATGGCAAGCATCTGCGAAATCCCAGGAGAGCATGGTTCAGGAGCACACTTTCCAGTTTCCTGGTGCACAACATCACAAGCAAATAAGATAGTTACTGTCTTAACTCCAAATTGTTACGAAACAACCTTGGTACTTTGAGAGGCCGAGGCAGGAGGCTCACCAGGGCAAGCACAGCCTTGGCAATTTGGCAACTTAGGAAGATCTTGTCTCAAAATGAAAGACAGGCTAGGAATGCGGTTCACTGTACAGGCCTGGGCCCTAACCTCAGTAACACACACACACACACACACACACACACACACACGTGCCGACATGCACTTTTTGTCTGTACATTATCTTACACACATCTTATGAAGCTGATATTATTATTGGTTCTATTTCACAGATGAAGACCCTGAGGCCACATATCAAGTCAGGGGAAAGTCCGGGACTCCTAGCCAAGTATATTTAAGTCTAAAGCCTGCGCTTTTAATCTTTATGTTCTTCTATACTAAGGAAATTAAGCCCGAGCAAGGTCCTTTACTTAGTTACACTCTTGCCTTGCTCCAGAAAGGATTTCAGGCATCTAGCTAAGTAATTGTCCAAGATCACCAGACAATAAAGGCAGAGCCACAAATCAAACCTCTTTCTCTCACAAACTCTATAAATCAAGAGAGATGACGGACGTACAACCTCATAAACTCAAGAAAGGGAAACAGGACATTTTGCTGCGCTGGTTTACTTGCTTATTCTCATTGGTTGTAACTTCCTTGCTTTGTCCTTTGAGGAGGGACTGAATAGGACAAGAGGAATTAAAGGCTAACAGGATCAGACTGCCCATGGTGGGCAGAGGAAAAGAAAGGCCTGAGACTATGCTAAGAAGTGTGCTTGGAGTCGGGTGTGGTGGGCCATGACTGTAATCCTGACCCACTGGGAAGCTGAGGCAGGAGAAGCTCAAACTGAAGCTCACACTGGGCAATGCAGTGAGACTGTGTCCAAAAAAAATAAAAAAGTGGTGGAGACGTAGCTCAGATTTAGTTCTTGGTACTGTGCAGAGAGATAGAGAGAGGAGAGAGGAGAGAGGACAG
>NW_004524740.1:5034811-5037519 GCF_000260255.1 Octodon degus | reverse complement strand
AAAAAAAAAAAAAAAAAAAAAAAAAAAAAAGAAAGAAAGAAAAAAGAAAAAAGAAAAAGAGGGGCATTTGAGAGTATCAGGTCTAAAGAAGGAACGTATAAAAGATAAACACAAGTTTGAGTGAGTAAATTTTGCTAGTCTCCTTGGCCCTCTCTTCCTGGGTCTATAGTATCATTGTCCTTAAGACAAATATTTAATCCATTTTTCTTTTACCCCTAAGAAATACATCCAAACAGTTTGTGCAAAGAGCTGTCTTTTCTTGGCAATAACTTGAAAAATAAATAAATGAAACACACTCCTTTCTTTTCATGTGTGTGTGGCTAAAGAAATGAGGCATTCATCTGTTTTCAGTTTGAATTATTAAAAAAGCATTGCAGGACTTGTTCCCACTCTTTTTATTTATTTATTTATTTTTTGTAAATGAAGGAGCCTATCTCAGTTTAGTACCCTTAAGCAAACAAGCTCTAGTCCCAGGGTAAGAACTGGCTATGAAGAAAATAGAGCTCTTTAAATAGCAACTCTTCAGACCTTGTTTGGGAGGCTGAAAACAAGAGAATCGGTATGAGTCCAATCTATATAGTGAAACCCTGTAAAAAAATTTTTTTTTAAATAAAGTAAATGTATCATATTTTTAAAATGTAAGTAATTTGATTTTTGTTTTTGATTTTTTGAGACAGGGTCTTACTATGTAGTTCAAGTTGATCTCGAACTCATGGTAGTCATCCTACCTAAGCCTCCTGAGTGCTGGAATTACAGGCAAGAGCCACCATGCCCAGCAAGTGATTTGATCTTGTTTTAAAGCTAAAAAAAAAAACAACCCAAAAAGAAATCCCTCAGCTAACCAAAGGTGTTGTAAACTCTACAAAGTAGATAGCAAAACCATGGCATTCTGGAAATATATAGACGTAATACCCATAGTAGAAAATATATTACCATGATGCCCAGTGAATAGAAACCTGTTCTAACTTAAATTTAATCCCTCCTTGATTACTTTGCAATTAAAGCCTCAGGGCCAACAATAGCAGGCCTGATACAAATGCACCAAGGGCCTGATACGTTAGACTCAAACGCTCAATAAAACAATTTTAAGCTTAGAAGATCTGTACCGTAATACTATTTTTAAAAATCATGACTGATGAGAGTTCTGAAAAACACTGAAAGAAGAGTGACTCAATCCATGAAGGCATTTTTATAAAGGAAGTGGGTACAAAATTTAATGATGACATTTAGTCATTGAAAAGTAGATAATTCCATGAAGAATAATTTGATATTTATAACAGCATCATTGTCGATCAAGTTAGCAACGAGTAAAAGTGAATCAAATGCCCTTGATGAGCTAAGAGTGATCTTTGATGAGCAAAGAATTGCAAAGCAAAAGCTCAGTAAATGGGAGTGTTAGCTGTGAGGAGGGAAGGAAAGCAGAATTGTGAATGCCACGGTTCTTGTTTTTAAATCCACTGATCTTTAGATCTGAGTTATAACAGAATCAAAGCTCTTTAGTATTAGATAAGAAGTATACATAAAGTCTGATTCTTCTGTGTGTGTGTGTGTGTGTGTGTGTGTGTGTGTGTGATACTGGATATTAATCCCAAGGCTTTTGCCCCAACAATATCCCCAGCCCTATTTTACTTTCTATTTTGAGACAGAGTCTCACTGAGTTACTAAGTTGCTTAAGCTGGGCTCCAACTTGTGATCCTCCTGCCTCAGCTTCCCAGAGTGCCAGGGCTACTGGCATGTACCAAACTACTCCTGCTAAAGCCAAATTTCTTGATTTTTCAAACGTTTATCATCTTCTATACTTTTCTCTGTGGACTGTGCATGTAATGTAATGGTTTCTCTTCTGCAAAGCTTACTAAAGATTTTTGTCTTTTTTTGTTGTTGTTTTGCAATTTTTGGTTGGTGACCCAACCCTAAATGACAGTTGTTTACTACATCCTAGAAAACCTTTTTTTCTTTTTAAAAAGCTGCAAACAACGAGTGTCTCTGTTGTTCTCGGGTTGCATATTCGAATTTACTCAAATTTTGAAAAACTTCTGCTGTTTGCAACCTGAAACCTTAATCCACTCCATTCCAAGGGCAACACAGGTTTTGTAAACATCAGAAGCATGTGTAAGTAATCAAGCCCATTGTATGTGAGCTTGTGCCAGGAATGGATTTTTCATACACACTGCGTTAGTCAAGAAATAAAACCATGAAAGTAAAGAGCCTTCTATTAGACTACTTAATACAGAAATGGTGCATGCCCCTGGGGCAAACACTAACTGATGGATGGACATCACCTCTTGGCTTTTAATTGAATCCTTGCTTATTTTACAAGTGTAAATCTACGAGCTAAATCACATTTTGTGTCCATGGCTTTATGACTGGAATAAGTTCAATGTAAATTAGCCCTTAGAAAATGCGCTTTGTTAGAATAAAAGCATTAACTCCAAAATATATGTTCCTTGATTGCTTTAATTCTTGAAATTCGGCAATAGAATGAAACATATACTTTAATTAAAAACTATATATTTTAGAACAAAGTATGTCCAGTCATTGTTTCATAAAATCCATCATCTATAAAACGTGCAAAGCATTACATTTTCAGGACCCAAAAGAGAAAGTTTGAACCTTTAATTATTAAGGCCATGCTTTCCAGAAACTGTACTGTATTTTTTATTTTTATTTATTCATTTATTTGTATGTATTTTGTATAGGGTCTCACTATG
>NW_004524740.1:5018300-5033236 GCF_000260255.1 Octodon degus | reverse complement strand
AGGTGCGTGAATTCAGCAAAATACTCCAATATAGTCCAGTAGTCCATAATAGTAGGGGGTTATCTGTAGGACTGGCAATGTCAGAAGAATGTAATTTTTTTAAGGAAAAAGAGCATCCACTGTGTAGACTCAGTGTGAAAATATTTTCTTTCCCGTTCCTCAGGTGAAGCAGCCCTGTGCTTTCCGGTCTGAGTTCTGAGGCTGCCAGCCTTCAACAAAGCCCATTTGAAGCCTCTTTGTTGGAAGAACCAAAAGATGAGAGCATGCAGGTCAGCAGAATTCTGTGATTAGAGAATTTTGCCTAATCCACCAGACTAAATTTGACATCTATTCAAAATCAAAAGTTATTGGGCAGCAACACCTACTCTTCCTTCTGGGGTACTGGCATGCATAATTGTCAGTATTAATCTCTTGCTGGTCTAAATGTTTAAACTCCTTTTAACTCTACTTTCATAACTATCTCCCTGTCATCTACCGTAGTCTCTGTTAATGTCATTTAGATTAAATTTTCTGGTTTTGTTTCTCTTTTTTCTAGTTTTAAGTCAGACTCGCAGTTTAGCCCCTTGATTTGAACTTTCTAATGCTGAGTAGAATTATCCAGTATTAAACCAAGATGTCTCCAGGGTAACAGAGCAGAGAAGTGGTAAAATATGCTAAATAAGGTTCTGAGATACTTGAAATATTATGCAAAAAGCAACCAGGAATAATAAAAGGCATACAGAATTTCAAGCAAGGGTATTATTTGAGTGAACATATACTGAAGAAATAAAATGCATGTATATCAGAGCAAAACTATTCATTTATTGTTTGCTTGGTTGTTGGTTAATTTTAAATAGGGTCTTACGACATAGTTCTGGCTGGCCTTAAGCTCTCCACACAGCCTTGAACTTGCGGTAATCCTCCTGCTTCAGTTTCCCAAGTGCTGGGATTACAAGTAAGTGCCTCCACTCCTGGCCTGAGACAGGTTATTGCTAAATTGCTCAGGCTGGCCTCAAATTTGAGATCCTCCCGCCTCTGCATTTGAGTAGCTGGGATTACAAGCACATCCTTTTGCAACTAGCTTCTATTTAGTTTTGACTTTCAAATCTTTTAAAAAATTTTTTTAATTAATTTATTTGATATCGGGTCTCACTATGCAGTTCAGACTTATAGTGATCCTCCTGTCTCAGTCTCCCCAGCACGGAGATTGCAGGTGTGCACCACCACATCTGGGATTCTGAGGCGTCATGGCACGTAGGACCTGGGATCGAGCTCCGGGACCTTGCGCTTGCCAGGTAGGTGCTTCGACTGCCAAGCTATCTCCACAGCCCTTACTTTTGAATCTTGAAATACATAATCAAACTGAAGTAGAATGCATTCTCAAGATCAGTACTTTGGGATCTCTGGACTATCCTCAGATCTTTCCTAGCAGATCCTCCTGCCAGTTTCTCCATCATCCCTGTATAATGCTGGCCTACTCTCCCCTCCTCCTCAAGAACGCAGGCTCTACCTTCATCTGAGGTAGGGGGTCAAGAAATCCAACCCAAGGGCCGGCCGAATAGCTCAGTGGATTAAAGCACCAGCCCGCAGGCGCAGGGGCGGGGCTTCGATCCCCGGCCCTGCTGTGCCGGCCCCGCCCCCGCGGTGCGCTGAGACAGCGAATGAGACTGGGCGTGGTGGCGCGCGCCTGTAATTCCAGCTCTTGGGAGGCTATAAACAGGTGGATCACTACGAGTCCAATCTAGTAGTGAGACCCTGGACATCCCGTAGACCTTTCCCTAATGAAAATGAAAAAAAAAAAAAAAAAGAAAAGAAATCCAACCCAGTCTCATTTAAGCGAAAAACAAAAACAAAAAATAAAAAGTCCAGGCATAGATTGATTCAAGAGTTAAACTAGGAATTAAACAATAGAAGCCAGTCCTCAACCCAGCTTCTTCAGATTTGGTTCTGTTTGAAAGCCCTGCTGATGGTCCTTGGCAACTACAGTCTTCCTGGTGTACTAACAACCAACTATAGAAGAAAGATGCACTTGTCTAACTGGGCGAGTAAAAGAACCAGACTTGAGTCTTGGGGGCTTAGACTGGCCTGCCTGTAATCCCGTGCCCATCTCCCCACCAATCACTGTAATCAAAGTAGAAGCTCAGGAATCAAGCGCTTCATTTAATCCTCTTTGGCTGATGCTGGGACTGCTGGTGCACACTTATAACCCCTGAGGGCTGAGGCAGGAGGATCACCATGAGTTCAAGATCAGCCCGGAATGTATAATAAGAGGCAGCCAGAGGCAGGAGGATCAGAAGGTCAGGCCCAGCCTGGACAATTTTTGATTTACCAAGACCTTTTTCAAAATAAAAATATATATATAAAAAAGGGCTAGGGTGTATCTCAGTGAGAACACCTGGGGCTCATTCCCACCACCACTTAATTAATTAACTAATTTTTTAAAATGCATGAAATGAAAGAAGAAAAGGAACAGTTGCTCAAAGTGAAAGTGAGGTAGGTGCACTGACAGGAAAGGATTTCAGACTCTGGACGGTGAAAACACCACCCTCTTAAGACTCCTGATCCCTGGGACTTAGTTCTGTGTTCACCTCAGATTTGGGGAAAAGGATTAAAAAAAAATAGTTTTTCAAAAGGGATTTGAAATTCCCAATTAAAATAAATGTTTCTCAGGTTAAAATAGGAGACTCAGAGGACATTTTACTTTTCAAAGCAGGTCAGAAAAATTGCTGTGCTGATCAAGAAAGAGCAGACATTCAAAAAAAAAAAATTGCTTATATTCAAACTCAAGTTTCTGAGCCAGTGAACGACGAGAAATTACTACAATTGTTTGTTGACTCAGACAAGACATTGAACTCTTTTTTTATTATAAAAATGGAGTAACACCAGACATGATGCTATACACATATGATTCTGGTACTTGGGAGGCTGAATCAGGAGGATCCCAAGTTTGAGGCCAACCTGGGTTATATAATGAATTCAAGTGCAGCCTGGACTACATGATGAGACCCTCTCTTAAAAAAAAAAAAAAAAAAAATTAAGACTGGGTAATTAAGGGCCAGCCAGATAGCTCAGCAAATTAAAGCACCTACTTAGGTGGGCACAGGGACCACAGTTTGAGCCCCAGCATGCTGTGCTGGCCCTGCCCCTGAGGCTCACTGAGCCGGTGCCTGGGCCTGGGCGTGGTGGTACATGCCTGTAATCTCAGTGCTTGGGAGGCTGAAAACAGGTGAATCACTGAGTCTGATCTATGTAGTGAGACCCTATAGACCTGATACTAAATACATAAAAAAAAGAAGACTGGGTAATTGTTTGGGCCTTTCACCCTCATCTATTGTGTTTTACTTCTGAATGATGACTTTCAGTGATCCCCAAGGATAAGATTACAGAGGCATTCTTTCAGGGGCCGTCCTCAGGAGCAATACTCACTAGGCCAGGTCCCACCGGCTCAGTCCCTGGCTGGTCTCACTGGGTCCTCTGCAGCCGTGCATCTGCGAGACCGCAGTAGTGGTGAAGAATGTGCAGCAGGCCCATGGAAGGCTGCCATCTTCTCTTTCTTTCTGGCACCACTGGAACATGTGGGTCAAACACACATACTCAGTTCAAGTGCATGAATAAAACTCTACTATATATAGTATGAGTTGATTCCAGGATGCAAACTACATAGAGCTGAGCTAAAATAACAAGTTCAGCTTCATGTTACTCAGATTGGCAACGTTTAAAACATTGAACACATTTTTCCAGTCCCTCCTCTGTGAACCCTGGTCCTTACCCATGCTCCTTTGTGTGGCTTCCATCCAGCCAGGCTGTTTTCCTGAGTTCTTTCCTGCACTTGTGCCAAGTGGGAGCTGTTTCTGTCTGACTTTCATGCAGATGGCTCTGTGGTTTCTAATGAGAAGAGCTTGGGGCAGCAATATGGCAGCAGGAATAAGAGAATGTGGGGGATTCCACAGACGTATGTGTGTGTGTGTGTGTGTGTGTGTGTGTCCAGCATGAGCTCTACCACCAAGTGACATCTTGAGCCAGACTCTATCCTCTATCTGTCATCTTTTGAGGAGTGATTTGGGAGCTGCCGACAGAGACTAACTCATTTATCGGTGCTGCCTCTACCCCTCCATAGCTTTTTCACCTTTTTTCCTTGTAGTGACTGCTCTTTCCTTAGGCCCTGGCCTACCCAATAAAAGCCAATCTCATCACATGAAAAACCTCACATTTTTCTCAGATGCACTCATTTTCATGAGAAGGACCTTGAAGGATCCTACAAACATCTCTTTGGGCAATATGGATGCCCACAGGAAAAAGATGGTCTTTGCCCCAACAGCCTTCCCATTCTAAAGTGGACATTAAAAAAAAAAAAAGACAAGCTACATGCAGTGACTGGCACCTGAGGTGCTTTGTACATGCTCAATGTGAGGTGAGGGCATTTCTGTCTTCCTCAGCCCTACCCACCATTTGTGGATCCCCTCAAGTGCCGTCTCATTCTTTCCCATGTCTGACTCAGGAGCAAAGTTCTGTTCAGGATGGCCTGTGTGAAAAGTACTGGGGCTACTGCAGGGTTGAACTTTTTATTCCAGTGCAGGAATTGGATAATAAGAAGTAAACAGGTAAGCTATCATAGAGCAATAAAGAAAACAGGCAGAGGGGCATTGGATTCTACTTATCCAATCTACAGCAACAAAAGGCACAGAGGTCCTTCTGGGGAGGGAAGCTCTTGGGACCCAAGGCCCAGTAGGAAGGTAAGGCTGGGCTGACCTGGGGACAATGAGACCAGAAGAGCAGTTGTTGTGAGATGGAAAAGGGCTTGGGTATTTCAGGAATGAAAGGACGGCCAGTGTGACTAGAGCCCAGTGCAAAGGGGGCAACAACTGAGTTGAGAAAGGTCATCAGGGCCCCACCATGCGAGCGGACAAGCCATGATCTGGTGCACCATTATAGTTTTGGTGCAGTTTGGAGAGGAGAATGTACGTTTCTCCTTATCCAATTTACAGGTTTCTTACCCACAGTACTCTACTCTTTTCAGCATAGAAAGGAAACAGAATTAGTAATTAAAAAATGCTTTTTTGGTGACTATGGCATTCAAGCTAAGATAAATGAAAGGTCTTGAAAGATATTTGGCATAAGCTACCCAAACGCTTACAACATTGAGGATTATCTATTTAAGAACCAGATATACTTGCTTAGAAAAGGTTCTAATTCCTCAAATTTTCTGTTTTTCAGAGTTCCTGCCCTTTTATCTATATTATTTATGACACTGTTATCTTTCCTTCCTTCTACAACCTTTATTACACCCGCAGGTTATAGAAGACATTGCCTCAAGAATTTAATCCAGCTGAGCGTGTAGCAACCCAGCAGGCCCTGAGTTTGATCTCTAATGCTCAAGTGGGGTAGTGGTGGTAATTTAATCCAAATCCTATTATAGAAAGGATCCAGCTGGGAGCTGTACAGCTCAAACATATTCCAGCCACGGTTAATGAATAACTTTCAACATCAACCTGAGAATAAGACTTCCTGACTTGGTCCTTTGGCTTGGGGTTGAATCTTCCTTTCAGAATTGTCTCCCTATAATCCACAGATCACAATATGCATGTAATTTTTAATATAAAATAAAATATTTATCTAAAAGATCTATCTCCCTAGCAACATGAGAACCCATATAAAATAAGGGCAGTGACTCATTTCTAAACCTTAATCACTCAAGACTAGGGCCCTGGGCGACCCACTGGGCACAGGGAACAGAACAGATGCACAATGTTCTCCCAGCTGCCAAGTCTGATAAAGCTTTTGCATGTATCTAAGAGTGAATCAATTGTCTGCTTACAAACTCTGTACTTAGAACCACCCTGGATATTCAGGGTGTGTTCTCAATGCAACTTGCAAATATCTGCCTCTAATTATATTCGGAGGACTAACAACCACCCTGGCTTCGGGGTTCTCCCTTCTCCCTCTTCCTCCTTCCCACCCCCAGAGCTCCCACTGCTGCAGCCATGGCAGCCAGAATGAACAGCCTTGGAACCTTATCTCTTACTATGGGCACATGTCTCTCCATAAGGGCTTTATTGTATGCCGGCCAAACTGGACTCTTTAAATAGACCATTAAGTCATACTGAAATTGGCACTCTAGCAGCGAGATTATGATGGTATTTATTTAGTCAAGGACCTAGGGATTCTCAAATCTTGCCTCTGACTAGCTGTCCTTTCCTTCCTTCAAAGAAAATATGTATACTTGTGATCAAAAAAGCCTAGCCATGCTTTTTACTAATTGAGGATTCACACCTAAACCCCAGGCAGAATTCTGGTGAGTATATCCAGACTCTTCTTGCCTCAGCCAGGTTGAGCCGAGAAGTCTGCTTGACTGCTGAGAAACTGGGAAAGGCCTGTCCCATGAGCCCCAGGACTTGACATTGCCCCAGGGCCATGAGCATGCTGGACTCCAGGGCTCAGCCCAGATATCTTCATCCCAACCTTCTTCCCATCCCTCTTCTTCCTCTGGTCTCTCTCATCTCCTCTCCATAAGCAGCTCCACCAGAAACCCAGGAAGCATCCCTTCTTTCCCTTGTCCCTTGCCTCCCTAAATACCTAATCCCTGTCAGATCTGCCCAACTCTGCCTCTGACACAAAAGTCTGAGCGATGCTTTTTTCCTTCTCCATTTCCTCCAGCTAATCTGAGAAAACATGGTTGTCCTCTGCCTGTGTTAGGGCACACTGACAGAATAGCAGGCTTTGGGCTGGGGAGATAGCTTGGCAGCATAAGCGCCCGCCTGCCAAGTACAAGATCACAAGTTCAATTCCTGCTACTGCATGCCATCCTGGCCCTGGAACCCCAGGCACTCCTACTAGCCCCAGAACCAGGTGTGGTGATGCATACCTATAATCCCAGGGCTGGCAAGTCTGAGACAAGAGGATCACTATGAGTCTGGACTGCATAGCGAGACCCTCTATCAAAAAAATTTTAAAAAGTAGATAGCAGGCTTGTAGGCACATTATAACAAAAGTTAGAAATCAGTTCTTAGCCTGCGTCTGTGCTCATGCTGCCTGTCATGTAGCGAGCCTCATCTAAGCCTAGATGATCCCCCCTTAACATGTAGGGTCAACCTGTGTCCAGCTTGTGCTTTAAAAATATGCAATGATTATAACTTGCTTCAAGGCCATCATGTTTAGGGGAAGACTGGCCCAGTCAGGGATACTTTCAATTCTACCTACTCTTCTTAGAACGCCTCCCTTCCAGAATGTTCCTGTACAAACCTGCCTGACAACATATGACATAATTCTTGTATTCCATGTAACCAATCACATAATAACCTGCTAGCAGCTTTGTACTTCCTACTTACAAGCCATATTTAAACTGAACTCAAACCTGACTCTGGGTTGGTGATTTGAACCTCTGGGTCCCCCAGCCTGCTAGCCTAATAAAAGTTGCCTTCAGTGCAGAGTCTTCCATTTGGATTGATGTTGGTTTTTCTGCTGCACGTGAACTAAGTGGCTTCTGCCCATCCTCCCCCATTCCACTTCCTTCTGCTTGAGCCCTCCTTCAAACAACAGTTAAAGTGGTCTTTTAAAAAGATTAATCAGATGGTGCTCTTTAAAACTGCCCTTCATGCATGCAGCACCCAAGTCAGGCAGACCTGACACCCTTCATCACCTGCCAAGGCCTGTACCATGTGTCTCAGATTTCCTCCAGCGCCAGCCAGCTGCCACTGGCCCCAGCTTTCCAGCCACCAGGCCTGTATGCTTTCTGCTCCACCCTCTGGAACACAGTCCCCTCTCTCTTTGCCAGCTCCTTGCACGATGGCGTTTCTTTAACTTGAGGCCTCAGTTAAAAGATCACCTCCTCAGGGATGGGGATATAGCTCAGTGGCATAAGCGCCTGCCGGGCAAGCACAAGGTCCTGAGCTCAATCCAAAAAACATCTTATCAAGGCCTTCTCTGATCACCTGACCCCAGATTGCCTTTTCCCACCAACAATTTTGTATCAGGCTATTCTGTTTATTCCTATAGATTTTCCAAAAATCTCAGGGTATTCATTTGTCTGCTTATTGTTTGTCATTCTAACTAGGAAAGTACATTCTTTGAGAGCAGTTCTGGATCTGTTTTATTCACAACATATGGCATGTGAAAGAGGCAGTGAGTGACTGTTAGGAACATGAGTGATTTTGTTGCAATTCCTTCCACCTGTGACCTCGACTCCCAGTAAAGGAATAGGACACTAGTTTTCTTTTTCTTCTTCCATTGTTTTCCCACTCAGGGGTCTTGATGGATGGAATTCTGCTCCGATGGTGCAAAAGAAGAATTTTAATGAAGACACTGTGTACTGAGGCATGGCCCATGTTAAGAGAATCAACACTGGATGTTCAGATACCAGAGACTACAAGAGCAGAGAGCCATTATCTCTGAAGACTCAGTGAAAAGGAGGCATGAACGGTGTTCTCAATGGCCAGGAAGAGCTGGAGTTGTGGAGGAAGCTGCCCATGTAGACCTGTGGTCCCAGAGGGACATAGCCACTGCCAGATTGATGGAGCAAACTATGACAACAACAATCATCTCTAGTCCATTCTCCTACCACTAAAGCCAATTGAAAACCAGTCATCAAGGGTGAATAAATCAATTTGGAGGTCAACCTTCTAGAGTCTTCCAGAGCTTCCAGAGGAATAGACAAAGAAAGATTAACCAGGACAGGTTTTTACTTCCAGCAGCTAGAATTCAGGCTAATCTTGCTCCTGTGACTTAGGAGCCAGTTTGATTTAGAGTTTATATTTAGAACTTAACTACCATTGTGACTAAAGGAAAAACAATTTTAATTTCTAATTAACCACCTTATTAGAGAACACAATTCATGAGGGTATGGGAGCCTGTGTCAATTACTAAAGTGTTTTTTCTTACTAATAAGCACAATGCAGCAGATTCCAGAAAAAGAAAATTGTAATCTTCTCTGGCCACATCATAAATTGAATTGTAAAGCCCATTGATGATATACATAGTATCCTCACTAAATATATGCGACCAGTATTTAGCAAATCTGATTTCTAGGTTCTGTAAGATCTGTTACAGAGGAAATATAGCTAGATTTTTTTTTTTACCAAGTCAAAAATACATTTTGAGTTCCAGTGTTCATCGTGCTCTGAACAGTTGCTATGTGAGACTATGCATAGCTGAATCATTCTACTCTACAAATACAGAATTGCACCCAGACTTATTTTAGGGATATTGGTCATCTTAGAGATTTTGCAGACATATGTTGGAGGAGGGATGTTATGAGTAGAAGTGAAATGCAAGTCTTCCTGAAGTTGATAATGCAGTTTTGGGGAAAAACACTTACTCTTTGCAAATTTAGCTGTGAGACCCAGGGGCAGCTTACATGGCTGGAAGGAATCACAGTATCACTATAAAACTTTCAAATCTGCGGTTTAGCATTTGACTTGAAAGCTCGAATAACTGTATTGGAAGTTTCCATAGAGGCAGAAGCCTTAGGACAGAGGCAGCCACCAAATTGATTTTGTCTTTGTTAATTAAGGGCTAGGTCTGTGGGGCAGTAAATAGCAAGCTCAGCTCAGTCCCAGTTCATCTTCTCTGTGATTTGCGTATGCTAAACATTGGAAATGAGAATCACTGATACTAAATCAGGACCTCTTCAGTTTGTCTACCTGCATTTTGTGTAACCAGAAAGCGTACACTATATTTATTGTGTTTATTGTTTTACTTAGGTTTAGAAGACAATAGAATTTGATAATAGAATGTAGATAGACTGGACTTTATCTTTCCTCTATGTAGAAAAGAGGCAAATTGCTCTAAATTTTCAAATTTTTAATATACAAACCGATAAGGAAAATTAAAATTTTCCTCTCATAGTCCTTACCAGAGATTCCACAGACAGAAAATAACTACTTGCTGGGTATGGTGGTGCCTACTGGTGATCCCAGCACTCAGGAGGCTGAGCCAAGAGCATTGCTGACTGTTGAAGGCCAGCCTGGGCTACATAGTGCATCCAAGGCCAGCATGGACTGCACAGCAAAGCCGTGCCTCAATAAAACAAAACAAAATGAAGAAAAAAAAAAAAAAGGAACAAAGAGAAAGAAAATCTAATCTATCACCTGGCATAAACTCCAAAAGAAGCAGGGTGGGTAGTAAAGTAAAATACAACAGAGATCTTAATTAAATCACTCAACACCTTAGCCCATGATATGCATCAAGCGTTTCTGCTTCCATTTAATTAACTCAAAATTATTCTTCTTTTAGAAATGACACAAAGGCTGGGCTGTACACAGCTGAAACACATGTTAGCATAAAGCACTAGATTTTTATTTTTTATTTTTTATTTTTGGTGGTACCAGGGATCAAACTCAGGGCTTTGCACTTGCCAGGCAAGCACTGAGCTATCTCCCTGGCCCAGCACTAGTTTTTTAAAATGTGTGCTTCTTTTTTTAAATGTATTTAGTACAGGATCTATGGGGTCTCACTATACAGATTGACTCCTGTTTGCAGCCTCCCAAACACTACCATGCCCAGTCTCAGTTACTGTCTCAGTGCGTCCCAGGGCGGGGCCGGCTCTGCACTCCTGGGATCCAACTCTGTCCCTGTATCTGCCTAAGCAGGCGCTTTAGTCTGCTGAGCTATCTGACCGGCCCAAAATGCGTGTTTCTTAATGTACCTGTTGATGTGGCCTCATTGCTTTCACTGTGTGTGGACTGACCTGAAGGGCCACCCACAGTAAAGGGTGCAGTAAGAAGAAGGCAGGTCCACATTCATAGACGAGACAACACACCAGCATCGTTTATGGAAACACAGCTTAAGAAATGCAAGGCATTTGCTGGCTTTACTCAGAACTCTCAGATGTGGGAGAAAGATGTGTGAGATTCGGACTTTCCTTTTTCCAGCTATGAGGAATTTGTCCACTGGAGCCAAGCGGCTGACCGTGGCAGGAAAGGATTAGCCCAGGGCCTGCCTGGCAGGCTGCTTGGTAGAAACTCATCTGCTGTCTGACATTATCGTTATTTTTCCATCGTGCCTCGGTTCCATCCTTAGCAGGAATATGAGCCAGCTCTCTCCCGAGGAAGGCTCCTGCTGCGAAGCCATCTCTGGCAGGGAATTTTTAACAAAAGATCAAAAGCCTGACATTTATTTTTAAGCATGAGAAGGAGATGTGCACAAAGTTGGAAGCGAGTGTGCAGATAGAGAGAACTGCTAAACGGTTGCAGGAAAGAGCAGTGGACCAGGAAACGTTCTATGATGCGCTGCCAGCTTTGCTGTGTGAAATAGTGACTAACGCCTGTTGTGGGCTCAGCTAATCAGCTCTGACGTCATTTGAAAGGGGGAGAGTAGGGCAACGTGCTTGTGTGTTCACAGATGGGATCTCTCTATGGAGTTCAGTTCAGGCTGGCCTTGAACTCACTTCAAGCCCGGGCTGGCCTCAAATTTTCAAGGATCCCCTTGCCTCAGTCTCCTGAATGCTGAGATTACAGCTGTGCACCACCATTCCTCGAGGCATTACTATTCTGAACCAGATGTATATTTGTGAGAGGTGCTGGGAATTGAACCTAGGGCCTTAGGTATACTAGGCAATCACTATACTACTGATCTTTTATATTTTTGTTTATTTTGAGACAGCGTCTTGCTCAATTGCCCAGGCTGGCTTCGAACTTGCGATCCTCCTGCCTCAATCTCCCAAATAGCAGGGGTTACAGGTGTTTTCCACCATGACTGGCTTGAATCAGGCATGCTTTATGATTTCATGTCTAACTTGTCATTCAGGGAGATTGTTAAGACAGTGATTGAAATAAAAGTTCAAGATGATATTTTAAAAAAGAAACATTTTCATTCTTACGGATCACACTAGCAGAGATAACAATTTCTTTTTTTTTCAGAAAATTCATGTGCATTCATTAATCTGAGTTAGGAGTGTTTGCGTGGTAGAAAGATTAAATAGTCTGGATAAGAATTTCATAGTGTGAGAATTTGTCACCTTCAGATTGTCCACCTACAAGAAGGAGATTTCTTCGAAATTAATTTTAAATGCAGCAGAGGTAGAAAAAGGTATGGTTTGCAGAAAATTACCAAGTGAAATATAAGGAGATATCACCTTCTCTCATAAAGAATAATTATTTATATCTCAAGGTTTAGTGCACTGTCATGATTAGTTTTCCTATTATGATCACATTCATGTTAATGTGCCCTCAAGCAGTTGTAGGGGCCGGGGGTTCCACCCCCCGACTACCACCCTGGCCCTGCCCCCAGGGTGCACTGAGATGACAATTGAGACTGGGTGTGGTGGCGCACGCCTGTAATCCCAGATTTTGGGATTACAGGCCTATCACTACGAGTCCAGTCTAGTGGTAAGACCCTGAACACCCTGTATACACTTCCCTAAAATACAAAAAAAAAAAAAAAAAAAATCACATCCATGAAGCAGGTGGCACACAGCTTTAGTCCCAGCATTCAGGAGACTGAAGCAGGAGGATTGCCTCAAGTTAGAGGTCAGCCTGGGCTACAAAGTGAGTCCAGAGCCAGCCTGGATTACATAGTGAGACCCCGTCTCAAAAACCAAAACAATAAACAAGTAAATATGTAAGTATGGAAATAAATAAAATCACATCCAGGAGCTGGGCATGGTAGTGCATACCAATAATCCCAACACTTGGGAGGCTGAGGCTGGAGGATTTATGAGTTCAAAGCCAGCCTAGGATACAAAATAAGGCCCTGTAAAAAAAAAAAAAAAAAAACCCAACATAAAATAAAATAAGATCACATTCAGAATATAATTAAGTAAATTCTCCAGATTAAATTCCAGTAGCTGAAGGACTCACCCAAAGTAATAAGTACTTTAATAAATTGTCTTGGGCCGTAAATTTAGTTCAGATGGGACCAGAAGTCCAGCCAACCTCATCATGAGAAGTTTACAGCTGCTGCAGGCACAGGTACTTTTTTGCTGAGCTGACTCTTCCAAGCTCTGGGATAAAGTTTCTAATGACATTCTTTTTTTTTTTTTTTTTTTTTTTTTTTTTTTTGAGAGAGAGAGAGAGAGAGAGAGAGAGAGAGAGAGAGAGAAAGAGAGAGTGTGTGGTGTGTGTGTGGTGTGTGTGTGGCCAGCTCAGCCCACCAGGGGGCGGGGCTGGCTGGCATGTGGTGCTGGGGGATTGAACCGCGGTCCCTGATGCTTTGCCAAGCTTGTTCTAAGTAGGTGCTTTAGACCACTGAGCCATCTCTCCAGCCCCACTAATGACATTCTTCATTTTACCTTTGCTTAAAGTTTAGTGCAGACTGGGGTGTGTGTGTGCGTGTGCGTGTGCATGTGTGTGTGTGTGTGTGTGTGTGTTTATACATGAAAATGACATTAAAAATAAAGGTTTTAACTTGAAAAGGAAAACCACATGTCATTGAAAACTAAAATGTATCACAGTAACGGATCTGTGAATATTACATCAAAATTTACTGCAAGAGGATGTCACCCAAACTTGTAAATGAAATTCTTAAATATAGAAAATATCTAGCATGTTTTATGGTGTGTGTGTGTGTGTGTGTGTGTTGCTGAGGATTACATACAGTGCCTCATGTGTGTTCAGCATGTGCTGTACACTGAGCTATATCCATAGGCTTCACGTTTTAATCTGTAGATTTACCTTGGATTATTTTATACAATTAAACTTTTAAAATGTGATGATCCATCCAAGAGTGGTGGCTCACGCCTGTAATCCTAGTGATGGGGCAAACGAGACTCCATTTTTAAAAATTTCTATTTTAAGGGAGGGTCACTCAAGTTCACTTAAACTATAGATAAACTCACTCCCTCACCCCCACCCGTGTAGCTAAGCATAAAGCCACTTAGAGAAAAACAGGGTCATAAAATAGGAACAAATAGTTGAAACAACTTGGGGAACAGGGTAAATATTAAAACACTATGCTTTGTGACAGGCAGATAGTTAATAGTGTATGGGAAACATAAACTTTATGGCAATTGTGTGACATTCTTGTAAAATTCCTGAAAATGAGTTGACGAGGTAATGTAGTTACTATGGAAACCAGAAAAGTATAGAACCTGGAGGTAAAGTCCAAATGGGGGCCAACAATTTGAGAGTCCTGACTCAAAGTCAGGATGTTGGTCTCGAACCCACAATAAAAAACTTCTTTGGGGGAGCTGGGCAGATGGCTCAGTAGAATAAGCGCTTCCCTGGCAAGTGCAAGGGCCTGAGTTCAATCCCCAGTTCCACAAAAAAAAAAAAAGAAAGAAAGAAAACAAAAACTTCTTTGTTCCTGCAATTTTACTTGCTCTTGTGGGTGCTCTCTTCACTGAGACTGCTGTAACATCACTACTTGGGAAGCTGAGGTAAGAGGATAACCACGAGTTCAAAGCCAGCCCGGACTACACAAGCAAGTTTATGGCCAGCCAGCACTATATACTGAGACCCTGTCTCAAAAACAAAAAATCCTGGTCATTGCTATATCAAATATATTTCTAAAAACTACCTTTGAGTGCTGTTTTCCTCACTGCAAGTAAAGGAGTTCAGAGCAATTGGAAAAACAATGTTTTCCCAAAGCTATGCAGATGAACATATCCACCAGGAAGGAAGAAAGCTACAGACTTCTCACCCAGTCTTCCTTATTGTTTCCATTGCAACCACCAGCATTTATTAAACTTACTATGTATCAGGTTTGCTGCTAAACATTTTTTTTTTAATTTTTAAATATTTAGTATAGGATCTCACTACAGAGATCGGACACATAGTGATCCTCCTGTTTTTTCAGCCTCCTAAATGCTGGGATTATAGATGAGCGCCACCACACCGTCTCAGTTGCCATCTCAGCATACCCCAGGGGTGGGGCCAGAATGGCAGGCCAGCAATATTGAACCTCAGCCCCTGCACTCTGCCTAAGGAGATGCTTTATGAGCTATCTGGCTCGCCCTGCTAAACATTTCTTTTTTCTTTTCTTTTCTTTCTTTTTTTTTTTTTTTTTTTTTTTTTGTGGTACTGGGG
>NW_004524740.1:4998259-5018200 GCF_000260255.1 Octodon degus | reverse complement strand
GCTTATTCTACTGAGCTATCTCCCTGGCCCTGCTAAACATTTCTGGTGTATTCTTATTTCACAAGAATTCTTTTTTTTTTTTTTTTTTTTTTTTTGGTGGAACCAGGGATTGAACTCACGCCCTTGCACTTGCCAGAGAAGCACTTATTCCACTGAGCCATCTCCCCGGCCCAAGAATTCTTATTCTCACAAAAATCCTATATATTTTACCTATTTAATCCCTCCAACAACTTAACAAATGGGTGATAATGTCTTTATTTTACACTGAATTCTCTGAGGCTTGGAGAATTTTAGTTATACTCACTTAAAGCCATATGGGGAAGAAGGAATCTCTTGTAACCATCTGCTTCAGTTGAGTTTTGCAGCAAACAGACAATGAGATGGAATTAAGAACATGAGCAGTTGATCTGGGGGAAATGCCTACTGAAGAAAAATAAATCATGAGCAGGACAAGACAGGGTAAGACCATGGTGCTGATCTGACATATGTGAAAGATGGTGGGTAGGAAAGAGAACTGAACAAGGAGCACCTTGTGATAGATACACCAGTGATAGATAATAGGAAAATGAGAAGTAGATTTTTTGCAAATGGGAAGGGAATGAAGAGCTAGATGGAGGGGGGAGGGAGGGGATGGAAAAGGGCTGAAAAAAGAATGGAGATGTGTTATATACACATATCAACTTCCCAGAAAGAAAGCAACCATATTCTCCAAGCACGCACTAATAACAAACAAAAAGCTGAATAAGATACAGTGGAGATCTGACAGTTCTGACCAACTCAACAGAAACTCTGGAACAAGGACTGACCACTAGAATATATCCACCCTGCATAGAAATCCTCAGCCCTCAATGTGTCTGCTGTGTTCAGTTATCCTCCGGGGACTGTTCTTCCAATAAGGGTGCGAATGCATCTGAAAAACTGAGTTAGAGTCTGAAGAGGATGTAGCTAGAAGCTGTCAACTGACTGTCCTCACAGCTGGACAAGATTCTTTCTTGAAAGGAGAGCCGCCTGGTGCAGCATCATGACAGCCACAGTCCACCCCTTGCAGCATTCAGTGCCACTTCTCTGCTCACATTTAGAGAGCAGCTCTCAGGTTAGGGAGATAGTTTGGTGGCATAAGCACCTGCCTGGCAAGCACAAGGACCTGAGTTGGATTCCTGGTACCAAAAAAAAAAAAAAAAAAAAAGAATTTTCTTTTATTTTTTCTTTTTGTATTTAGTACAAGGTCTACAGTGTCTCACTATGTGGATCAGACTTGTAGTGATTCTTCTGTTTTCAGCCTCCCAAGGGCTGGGATTACAGGTGTGCGCCACCATGCCCTGTCTCAAATCACCATCTCAGCATGACAGGAGCTTTAGTACACTGAGCTGTCTGGCTGGGCCTAAATTTTCTGTTTAGAGAGCAGCTTTCTCAGGTCCTGAAGAGTCTCCTTGCTTAGCAACTTAGAAGAGGGACCTTAGTGGGATAAAATATAGCCCTTATCACTGTAGCTATTTCTCTCTTCTTTCACTATCCATTTTAATTTACTCCCAATCTGTTCTCATTTTCACTGGTCTCAGCTATGTGCTAATAGTGTAATGCAGCTTTCATTCCTGAGAGGTCTGAGCCACTGGTGACCATACTCTCTCAAGCTGGGATTTGGTTCATGGTCTTAGTTGGACAAATGCACCATAAAACTCTGAGGTAGATCAGGTAGCTTTCCATATAGATCCCTCCTTATCCTCATACTTTTTTTTTTTTGAGACAGGGTCTCATTATGTAGTTCAGATTGGCCTCAACTCATTGTTTAGCCTGGGGTAGTCTCAAAATCACAAAATCCTCCTGCCTCAGTCTCTCAAATGCTGGGATTATAGGTCTACACCACCATGCCTACCTATTGCCCCCATTTTGTAATAGAAGCCTTAACTGCTGCTAATCAGAACTATGATGGAGACTCTTCTTGCCTACTCATCCATGAGCACAAGGAACTCAAAGTGCTGCACAGGAGCAAATGGAACTCTTGCTGTGTCCTCAATGATGTTTTTATGGTACTAGGATTGAACCCAGGGTGAGATAGAGTCTAAGTTGCCAGGGTTGGGATAGAACTTGGTATCCTCTTGCCTCAGCTTTCCAGAGTGCTGAGATTGCCAACAAGACAGCTCAGAGGGCTAAGAGCCTCCTTAGGCAAGCACAGTGACCAGGGTTTAATCCCCACTCACTGGCCCTGCCCCTGGGTGAGCTAAAAAAAATAAAAATAGAAGTCCCAGAGTGCTAAGATTACACAGAAATGACATTTCATTAGAGGAACCTCCTCCACCCTACAGTTCCTCTATTACTGCTTTCTTCTGAGTATTAAGTAGTCTAGTCATTGGCCATCCTTTCATTTTGCCCCTTGAAAGCCTGTATCATTTCAAACAGCTATCTTTGGGTCTGCCTCCTTGGGTACCATTCCACTTTGCTGATTCTTTCAACAATTATGACTCCTGTATTATTACAACAAGCATTAACAGCTCTCAAATCCCATAACAATCTCCATTTAACAGATTTTTTTTTTTTTTGGTGGTATCAGGAACAAACTCAGGACCTTGCACTTGCTAGGCAAGCACTTATTCCACTGAGCTATCTCCCCAGCCCCAACCAGATTTTGTACAAATAACAAAAACACATATGTATTCGAAGGACTGACAGTTCCAAGTGACCTGGTTGAATTTGTTCCTGTATTAACTCATACAGATACGCAAGCTTCTCCTTTTGAGGGGTCATTGATTGCATTTCAGTGTTCCACTGCAAGGGTAAAGCCATTTGGGGAAGAGAAGCATCAGTAGCCCCCTGGAAAAGGGTTTTGATACCTGAATCTAGTGTGATCTAACTTAATTTTAACGTTTAAGGCTGAGGGTTTCCTTGATTATTTTTTCCCAGTTCTTTATCTTGTGTGTACCCTATTTTATTCATAATCTTTTGAACAACTGAGGGGGATTCAGTGGTCAATTTAATTTTCCATTCCTTAAATAAAAAATCTCTTCCTTGCAAGTTTACTGGAATGGGGCTGACAAAAGGGAAGAAATAAACTGGCTTGACCATCATACCCATGATACATTAAGGGAGACTCACTTCATAAAACTTTTTGGGGTGACTGGAGTCCCAACAATGACCCAGAAGGCAGCTTAACAAGCCAGGAAGTAGATGAGATGAAATTAAAGAACATCATCACCTGTATCTCATAGGCCTTGAAAGGTTTTCCCATTAATTTTAATGTAGCACATGGGTCTGTCTTCCACCTGCTTTTGTGTAAAATAAGTTTCCCTTTTTGAAGTTTTTCCCATTTTTTGTCCTAATCAAGGGCCTTGTCTGAAACAGTATCATCAGGTGGGGTACTGGTAAATAATATCAATTGAGCAATATACACCCCAAGGTCTATTACCCAAATATCCATTGTCTGTACAAAAACTTGAATCTCATTTTCATAATCTTTTAAAATTTTTTAAAAATCTTTTATTCATTTGGTACAGGGTCTTGCTACACAGTTTGGATTCATAGTGATCCTCTTGTCTCAGCCTCCCCAGTACTGGGATTACAGGCATCCACCACCAGGCCTGGTATCACTGGCCGGCACCATGTGCCCAGGGTTCTGGGGCCAGCATGGCATGTGGTGTTGGAGATCAAACCTGTGTCCTTGCACTTTCCAGGCGGGCTCATAGACCACCAGGCTATCTCCCCAGCCCTCATTTTCATAATCTTTATCAATACTACTGGGTGTAACAGTAAGACTTTCAAACTTAAAGAGACTTTCCCCACAATTAATCCATTAGTATTTTTCAGTGGAAATCCCCAAGGCCCAATGGAAACAGCAACTGGCTTGTCACCCCCAGTGAGGTTTACCTTTCGGGCAGCTGGTAGATCTGATCCTGTGCTCCCCAAAGCTCAAGTGAGGGAGACAATATTCCTCTGGGAATCCATACCTGTTGTTGGATCTGGACTGTTTAAGTCTGCCTGACATTTTGATTGAAAGCTTCATTGCCCACTGGGGCCACTCCTAGGTTTTTGGGTACCAGGGTTGAGACCCCTTGCCATTTCCCGAAAAGGAGTTCCATCTGTGTGATGTTTAGACTGGCAACATCTAGCCCAATGATTACCCTTTTCACATTGTGAGCAAAGACCCAGTTTAGCTTCCTTATTTCTGACTAGAGTTGGTGGAAATTCCAGAGGTGTTAGATTTATTACTTGGCTTTTAAACATTGTCAAAGAAGATGTCCCATTTTAGCACAATCAAAAGATGTAACATTTTTGGCATTACTGTTTTTACCTTGTTTTGTAAAAGCCAGCTTAGCTTGAGCTACTGCAGATCCCCTGTGAGTTTCCAAACCGATATCCTGACAAATCTTAAAGTAACTTTTAACTCCTTAGGATCTTGCCTGGTGGCCAGCACCTGTTAATAGTCTTGGTTGACACTGTCCTAAACAAGTTGAAGAACAAGTATGTCAACTGCCTGAGCATGAGGAATTTGCCTGTGTATGGCTTCTTATAGTCAGGCTATGAACTGTGTATAAGGTTCTATCAGCCCTTGCAAGATATTAAGAAAAGACTGGACAGGACCCCATCCTCAGGCATACAGTAAGCCACACTCTTTTCATTATATGTCCTATTTGTTCAGAAGTCTCATTGGTATACTGCGACTGTTGGGTTATATTTGCGAGTTGTCCTGTTCCCAATAACATTTCTGCAGCTACATTAACCCTGTCATCCCATCTGCTTCTGTCAGCCTGGTCCTTAGCTTGCTCATGCAGTTGACTATTAAAATATAAATACTGACTAGGAGCCAGACAGGAGCAGGCATGACGTCTCACATTGTTAGGCGTTAAGTGATGAGTCTCCACAATAGGATCTAAAATCCCCAAGGTAAATGCCCCTTGAACTCCATTATTCATTGCACTCTGTTGTAATCCCTTTAACAACTTAAAATCAAAAGCTTGCTGTTCTGCCCACAGCTGATTCTGATTATCTAAGTCAGGTCTGTAGATCACTGGGAGACCAAAAGGATCCAAGAATTTCTCCCTGCTTGGCTGCTTCTCAGACTGCTGCCTGATAACTAAACACGCAAGGCATGAGGCAGCTCTAACTTATGTGACCTGCAGGTGCCGGCCTGGAATTTCCCTATCAACTGTATCCACCCTTAGTTCTTCCCTGATTCTAGGGAAAATTTTACCTTCCCATGCATCGACACTTTTTCCTGTTGTAATTGTCAGCTCTCGTCTCCATCTCATTTTTCTTTTCTATTACCATCCTCCCCAGTACGCGCTAGCATTGGCATTTTAGATGACACAGAGATGAAGGATTCTAAAACAGATCTTACTAAACCCAAGAGGAAAATGTTTCTCATGACACTATTTCACCTCTGCCATGAGCTCTTTTTAAACTTTCTCCAATCCTATCCCAATCTTCCAAATCTAAGGTTTCCATCTGTGGAAACCAAGGATTGAATTTAATAATCTCGTGCACTGGTTCAGTTAAGGTATCAATACTAACTCAAGTTCCTGCTTGTTTAAGCAGTTTATGCAAGAGTTGGGTGTAATTCTGCTGCTCTCTAGATTGCTTCTGCCCTGTTTTCCAGGCTACAAAAAACTTACCTTAGCATCAAGTTCTTTACCTTCTGCTTTCTATATGGACGACCTCAAATTCATCCTAAGGAGTCCTCTCACTTTCTCGTGTCCTCTTCTTTCCACTAGGGTGGATTTTCCCTCTCAGGCCTAATTAGAATATCCCTGTTTGAGTGCCCAGTATTGGGGACCTGTCCAAGAGCCCCAACTACCTACATCAAAAAGATGAAAGAAGGAACAGACAAATCTCTTAATGCAAGATGGGGATCTAGGAGGTCAGTACCTCAGGATGGGCAGGGACCAAGACACTCCAAGCCAGTCACTATTGATTGGGTGTATACAGTGGTAGGAGGAATTAGTGGAAGATTCAATGTCAGCAACAGAAGACTCAGAGGTGGACGAGTCAATGGGCAATGGACAATCTTGGGGTGACTCAAGAGGGCGGGATGATCTTCTGCTAAGAAGGATCTTGCCCTGGATTGCTTTTAAATCTCAGTGGTTTTAGTTCAGTAGTAGTGGGCAGGAAAGGATGGCCCATCCTTAATGGTTTAATGGGAAATCTCAAAAGGGTGCTACCAATAAGATAATCCCAAACCTCCATTTATCCCTTGGGGAAGTAGGCAAAATTAGCCATGGTGAATTTGTGGTCCCCAACACTCCCCAGCGTTGGGGTGCTATGTGCTAGTCCCTGGCCATTGCAGCTTCGGCATCCGTCATGCTTGGAGCTCTCTGTGACAGGCTCTCCCTGTGACCCCAATTTCTTTCCGATACGGGTCCCTGCTCTCTAGCGTTTGCCCAGTTTCTCCTTTCTACCTAGCAGTGCTGTCACCTGGTTGTGGCAGCTAAGCATCTGGTCATGTCTGAAGCTCTGTTACTCTGATTACTAAGTCCAGATTTTGGTTTTGAGCTTTTGTTCTCTTCTTCCGCTGCAGAACTGAGGGCCCCTTAAAAAACTGCCAGAGATCCTTTGCCTGTGTACTTGGTTGTCAAGGCTTTGTTAATGGTCCTGGCCCTTCACTAGCCTCTCCTGCTCCTTAGCCATATGACTTAGTAATGAGAGCAGTTCACCATCCTTACTTATGCTGGGCCCATGTTCCTCTCTGCTGTGCATTTCAGAAATCTGAACTGTCGCCGCAGCCAAGACATCCCCCCCCAGGGAAACATTTCCTCAGCTACCACCAGTAACAGTCTGAACACCCATACAGCCACCCTGTGCCCCAGACACTCCATCCTTTCTCCCACCCCGGATGGGGTCCTTGCAGGCTGAGACCTGGACAGTCACCACCCCAATCCTCCTCTCCTCTTCTCAGACCCCAACTAGGAGCTGAGCCTAGAAGCTAGGGACACAGGTGACTTCTTACAAAAGGGTTGACCCCCTTGAAATATGGTAGGGAGGAAGCCACATTGTGCAGGGTCTGCCTTGACAAACCATGCAAGGCAACAGTCTCAACCAACCCAGCAGAGAGCTCCAGAGTACTGAAGGCACACCACGGGAGCTCTGCGTGAGCAGAAGTGGCCAGCCCTGCTACCCCTGCTGAGCTGTCACTTGTTAGCAGCTTTATAGGGCCAAAGGCAGAATTTCAGGTTCCACTTTGGCAGGAGTCCAGAGACACTCTGTCCCTTTCACCCTGTCAGGTTTACAAGTACTTAGGAATGCAAAGTAGACTTCTTCTTCTACCTTTAATAAATATAAAACCAGAGAGAGAACCAAGAGCGTGGAGTGGTAAACAGCAGAGAAAGCCTAACTGAGAGTCACTGTCAGATGCTGGAAACACAGTGTGGAGAAGACAAGAAAGAAGGAAGTAGGTTCCTTGGACAAGGAAGGATCTGAGGCATAAATTGAAGCCCATGGAGAGAGTAAAGAGAGAAACTTCAACAAAAAAGAAGCAGGTAGCTGGAGGCACTCTCCCTGGGACAGGACTCACTGCGTGAGAGGACCAATTCCGACCTGCAGGCACACGGTGAGTGCTGGCAGCCTGAGAGGCCTCCGTGGAGAAATGCAGAAGAAGGGCAGCTGGCTGAGGCACTGTACTGGCTGGCTCAGTCACCCTACGCGAGAAAGCGACTGGCTGGGCACCATTGTGAAGAGGGGCCAGCTGAGTGCGGGACTCAGAGCAGCTGATGGCTCCAGCTAGCAGCTCCCAGCTGGGCTCAGGTCCACAGAAGGTGCACTCACAGCTGCAGGCCGAATGCATCTAGTCTCAGCCACAAAGTGCAGGGCTGCGGAGATTGTCTACCACCCCACCAAAAGGCTACCGATGGCTTGCTCAGACCAACTGACGTGGATTGGGATTCTGCTTCTATACATTGTCTACAACAGCAAAGACAAACCTGGAAGTGGACTCTCTCTCTCTCTCTCTCTCTCTCTCTCTCTCTCTCTCTCTGCTTTCTTGTGGTTGGTTTGTTTTTGTTTTTTCTCCTTCATTGTTAGATCTTGTTTTTATATGCCTATCAATGTTGTTTATAGTCTCCTTGTGGTTATGTTCTTTTTGTCTCTTCCTTTTCTCTTCCTTTCCAGTCTTCTACGCCAGTTTCCCAAAATTAGTGTGATTCTCCTTTCTCCTCCAGCCTTGCTTCTAGTCTCTTCCTCTTTTTCACTTTCCTAGTTTCTCCCTACCTCATTTCAAATTTTAACCCTTGAAGGCAAAATTGACATATTAAGGACCTGGATACGACATACAATTTTCTGCTTTGTTTCTGTTTTTGTTATGTAACCATAAAATCTAGTTCCTATGATTAAAGGTGGCAAAATAAGGGTTATCTCAGTTTGTTATTTGCTGGGCTGTGTTTGAGCATTCATGGCCTTCCATAATTTCATCATTGGTACCACTATAGCCAAAAATGATATTGTTTTTATAAACAGTTGTTCTTCCTGCTATTCCAAGACTGAGATTGATGAAGGGTCACAGAAAATACTGTGGCACAGTGGAACTAAGACCTGGGCTAAACAGGCAGCAACTTTTTATCCCCAACAAATTGAAAAAGTAGGATCTCGCAACAGACCCAGAACTCAAAACCTATCTATGAGGGGGTGATGAGAGGGGACAATCTGAAAGCCACCTGCTTGGTCTTTCTAAAGTGGTAACAGCAAAGCAATTGAATGAGGCTCCAGACCAAAATCAAATCTGAAATGATTTCTCAGGGAACTGCAGAGATGGTGACCACAATGAAAACCATACTTAGTGACTCTACAACAGAGAGAGACAAAAAAAAAATAGAGGAGCTTAAGAAAAATTATGCCACGAATGCTCAGCCTAGGAAAGAACTGGAATCCATAAGGCAGATTCAAAAAGACACCCAGGAGAATAAAAATTCCACTGAGAACATCTGTAGCAGATTAACCACTATGAGGACAGGATCTGAGATATAGAAGACAGACTTGTAGTCAGTGATCATAAAACAGAAGATTTCTTAAAAGAAGCAAGGTCTGTGAGAAATCAATCCAGCAGCTACTAGATGAGGCAAAGCAGAATAATTTAAGATTGACTGGAGTCAATGAAAAAGCAGGCGATACCACAAATGATACAAAAAAACAACTGTTCACAGATGTCATGGCAGAAAACTTCTCTGGCAGAGAAAAAGAATCTGACATATAGTTAAGGGAGGCATACAGAACTCCAATTACCCACAATCAAAATAAAAATCTACAGTGAGGCACATCATGGTCAAGATTCCAGAAATTCAACATGATAATAGAATCTTAAAAGCTGTTAAGGGAAAGAAACAAATCACCTATAAAGGAAAGCTCATCAGAATCACAGCTGACTTAGCACAAACCCTCAAGTCAAGGGGAGCTTGGAGAGAAGTACTTCAAGTTCTAAAGGAAAAACAACCTTCAACCTAGACTGATATACTTCACAAAACTCTCTTTCAAAGCTGATGGAAAAATAAGATACTTCTTGTAATGGTTTGTGTCTAGTTGTCCCCCCCAAAACCTCATGCAATCATGGGGTGGACTTCTACAGTTTGTGATTAACTTTTTTTTTTTTTTGGTGGAAGCGGGGATTGAACCCAGGCCCTTACGCTTGCCAGGGAAGCACTTATTTCACTGAGCCACCTCCCGGGCCCTGTGATTAACTCATAATATGCTGGGATTATGGGTGTGAGTATTACACCCAGCCTGGGGCAGACAGCCTGAATGCAATTTAAGGTTGCCGCTACTCCTCCCATTTGGCTCTTGCTGTTTTGCTCCTTGCCACTACCATGAATGACTGCTCTCTGCCATGTGACACTCTGCCTTGGAGCCAACCAAATATAGACTGAAACCTCCATTAACTGTGAGCTAAATAAACCTTTCCTTCCTTCATTTTGAGTGCCAGGTATTTGTCCCAGCAAAGAAAAGAGTAACTAAGACAATGTCAAAGAACAACTGAGGAAATTTATGACCACCACATCAGCACTCCAAGATATTTTGAAAGACATTCTACAAAGAGATAAAAAGGACTACAACTCCATGAACCCCCCAAAAGAACGAATCCACTAGGCAAGGCAAACAATTAAATAGAGAGAGGAGAAAAAAAGAGAGGGAGCCAACAACAAGAAAATAACATGGCAAGATAAGTCAATACATATCAGTTATAAGCATCAATGTTAGTGATCTCAGTTCACCAATCAAAAGATACAGACTGGCAGAATGGATCAAGAAGCAAGATCCAACAATATGCTGCACCTAAGAAATACATTTAGCTAAAAAAGAAATTCATAGATTGAAAGTCAAGCAATGGTAAACAATACTCCATGTGACAGAACCCTAGAAAAAAGCAGGGGTAGCTATTATATACATGCAGACAAAGTGAATTTCAAGCCAAGATTGATTAAAAGAGATAAAGAAGGTCGCTATATCCTTGTAAAGTGAAAAACCCAAGGGGAAGAGATAAAATCATAAATATATGTAACAAATGCCAGTACACCTAAAAATGTAGAACAAATGTTACTGGGTGTGAAAAATCAAACAAGCACTAATACAATTGTATTGGGGGAATCTCAATACCCCACTGTCCCAAAAATACAGATCAACTAGATAAAAAGTCAACAATGAAATATTAGAACTGAGCCAAACTTTTTAACAAATGAACTTTGTAGATGTCTACAGAGTATTCTACCCGACTGTACCAGAATCCACATTCTTCTCAGTTGCACATGGGAAATCCTCCAAAATAGACCATATGCTAGCTCATGCTTAAGTAAATGCAAAGGAATCAAAATTATCCCATGCGTGCTGTCAGGTCACAGTGCAATTAAGCTGCAAAACAATGGCAAAAGAAACCATAAGAACTTCATAAACATATGCAAACTAAATAGCACCTTCCTGAAAATGAATGGGTCGCTGATGAAATTAAAGAAGAAATTAGACAGCTTCTATAATTAAATAATAATGACTGTACAACACACTAGGACTTATGGGACAAGCGATGGTGCCCACTTGTACTCCTAGCACCTTGGAGGCTGAGGCAGGAGGCTCACCATGAGATGGAAGTCAGCTTGGGCTATACAGTGAGTTCAAGGGCAGCCTGCACCACATAGTGAGATGTTAGCTCAAAAAAAAAAAAAAAAGCTAGGCAAGAGTTCAACCGTACTATTCCTTACCCCTAAATATGAATAATAATAATAATAATAATAATAACATAATATTTAAGACTTCACCCAGAACTACACCCCATATATACTAGGTAAATATTTCTATGTCTAGGAGGATCACATGAATCAGACTTCATAGCACTGTGCTAAATGATTCTAGATAAATAAATCATCTGTATGGAAAATTTCATTTATTTGTGAAGTGATTTGTCATATCTCTTCGCTGTCTATATTCATGTTTCAGTCTCACATTTCATTCAGTCTCACAACTTTAAATACCAGCAAAAGGGAAACGCTGCTTGTAAGTTACACTTCCAGCCAAAAGCACTCGAACATGTGTCAAGATAGGATAGGGGCCATAACACATTCAGATTAGTGTTGCTATTATAGTTGTTTTGTGCTGATATACAATAGCACTGGGGCCTTTTAACAAAATGTCTTGTGTCTTACTGACAGTTCTACGATCCAGGCATCACTACATTGCAGATCTCAAATAGACGGGCTTTGGGGAGCCCGCTCCCTAACCCACCCTTTCCCTCCATCACCCCAATTTGAATCTTACAGAAGGTTCCAGCAGAGGTGAGAGTAGGCACTAAGGCTTGGAAAGACTGCGGGTTTGTTGTGACCCAAATGCTTATCTCCAAAGGTTAACTAGAAGGCTCCCAAAAGCTCTAGAGGGTTTAAAGGAGGTAAAGGGATTGGCCTTTAACAGGGGAAGAATGTGCTGAGAGGTGAAAAAGGCAGAGGGGACAGCCAGTGGGAGCTGAGAAGCCTTCTGGATTATCACTGCAGCAGCCGGGGCAGGCACACAGCCAAATCCTGTGACTTAATGTTTCTTCTCCATTGTTGCCCAGGATTAGACAATGTCACAGCCCCGGGCTAGTTTGTGTTTCTTTGTCCATTTAATAGAGTCAATAACCTACAGTCTCTTTGGATCTGGGACATTTGGCCAAGAGCTACCCTCTAGTAGATATACAGAATTAGTAATATTTTGGTATTGATACCAGATATTTTGGAAAGGTATCAGGATGGTGATTAGTAAAAGTTCTGATTCTTTGGAAACTGATTTTGATACGGCACCATACGCTGCGCTGGTCCTGCCCCCAGAAGCACTGAGCTGGACACTGAGACCGGGAAGGTGGTGCGCCTGTAATCCCAGCGTTGGGGAGGCTGAAAGCAGGAGGATCACCATGAGCCTGAGTTGCGTAATGAGACCCTGCACCAAATACATTTAAAAAAGATTTTAGTTTTGATGGCAAAGTATTAAATATTACAGGATATTAAGAGAAAGAGAACAGACAAAAGCTCAAAGGACAAACTTTTCTCAATAGGGACAAAATTGGCACTGGTACGCCCATTCTTCATGTTTACCTTGATAACACTTTGTTTGTTTATTTATTTTTCATATTGGGAACTGAACTCAGGACCTTGCACTTGCCAGGCAGCTACTGTGCTGCTGAGCAATATCCCCAGCCCTAATACTTTTGTTTTGGCCATGAAATACAGGTTATTATAGTGACAGGAATTGGAAGTTGAATCAGAAAGGTTGTTGAAGTGTGACAACAAGAAAAACATCTTCAAGTCTTCCGATGTACCCTTCAAGATGATTCAAAGCATCACACATGGGCTCCTTTTTAACTTAATCTTCACAAGGACAAAAACACCTCCCCAGTGATGCTGTCTGACTGACTGGTCTTTGTCATTGTCATTACCACGTTTCCTTGGCACTTTCTAATATTAGACATTGTGCTAAGTATCTTAAATCTATCATTCCATTTGGTTCACACACACACACACACACACACACACACACACACACACACAGAAATCTATGAAGTAGAAATTGTCACCATACAGACAAAATCGAGGCCTAATCCCAGCATCACTAAGATGGCATCCAGATGGCAGCCACTAGCACAGGCCACGAGCAAGAGGGACTAACAAACCCAGCTCCAGCAATTTAACAAAGGCGAAGTGTGCTTCTTGGGGAATAAGAGACAGCAGAGAAATGCTCTCTTGGTGCTTCTGGGACTCAGATAAGAATCATATTTTTAGATCGGGCGCAGTGGTGCGTGCCTGTAATCCCTGCGCTGAGGAACCTGAAAACAGGAGGACCACTACCAGTCTGAGCTGTGTGGTGAGACCCTGTACCAAATACATTTTTAAAAATGGCAAATAATAAATAAATAAACAAGAATCATATTCTTATACACTAGAGCTTCCATTCATTCACATTTTGCTTCCTCTTGTGAGTCGTGCATATGTTGGTGCCAAGAAATACAATTGTGAACAGATCCAAGTTGTGGGCTATGGAGAGATAATCCAAATATTTTTGACATACTATGATACAAAGCAGTGTTTCCAAATATTTCTGAAGATGTAAATCCTGGTCTGGTTGTGAAATATGCATAGCAGCAGTCTTCTAGGGGAAACCTGAAGTTCTGGAATCTGCTTTGCTTTTTTGCTGTACTGAGGAATGAATCTAGAACCTTCCCACTGAGTGTCATCCCCAGCCCTTTTACTTTTTATTTTAAGACAAGGTCTCACTAAGTTGTGCAGGCTGGGCTCCAAGTTGCCCAGGCTGGGCTCAAATTTGAGATGTTTCTGCCTTAGTCTCTCAGATTATAGGCATGTACCACTATGACCAGCTTGGAATCTGATTTTTTAAATTCTATTTTTAATTTTTTGCTTGTTTGTTTTCATTTATTTATTTATGTATGTGTGTGTGTGTGTGGCCAGCTCAGCCCACCAGGGGGCGGGGCTGGCTGGCTCGTGGTGCTGGGGGATCGAACCGCGGTCCCTGATGCTTTGCTGAACTTGTTCTAAGTAGGTGCTTTAGACCACTGAGCCATCTCACCAGCCCTGCTTGTTTGTTTTCAGACAGGGTCTCACTATGTAGGCCAGCCTGGCCTTAAGCTCACCATGCAGTCCAGGCGGTCCTCCTGCCCCTGAATTGTGGGTGTCAGGACAATAAGTACATGCCGCTATGTTTAACTTGGAATCTGTTTTTGTAAACAAATATTACAGTTGGATCTTTATTCAAGAAAATTTTGGAGACATTGATGTGAGGTGTACACCTGAGTGCTTTCAGAAATCAGAGGAAGGGGTCTCCGCAGCCCCGAGAGGGGAGGACAGCTTCAGAGCAGGTGACTGCTAAGAGAAGCTGCTTTCCGCAGCTTCTGCCCCCAGCGGGTGAAGGCCAAGGTGTGACAATGTGAGAACAGCACTGACCTACTTAGGAGACTGAGCGCAGTCAGACACTGTGAAGCCCAAAATATCCAGAGGGAGCAGAAAGCGAGAGGGCCGAGATGGCCGGAGAGAAAGTGGGCCCGGGAGGGAGCACCCCAGAAGCCCAAGCTGACACACAGGGACTTGGGGAGATGCCTTTACATTGCCTTGGCTTTTATAGTTTTGATGTTTTATGTCATTTATTGATCATATTTTATTTTTTATCATGTGTTATGATCTATTTTTCCTAATTCCTGTCTTAATATTAAATATCTATAGATAATTTTATATGTTCTGTATTACTATAGAGGCATAAATGTGTGGACTTACTAAAATGATGTCTCTGGACATTTCCCAAAGCCAAATGGAGTATTTCAGAGGAACAGAAGTGAAATGCTGCTGGAAGCAGATGTTGGCCCGAGTGAAGGGACTGTCAATGACATAAAGGAAAGAGAGGATCCAGGGGTGGGGCAGTGGGGACAGCCATCTCTTCCTTCATGAGACCCCCTCTGCTCAAACCATTTTCTGCTTTTGCTTTTGCTTGATACTTCATATATATATATATATTTTTTTTTTCTTATGTATTTAATACAGGGTCTACAGGGCCTCACTACACAGATCAGACTTGTAGTGATCCTCCTATTTTCAGCCTCCCAAGCACTGAGATTACAAGCGTGTGCCACCACAACCAGTCTCAGTCAGTCTCAGTCCCAGTCTCAGCCCCGGGAACGGGGCTGACATGGCACTCGGGGGCTCCAATCCCAGTCTCCGCACCTGCCTAAGCAGGCACTTTCATCCGTGGAGCTATCTGCCCAGCCCTTACATATTTTTTGAGATAGGATCTCCCTTTGTAGCCCAGGCTGCCCTCACACTAACAGTGATCCTCCTGCCTCAGACTCCTGAGTGCTGGAATTACAGGTGTGTGCCACCATACCCAGCATCAAAACAGAGGATTTTCTACTTTGTTTTTAGAAGACTGAAGACTTTTGCTGCAGAGGCAGATGTAAGTGTTTAGGTACATAGTCTGCAACCCAAAAGTGCTTTAAACGGTGTTCTTTACTGCTTTTTTTAAAAAATTTATTTATTTATACTGCTTATTAATCAGAAAGTGTAGGAACTGTATTAATTCAAAGGCTAACCACGAGCTGGGATGGGCCCTGCTCTGGGAGGTCCTCTCTGCAGCCCCGTCTCCTCCTTTTGGGAGGGGCAGCTGCGGCAGCTCCCCGGTACCCCTGGAGCACCCGCATGTGTCCAAGTGTGCTGCGTGTGCACGTTCTGTGTGTATCTTTTCCTGGGTTTCTTAGAGCATTTCATATGCCTGCTTGTCTGCCCCCTCCAGCTCGCTGAAGGTGAAGACTGTGACATCATTTTCTTAATCTCTGAGAATGAGCAAAGCCCCGTGATAAGCAGTCAGTAAACATTGTCTTAAAGGAAGACATTGGAAGAAAGAATACTGTGTTTATTCTTTGCAACGATACGGATTATGATCAGACTTTGGACGGCTCTGAACTGATCTCAAGGATCAGTGCTTGGCTTGCAGCAGCCTACAAGCTGATATCTGACATGACTGAATACTCAGGTATATGCACCTTCATTAGTGCAAACTGACTCTGTAAAATCAGGGGTATAGTTGGGACACAGCACAATTAAGTTATGCAGTTCACTGGGAATTTAGCAGGCTGCTATGAAAATAGATGTACATATATCTATTCAACCTGATCTCAGACGGTATGCACACAGGTACAGAAATGGCGTTGCTAGGTCAATGGTGATTCTTAGCTTTTTAAGAAACTGTTCTACCGTTTCCCACAGCGGCGGCCTGTTTTACATTCTCAGGGGCAGTGGCTGAAGATTTCAGTTCCTCAGTGCCCTCCCCACACTTAAGCAGAACTTTAAACTAAATACAACCGGATTATTTTACAAGGTTTCTAGCCTCATAGTTTTCCTTTTTTGTGTGGTACTGGGGACTGAACGGAGTGTAGCACATGCTACCCACGTGCTCCACCACTGAGCTATATTTCCAGCTTTTTTTTTTTTTTAAAGTTATTTTGAAACTGGCCATAAGGCACACACCTGTAATTTCAGCATTTGAGAGGCTGAGGCAGGAGGATGGCTGTGAGTTCAAGGCCAGGTTGGACTACATAGTGAGACTCTGTCAATAATAAATAAATAAATAAATAAATAATAAGTAAATCAATAGCAAATTTTTTTATTTTGAAACAGGATCTCATTAAACTCTCAGGCTGACCTTGAAGCGTGATCCTCCTGCCTCAGCCTCCAGAGTAGCGGTCATTATAGGCATCTGGCAGCACACCTAATCTCATCTTTAATTATTCTGTATGTTTGCATCGCGTGGTCCTTCTGACCCCATTCGAACATTTCAATCCCTAGGCTTCTATCCTAAACATATACTTCCTGTGTAATGGCAATGTGCAGCCATCAAAAAGCCCACAGTTCACGTGAACTATGCGTTTCCAGCCTCCGCCAAGCTGAGGCACTAACGGGGCCACACGAATAGTTATCCCTGAAATTTTACTGGCTTTTCCCTGGGCAAATCTGCTGCCTCCTGCGCTCCCGCCTTGCTGCGTTCAGAGGTCCTCCGAGTCCCTCAGAAGCTGGGAACGGGCCCCGGCGTAATTACCAGGAACGCCGCTGGGGGGCAGCAGCTCCCACCCACCCCGACCCCAGCTGCTGGGTACTGAGGCTTCCCCAGCGTTCCTGAAGCTGCAGTCTCTTCCCAATCCCGTGATCCCTCCCAGCCAATAGCCAGTTTCCCCCGAATAGCAACAATCGGACGACGGGGCTCAGAAACCAGGAGCGAGGACCCTACGACAGTAACCAGGTCACACTGTAACCGTGTCTGAGCACAGATGGAGAAAAGGATGTTAAACAACCGCAAAAACAGCCCAACACCCAGGAGCTACAGGAGCGAATCCGGACTCCTACTTAAAAATTAAGATACGCAGTCGTTAAATCCGCCCTGTGGGCCAGGACCTGCCTGGCAAGCGCAAGGACCCGGGTTCGATCCCCAGTACCACATACTGTGCTTGCTCCAAACCCAGGGCCGCTCACAGCCCTGACCTCACTCCCGACGGGTGGCTTTGCAGCAACCTTCTCCGGGTGAGCTTTCACCGGATGGATGGACCTGCTGGCCTGTTGTCACCGCACTGACCACTCTGACCCCTGTCACCATCTCCGTTCTTCTCGAGTCTTCTCTTGCAGTCTGATACCAAGGGATCCCTGTGTTTTAGAAGATTGGATTTTTTTCCCCCTGGAAATTTACAATAAACATGGATTACTTTTACAGTAAAAGAAAGTTGCACCTTAAAAATGATAGTGAAGAAGGAGGGGGGAGAGAAGAAGAAGAAGAAGAAGAAGAAGAAGAAGAAGAAGAAGAAGAAGAAGAAGAGGAAGAGGAAGAGGAAGAGGAAGAGGAAGAGGAAGAGGAAGAGGAAGAGGAAGAGGAAGAGGAAGAAGAAATGATAGTACTCTACCAAGTGTGGCAGTGTATGCCTGTAATTGCAGCACTGAGGAGGCTGAGGCAGGAGGATCACCATAAGTTCAAGGCCAACAGAACTACATAGTGAGACCCTGTCTCAAATAAGAATGATGATGATAGTATCTGAGGCTACACAGTACTATTTGTCCATTACTTTCTCAACTCAGCACCCTGAACATCCCTATAGCATTTCCATTGCCTTACACATGTAAATTAACAGCCAGAGCTTTTCACTTCTTGTTGGTTTCTACTCCGTCATTGCTCCTCCATCATTGTTCTCTAAATGTCCTCTTTTCTTGGTGCACATATTTTTCCTCTTTCCTTTTCACCCTACCCCCCCCAACTCCCATAATTGTTTTGTGGGTTTCCTGTTTTGTTTTGTTTTTGTATTTTTAGGGAAGGGTCTACAGGGTCTCACTACTAGATCGGACTCGTAGTGATCTGCCTGTTTATAGCCTCCCAAGAGCTGGGATTACAGGCAAGCACCACCATGTCCAGTGTCAATCACCATCTCAATACACCCTAGAGGCGGGGCCGGCACGGCAGACCCAGGGATTGAACCTCTGGCCCTTGCGCCTGCTTGCAGGTGCTTTAGTCTGCTGAGCTATTTGGCCGGCCCCCAACTCCCATAGTTGTGTTGTGGGCCAGCAGCATTCAGGTGGACGTCAGCTTCTCTGTCCTGTGGAGCAGAATACAGCAGAGCACTCATGTGCCACTGCTGCCCAGCTTGTCAGCACCATGGCCTGGAGTCTGGCTATATTTCTGTGTTCATAGAGTTACTCCCGGGGCCCAGGGCACTGCTAACTACCACTGTTCTATCTGCATATGCTTATTGACATTTTCCTGAGAGCTTGCTTGTGGATTGTAAAACGTCTAAAGTGTCTTTTTCAGAGCCCAGGCCCGGCATGTGAGTGAGGCGACCTGGGGCCCACCGGATTCTGATTCCACCCAGAGCCCTGGACCGGCATGGATCCCGCTGCAGAACTCCCTGCAAAGAGGCTAGAGGCAAGACCCACCCAGCTGATTCAGGAGCAGAACATCTTGCCAGAATGGCATAGAGGGTTCAACTCCAACGGCTGCAGCAGGAAGAAGTGGAGCGCACAGCCAGACTCAAGCCACACCCACCTGGATGAGTTTGAACTTGGTAGAGCTGGACCTGGTGCTAAGGTAGTAACTCTATCTAAGCTCTGCACCAGAGGTCAGAAGACAGTGCTACAGAAAATGACAAAGAGAAGGAACAAAATGCAGTCTCAGGCCCCAAGTCCACCCAGAACAGATGCAGAAGACACTAACATAGAAGAAATTGGAAATCACACACCTGAAATCTCTGAAATAATAGCATCGGAAGTAAAGAAACAACTACAGAAAGGTATAGAGGAAATAAGATCAGAAATAATTTCTGAAGTAAAAAAGAAATGATAATTATAATGAAAGAAGTACTAAGTGCTTCTAAAGAAGACACTGATTAAAAAAAATAGAACAAGATATAAAAATGATGGAACCCCTGAATAAGCAACATAGGAAAGAAATAGAATGCACGAAGCAGATTCAAAGTGAAATACAGGAAATTAAAACCTCAATCACAAAACCGTTCAAATGAAAGTGAAAATAGACTTTCAGACCTTAAAGATACCATTGCAGCTGGTGAAAAAGTAAGAAAAGATCTCTTAAAAACAAGTACTTAAAAAACTTAAAAACAACTAGGATGCAGGAAAAACTAATTCAATACCTGTAAGATGATGCAAAGATGAACAACGTGAGACTAATAGGCATCAATGAGAAGGAAGGAGTCAATACAAATGATATAAAAAGAATTTGGGCAGAATAGCAGAAAACTTCCCAAATATGGGGAAACTATCTGACATTCAATAACCGAAGCATATAGAACTCCAAAGAACATCAACCCAATGAAAACCACACCCAGACATATAATAATCAAGATCCCAGAAATTCAGCATAGTAACAGTATACTAAAAGCTGCTAAAGAAAAGAAACAGATCACATTTAAAGGAAAACCCATCAGAATAACGGCAGATTTTTCTTCACAAACCATCAAGTCAAGAA
>NW_004524740.1:4991756-4994014 GCF_000260255.1 Octodon degus | reverse complement strand
GGGTACCACGTTCCTGGCTCTGAATACAGACAGCTCTGCTCAGAAGGAATGTGCACAGGGTGTGACCTTACAGTGTCATTGTGCTCCTTGGGGTTGTTTTGGGTCTGAGCCCTGACAGTGATTGTCAATGCATTGCACAATGAAGTCTGCGTTCCCTCATTGAACTCTAACTACTGAAGCGGGCTACGCTGGACTCTCTGTTGTCCCCCAGGCTAATGTCCAGCTCACATCTGCCTGACACTTCCCATTCATGATTTGTGACCGCTTCACCTAGACTTGGAACAGTCTCATAGGGAATGACAGTGGAAGGATAATATTTAAACAACTTAAACAATACTTGTCCATTTTTCTTGTTTTCTAAATTGTCCTTTATAATTAAAAACATGTAAGCAATGCTGCCAGTTACAAATAGGCCTGCCTTATTTACTATGAGATCTTTATGCAGTAATAAGCTTTTATAATCATCTTCACTTATTCTCTGAAAAGATAAATTTGAAAGCTTTGTAGATACAGCCTCTTCTGTTAGTTTTGTTTAATTAATAATGATTGAAAATATGAGTTCTATCCAGGCCTAGTGGTGCACACCTGTAATCTGATCAGTCAGGAGGCTGAGGCAGGAAGACTGTTGTAAGTTTGAGACCAGCCTGGGCTACAAAGTGAGCCCAAGGCCAGCCTGAACTGCATAGTGAGACCTTGTCACAAAAAAAAAAAAAAAAAAAAAAAAAGTTTTAAGTCAAATTTTCCAGCTTCTTTTTTCTCTAACAAGGTTAAATTCTCTGGTTTTTTTTTTTTTTTTTGGTATAATTGGTGAATGGGAGTCATTGTCACTTTGTGAATTAGCTAAGTGAGAAGCATTAAAATATTTTTCTGTGGACCTAAATCATGTGGGTGCCATCAGACAAACATCCACTCTTCACGTTGGGTTTCCTATTGTACAGACCAAAGTATTCACTGAGAATATTTTTCTGTTCCAAATGTGATTCCAGGTGGGGCACGGTGGTGTACCACTTTACTCTTAGCACTCCGGAGGCTGAGGGTCACAAGTTAGAGGCCAGCCAGAGATGCACAGAAAGCTTCTGTCAACAAAGAAAAAAAAGAAAGAAAGAAAGAAAGAAAGAAAGAAAGAAAGAAAGAAAGAAAGAAAGAAAGAAAAACATAGAGAGAGAGAGAGAGAGAAAAAAAAAAAAGCAATCCCTTCTGCACACAGAGGTGCATGCTTGTAATCCCAGTATTATGAAGGCTGGGGCAAAGGATTTTAACTCAAGCCTAGCCAGGGCAACTTACTGAGACCTGTTTCAAGATAAAAAGACTTTTTGAAAGCCCAGGGATATATCTCAGGGCTCCCTGGGTTCAATGTCCAGTACAGCAAAAAACAAAACAAGCAGTTCTATCTAAAATAAAGGCTGTAACCTATTAAATACTATGCCATCAAAATTAGGCTATTAGATAAGATAATTGCTTTTTTTTTTTTTTTTTTTGCAGAACCGGGGATTGAACTCAGGCCCTTGCGCAAGATAATTGCTTTTAAACTGAAAATTAAAGTTTGTTTTTTAATTCATCATGAGTAAAGGCCATTCTCCTTCCCCAATTTTCAAAATATATTACAATTTTAAAGAATAAATTCAAAAGCATTAGGGAATTAGTATTTTATTTATTGCTACTAAACATTAATAAGCCTAGCTCAAAATGTATTTCTAGTAATACAAATTGAGCTATTTCTCCTAGACTGCATGTGTTCTGAGGGCAGAAGAATGCCTTACATGTTTCCCCTGTGTTTCAACTATTTTCCAAAATACTAGGGCTGTCATGGGGTTTTGGTCTTTGTTTTTGGTCTTTGGTTTTTGTTTTTGTTTCTCTATACTAGGGGATTGCAACAAGGCCCTTTGAATGAGCTACATCTCCAGATCTTTTTAATTTTTATTTTGTGACAGGGTCTTGCTAAGTCACTAAATTGTGCAGGCGGGGCCTAAACTTGAGATCCTCCTGCCTCAGCCTCCCCAGATACTAGGATTACAGACACATATCAGCATGTCTGGCTTGAATTGTTTGGTGAAACATTTAGTACAGGCATGTCTTAGCTCATGTTCTGCTGCTGTAACAAAATCCCAGAGACAAAGTGATTTATAAAGAAGCTTATTTAACTGATAGTTGTGGAGGCCAGAAAGTTCAAGCTTATGGTGATAGTTTGACATTTCGTTAGGGTTTTCTTGCTGCATGATAATATGGCAGGGGCATCATGCAAAGAGACCAAAGGCATA
>NW_004524740.1:4989727-4991656 GCF_000260255.1 Octodon degus | reverse complement strand
GCATGACTTCATAATAAAGCCATTTCCACAATAACCCACTACCCTGTTCATTTATGGATGGATTAATCTAGCAATGAGGATAGAACTCATGTGACCCGGTCACCACCTGAAAGCCCCACCTCTCACATACAGTAATATTATCATATAACTTAAGGGATTAAGTTTCCAGCACATGAAATGTGGGGTAAATATTCAAACCATAGCAGGGAGGTTCCAATGGAACAAGAAACTTCATGTAAGGCCTCAAAGGGAATATCATCTATATTCTTGCAAGAAAAGTCTAATATACCCTAGAGAATTAAGAGGTAAAGATATGTGATGACACTATTTTCAAAATGGACAAATTCAGTGGAGCAGTGCTTCTCAGCTCTTTGAATGGCATGACCTGCACAGAAAACGATGCTCCGTGATCAGTGCCATGGGGCTGGATGGGCACGGTGGTGCTCCGCAGAGGGTAGGCACCGTGCCCTCGGCCATTGCGCTGGCTTCCCCAGAGCCTGAGCATTTATGCGTGTGCCGCATCCAGCCCTTTCCAGGTCCCGAGAGGCAACTGTGCACATCTCTTCCTGTGGCATGACGTAGTCCTTATACCAGACAAGTAGAAAATCAATGACTGCTGTAGACGAAGCTTCCCTGCCAGGAGTGGCTGCCACCCAGCCATCTGTCCTCTGGGGGCTGGAAGGGCGGGGCCCATTTCTCACCCTACTTACAGTTCAGTTGTGGCCACCTGTTGGCCAGCCTGCAACGAATCTGTTTCTTCAACACTCCACGTGTATTTTTCTGATGCACATTGCACCAACAGCTGCTGACTAATTTCATTTTATTCTGCAGAACAAAAAGTTAACGCCTTCTGCGAGAAGCTTGAGTATAATTAACTTTACAGCAAATCCACCTTCAGGCTGGAACATCATCTGTAAACCTTAGCAACCAAATTAGAGATAAAGCAATTCAGAGGAGAGAATCCCTCAGTGATTTTAAGATTTCAAAAAATCCTCTTACAAGTGAAAGCCGTCGACTGACAAGTCCTGTACTCTCTACAGAGCTGCCAATCATGTCCTTAGTTCTGTTCTGGCTAAGCAGAGATGAGAAAGAAAGTTCTCATGAAAAACAGATCAGGATGAATAACTAGGCCAAAGCTATCCAGTAATCACAGCCCTACGGGGTGGAAGCAGGAGGATAGCCATGAATTCAAGCCCCATCTAGGCTACATAGAGTTCAAGGGCAGCCTTAACTACACAGTGAGACCCTGTCTAAACAAATGGCCAATGGCAGCAGTTCACTTCAAAAACATGCAAGAATATTTCTTACTTGTAAGCATATATATGAACTAAATTATTTCAACTATAGTACTATCATCAACAAAGACCAAGCTGGGCATGGTAGCGCATACCTGCAACCCCAGTACTTGCGAGGCTGAGGCAGGAGATTGCTTTGAGTTTCAGGCCAGTCTGGGCTACAAAGTGAGTTCAAAGCCAGCCTGAACTGAATTGCATAGAGAAACTCTGTCTCAAAAAACACCCCACCCCCCAAAAAAAGCTCAAAGACCAGAAAAGCAAATTTATATCTAATGTTTTGTGGTTTGATATTAACCTCCTGTTGCTAAATTCAAACAAAATCCATACACTATTGAATCTGTTTTGTGTACCCTCAGTGCATGCAATTGCAACAGACAGAAATTCAAGAGTGTGGAAATTATATAGCACAAATTAATTCCCAACTGTTCTTACAATAAAGCAAAAACTAATACAGCTTACCTCTGCTTCGTATTTTTGTGGGGACCAAGGTTAGTGGTAGTGTCATGAGGCTCTGTATGTCTGGATGCATTCAGTCACAGCAGAAACTCAACTCACTTTAAACAACAAAGAGAGCCAGACATGGTGACACATGCCTGTAATCCCAGCACTCAGGAGGCTGAAGCAGGAGGATTTT
>NW_004524740.1:4986505-4989617 GCF_000260255.1 Octodon degus | reverse complement strand
AAAAAAAAAAAAAAAAAAAAAAAGACCAAAAAAAAAGGAAAGCTCAAGGAAGAGTCTGACTTCCAGCACATCTGGATGTAAGCATGCAAATCACATCAGTGGATTCTTTTCCCTTTTCTTTGCTTCACTTCCTTTTCTTTTTCTCCATCTGTGGACTTTATTTTCAGGCAGGCTGCCTCCACATGGAGGCAAAACAATCACCAAACAGCTCAGGCTTAGTTATTCTCAGGGCTGGCCACTCTGGGGTTGGGGAGAGTGTCAGCAGACCTTTGGGCATACTGTGGCTTCCTTCTCGAGAGTCCTTCCAGGTTCTTGTTGTTCTGAACAAAGAATTGGTCATACAAAAGGCAATGAGATTTTAGATTTATTAAAGACAGGGAAGGAAATATGCCCTGCAGAGTGAAAGCCTTCCCTGGTACTGGGGCCAGGACTAGGAGCTGCTCTGAGCATGTGCTCCAGATCTCTATGATTGACAGGTCATGCCCACTTGCCCTGCCATTTTGTTACAGCCTTATGTCCTCCTCAAGGTAGCTCTTGCTGTCCTAGTGTTTGTAGCAGTCTTTAGAAGAGCTTAGATTATGTCACTTGCTCCCTCCTGGACCAACTGTGTGTCTTAGGTACTCTAGTGGGAGAGCTTGCTTTCATAAACCCATGGGATTTATCTTAGGGCCAGATGGCTGATATCTGGACTGATGGAAGATGGGTAAATTGGGAGTCAGGTGGGTTCTAGATTTAAATCCCTGTATCTGACAGGCCCCATAGATTGGAAGAGCAATCCTTTCTTTCCAGAAGAAAAAGATCAGAAAGCCTCCCATCCCAAATAACAAGTGACTCTTACATGGGCTCTTCTTTAGGAGTCAAAGTTCCTCAAGCTATAGGACATTGAATAAAACCTCATGGCTTTAAGAAGCACATACTTGAGAAAACTGGTACCTTCAGGTGATGGATGGCTTAATTAAAATTTTCAAAAGAAAAAACTCAACCCACAGTCTTATCGAAATTACTTGAGGTATAACATACAAACTCTCTGGTGTCTAGGAGATATGTAAATGATTCACTTGTATTTTTAATTTGTAAGTAAGTGGTGCCAGGTTTCCAGATAGCAACTGAAATCAGATCTTTATCCATGGAACCTTGGAGACAGACAAATCTTAGAAATGAAAATAACCCAGTAACACAAATCATTCTGATCCAAATGTGCTCTAACACTGAGCCTGTATTTGTTGGTGCTGGTACCCACATGTCCGTGGGTGCTTCAGATCAGATGTGGATCCTTCCTCTTCTTTATTTTTCTTTTTCTTTTGGGATGCTTAGGATTGAACCCAGGTACTCTGCCCCTGGGTGGGACCCTTGGCCCCTTCCTCCTCTTTTTCTAATAATTTCCCTGTTCTTTAATATAGCTCTAGGACTTGATGTGATGAAGTCACACTCTGTTCATCTCACAAAGTAAAATCTTTCCTTGTGTCTGCCAGAACCCTCCTGACTCACAATTCCTATATACTCCCTCTCCTCCCAGGTACCAATCCTCTGGTCCCTAAAACAAACAACCTCTGGAAGGCATCATGCCCGCGTCCCGGAGACTAGGCACACGGAGTCGCACTGTTCGCTAGGCCAGTGCTGGTCGTCGCTCCAGTGGCTGGGCTTCTGGCTTGCCTCTAGGAGCAGGCCTGGGGCCGTAGGCTGTCTCCTTCTGCCTGAAGAAACCCTGAAAGTGCCAAAGAGTAGGGGAATGAAACTGAGCCAACATGAGAGGAAATGAGAAGCAGAAAGGCAGCAACACACACTTTCACATCCCAGATGTGACCCAAAAAGTCAGAACATTTTTTTGGTTGTGATTAAGCTAGTTGGAGTTGAACTTTTATTCTTATAATGAAAAGCCTTGACTAACAGGCTTTACATATCTCCCTGAGCCCCATCTGCTAGAGGTCTGGCACTTCCTTATCTTCGCCTTCAGCTTCTCACTGTGGGAAAGCAGCTAGGCTTTCCGGGTGAGGTTGAGCAGTGTAACTCACATTGGAGGCTAGAGGGTCCCCTTTCCAACTTTGCATGCACCCAGGTTGTCCAGCTCGACCTCAGGGGCAGTCAGGGCTGCCAGGAGGGCACTGGCTTAGCTCGCAGGAAACACAGCCACACCTGTGTCCTCTGTCCTGACGCTGGCAGAACAGAGCACAGCCAACCCAGCTCACAGTGAGAGCCCCTGCTCCTGCTTCTGATGGCTTGTTCTGATGTCAACTAAAAAGGTGTTGCTCCTCAGTCCCCTGGTGGAGAGTAAGCAAAAATGCTACAGCAAAGCATAGCTCCCCACGAACCTTGGGGGAGTCAGTTCTGTTGGTCCCCTTTCTTCTATGGGCATAGTAAGGAGAGTTTGCCCTTTTACTGGGCTCTGATCCCTCTTTCTGTGGTCATAGAGTTTCTTTCTTTTCTATTATTAGGACTTCAGCTGTAGGATTAGTGTATGGCTCAAAATGGACCAATCAGAGCCTATCACTTAATTCCCTCCCACCTTCCTCTTAGTCTTTTTGAGATAGAGTTTCACTACACAGTTCAGGCTGTCCTTGAACTCACTTTATAGCCCAGGCTGGCTACCCTCCTGCCTCAGCCTCCCAAGTGCTGGGATTACACGCATGTGTCACCACACTAAGCCCAGCCCTTAACTTTCTAAATCAAATTCCAACCTTCCACATTGGCTTTCCTTCTGCAAAGTAGCTGTCCTTTCCTCAAGGCCTATGTACTGCTCTTCCCCTTATACTGAGTCCTTTTCCCTACCTTATTTTTCCTTGAAGCATTTTGTCTTCCTGTAGACCCAACTTAAATATGACTTCGTCAACTTAAATCTACCTGCCTGTGGAGGCCTTTGATGTCCCTTTGCATTTAAACTAGGACTCCCATTGTGATTCTCTATCTCAGTCTTTTGTTTTACGACAAAAAGTATATTTAAAATGCACATATGCTGTGCCAACCTGCCCCAGGTATGCTGATTGAGACTGGGCATGGCGGCACATGCCTGTAATCCCAGCCCTTGGGAGGCTGAAAACAGGAGGATCACTAAGAATCTGATCTGTGTAGTGAGACCCTGTAGATCCTGTACTGAATACATTAATAATAATAATAA
>NW_004524740.1:4951288-4985723 GCF_000260255.1 Octodon degus | reverse complement strand
AAAAAAAAAAAAAAAAAAAGATTCCCAGTCCAAAGATTTTAAGTTTCTGCACAAAGCAATTTAATCTGATACAGTGTAACTAGTATAATTGGCAATTGTGTTATAGCTCTTGTAGTCATATCTTTCTGCTGGATGTTCAAGACTGAATTAGGGTGAATCCTGTATTAATCTTTTTTCTCTATTTATCAAGGTCAGTTAAGTCTCCTCAGGATTTATCTCGGTATCTTGTATAGCATTTCTAGTTCTTCAATGTCAGGCATCTGGACGAGTCATAGTCATTGCTTGACCAAGCTGCTTTCTTTGACAGCTTAATAGACCCTTTTCTCCTAGTGACTTTCCTTTGGCACATTATACATCATAGATCTTTATCCTCTGTGGTTCTAAAAGCCCCTTGATCAGGGGTTTGTATAACTCGCCAGAGTTGCAGGATGTTGCTGAAAAGGTTCCTTCCTATCCTGGGTCCTCATTCACCTTGAGGCTGAGGCCAAAATATTGGCTGTCTTCTCAGCCCATCTATCTTTCTAGTTTTTGGTCTCAGTCGTTGAACATCCATAAGAGAAGACTGATGCGAACATTTTGTAATGGAAGCAGTGAACTTATTATCACTGTTTTATCCGCGTATCAAGTACCTGCTGGCCAATGTTTCCTCATTCCCTTGGACCCTGTTCGGGTGCCAATTGCTGCGTCCTGCACTCTTGAAGTTCCCAGGGTGAGGACAGTGAAAGGATGGGAAAAAAGGACAAGAGTTAGAATACAGAAAGCTGAGGCCAGATGGAGCTCTCTCTCCTGATGGGAGAAGAAGGAAGAAAGGAAGAAACAGAAAGAGAGGAGGAAGACGAGGTGAAGTACTTTTTTAAAAATATACTTTTAAATTATTGGCTTATTTTGAGAAACCAAATCATTTATCCAGTTTACTGAGTAGAGTAACTCTATAAGAGATTGATTTTTACTTTCCTATAAAATACTTCTATAAAGAGTGAACCCTTTAAATTGGGCCACTGAAGACCTTTTTCTTACAGTAAGATTGTGAAACTTTGTAGGGAGTTAATAACTAAATTATATCAAAAGTTTTGGTTTGCTTTTTTAAATAGCAATCACAAAACCATGATGCAGCACATTTACTTGCTATATTTGTTTTCCTTTTTTGTTGTTGGTGGTTTGATTTGTGATAAAGTCTTGCTGTTACCATGGGTGATGGGTTCTCAGGCAGGTTTCTAGGTTCTTATTCGTGAAGAACAAAGAATCAGACATGGCACTCAATGATGGTCAGGAAAGAGCAACAAAGTTGTCTTTTTCCTTTTTTTTTTTTTGGCTGAACCGGGGATTGAACTCAGGCCCTTGCGCTTGCCAGGGAAGCACTTATTCCCCTGAGCCATCTCCCCAGCCCCTTAAAGTTTTTAATCTGGCCACAGTACACTTACAATGAGCCAGCTCCTGCCGGCAGAGACAGTGCCAAAGACACTGGGGTTGGAGTTTAAAATGCGGTTCTGGGTGTAAGGCGCATCCCGTGGGGTCTTCTAAAACATGATCTGTCAGGCATGTCCTTTCCCCAACTTATTCTGTCATAATTGGATGTATGAGATGCAGTCCATGTGCATGAACCTTCAGGGAGCTCCAAGTGAAGAGAGGTTACTGCAGATCCTGTGGGCAGGTTGGGCACGCATGCATCTGGAATCTTCTAGCGAAGGCTCAGGGTCTTGTTTTTTTTAATCTCTGCCTCCATGGTCGTAGGTCTTAGGATAAGCAGTGGGGGGCTTAGTTCTGGGGCATAGCCCAGATTCAGGCCAACGAATGAGAATGGTCCTCAGCCCTAGGTGTATTATCTATATTATTGCTTTGTCACCTAGTCTGGTCTTGAACTTTGGACTTAGACAATCCTGTCACCGCTCCTCCCGAGTAGCAGGCACTACTCATGTGTGCCCCATTGCCACGCTACGTTTCAGGCCTTTTCCTTGTAATAGACTAAAAGCTATTAGCTGTAATCTCCAACAGGACAAGGATCAGGTTTTTTATTACTTGGTACTTATCCCAGAAGTAATTTAGCATAGCACGGTACGTAGCACTTTAACAAAGCACTGAAAGTACTGAAGTGATATTTATTAAATTAGTGGGTAATAAGTGAATGAGTAAATTCTGAAAGTGTACACATTCACAGGCTAGATAGATTTAAACACAAATGAGTGTGCATCTCTTCTTTGTCTGTGCCAATTAACGTGAGGAAAAACGTCTCTCCTTTCCCCTCCTGGACCTGTAATGAGAATGCCCTGAGCCTCCTTTTCCTTCTGTCCCCCCAGATGTCACCTCCTCCAAACAATACCGATTCCACTTCAAAAACATTGATGAGCAGTGTCATTTTTTTCTCTGAACATTTCAGGGGAGACTGAAGCAGGAATTATGCAATACGGCACGAGCAGCACCTTTGAGGCCCCCAGAGCGATGCTCTTGAAGTGCCTCACTTTATGAAGCAGCCTCCATCTTCCTCTTTCTTCTCACATCTGTTCAGCTTGGCCTTCTCTTCTTCTTCCGGATGGGGAGCAAGCGGCTTCTGAGGCCTTGTGAAGAAAAAGCTTCTTCAGGGCACAGCACGGGAGAACAGAAGGAGTGACAACAAACCGTATTTCTTTTCTCTTTCATGTTTCCTGTCTGAAATTGCTCAAGAGGGATTAACAGAATACATAATACAGTAGAGAATGTACAAAAACATGAAGCCTGCAGCCAAGGGGTCTTCAGAGACAGTTCTTTGGACCCTGGCAGATTGTCCATTGGGACACTAAAAGAATTAAGTGATTTGTTTTGGCTTTAGCTCTTCACGAGTGCCCAGATATCTACTCAAAAGTCATCACAACTCAACTGAATAAGGTTTCTCTGGGTAACTTGTAAAGGACTGCACTGAAAATATGCTATGTGTAAGCAGCTATGGGGCTGTGCGCCTGTGATCCCAGTACCCTGGGAGGCCGTGGCAGCAGGAATGCAAGCTACAGCGCAGCCTGGGCAACTTAGCAACTTGGTGATAACCTATGTGAAAAAAAAATTAATTAAATTAGAAATGGCTGGGGCTTCCACTACAAATCAAAGCAAAACAAAACATTATGTATGTAAAGTTTCTTCCTGGAGTAGGAAGAGAGAGAGAGAGAGAGAGAGAGAGAGAGAGAGAGAGAGAGAGAGAGAGAATGTGTCACAGGAGAGATGCAAGAATCCTCAGAGGGAGGAGACAGGGTGACAAAGAATGTATTGGGCTGGGTTGGGGGTGGAGTTTGTATGGGTGGTATGGTGTCATATCAGGTGTTGATGGGGAAGCCCCACTCCCCCGCCCCATGCACAAAAAAATAGAAGAGCAAGCTGAGGTTAATGGCGGGGGGAGTTGGTCAAGGAGCAGCAGGTTGGTGGTTTAGGATCCCCAAGCCATGCTGGCTCATTGCCATGTTGACTTGGGTAGACTTCCGTATGGGCACAAACCCAGCAGGGTACAATTTTTAACTCACTTAATATCTTTCTTTCTCGCTCTCTCAGAGACAGGGTCTTGCTGTGTCACTCAGGCTGGTCTCAAACTTTGGAGCTCAAGTCATCCTCCCTGCCTTAGCCTTCTGAGTAACTGGACTCCAGATGTGGGCCACCTTGCCTGGCTTGGTGCTCTCCCACGTAAGCTGTCTCCTCTGGGTTTCCGAGGCAACCTTTCTTCGTGTTATGCTGCTACATTGCTCATTGGACTGGTGAAGGTTCAAGGTGCAATCGGAGGCTTCTGCCCGTTTTCCTTTGCCAGTGTGGGCTACCAGTTAGGAGTACAGACCTAAGGAATTTCCAGGTTGCACCATTCAGCGAAATGTTCCTTGTCCATCCAAACACTGTAGCTAATTCTATATGGGACAAAAATAGGTGGAAAAGTGTTATTTGTGGCTCAGCTTATGTTTGCTTTTTTTAGGAAAAAAAAAGGATTTTATTTTTATATCCTGCACTATCCTCTACAGTGACTTAAAAACAGAGAAGAAGAACACTAAAAAGAGCACCTGTCATCCCCAGTGGTTCCAAATGGGTATTTAAAAGCTCCTGAAAGAAAAATATAATGCACTTGATTACAGTGCTGCTTTCAGCCAAATTGTTGGGGTTTTTTTTAAAGATACATAGTGGTTTTTATTTTGTGCGGTTGTTTATTTTTATTTACTTATTTATTTTTTAAATGCATGAGATAAAGATTATCTCCAAAAGTAATCCCCAAACCCAAAGATAATCACTATGGACATTTTTTTTCTTTTCCTGCGGACAGAGCTAGTTTCAAGGGCATGGCCATGTCCAGAAGGGTCCCACACTTCATTTGATGCTTTACTGTTGCTCTATTTAGAATCCTTAAAATACTTTGGCAGGTAGCGCTGTATTTCCATTTTGTCATGGCTCCTTCTAGTTCTGTAGCCAGTTCTGCTGCTGTACACACACATGCCAGGGAGGGGGGGGGGGGAGAGAAGTGTGAACTGAAATTGTGACACTACTAGAGGAAAACAGAAGAAATCTTCAGGACACTGGTTTAGGAGGGAGTTTTTCAGAATATCCTGAAAGTTCTAGCAATTGTGGTGGCACATGCCTGTAATCCTGGAACTCTGAAGGCTGACGCAAGAGGATGGCTGGGAGCTCAAGGCCAGCCTGGGCTACACAGTGGGACCCTGAACCTTCTGCATAGCGAAGAAACAGTGCGAAGACTGAAAAGGAAACCTACAACCTATTTGCAAACATTCACCTGACAAGGGACTAATATTCCAATAGTTTAGAATACGTAAAGGGGGGCTGGCCAAATAGCTCAGTGGATTAAAGTGCCCACAAGCAGGTGCAGGGGCCAGGGTTTCGATCCCCAGGCCTGCCATGCCGGCCCTGCCCCTGGGGTACACTGAGACAGCAATTGAGACTGGGCGTGGTGGCACACCTGTAATCCCAGCTCTTAAGAGGCTGTAAACAGGCAGATCACTACGAGTCCGATTGAGTAGTGAGACCCTGAACATCCTGTAGATCCTTCCCTAAAATAAAATTTAAAAAAAAAAAGAAATATGTAAAGGACTGCAAAAACCCCAAATAGTCTGATTGAAAAATAGACAGATGACCTGAATAGACATTTCTTGAAAGAAAGCACACAAATAACAAATAAGTGTATTAAAAATGCTAGACATCCCTACTCCTCAGGGAAACGCAAACCAAAGGCACAGTGAAGGCGCAGGGATTGCTGGTGGACCTGGGGCTGCAGCGTTCATTTGAGCCCAGGACTTCAAGGCCAGCTTGGCTGACATGCTAAGACTCTATGTCAGTTTTTAAAAAAAATTTCAGAGCTAAAATGGAAGGGATAAAGAGATACCAATGAACACTTTTGGACCTCCATATTTAAATTACCAAATAGCATTCCAGAAAGGTTATTAGCAGCCCCAGAGTGTATGATATTCTCTCTTCATACCCTTCTGTAACAGAGAATAAAACTTTTAAAAATTTAGTAATTAAATAAGTTAAAATATTATCCAAATATTGTAGTTTCCCTTCCTTTGACTAGTTGTCAAGGAGGCCTTTAAAAAAACTTAGTTGTTTTTATTTTTCCTGGAATTGTCCTCAAACTTACCAACATTTAAGGCCACTGTGTGTCCTGCCACCCAAACTTTATCTCTCATCTAATGCCAAGCTCAGCTACCCTGAATTTTATTCAATTTTAGAATTCATTATGCTCCCTCTGAGAACGTTTTAATATTCTACATATTATTCTTGAACATCTCTCTGTTTTTTTTTTTTAAGATGCTTTCACAGAATTTCTCAGAAAAGGGGGCACTACCTTGCACTTGCATTCTTACAAAATCTCTTATTGTGTTCTTCATTCTTTTAATTATTTTATTTGAAGCAATAAAGAAACACGCATTAGCTCTTTAATGCCCTAGCTGAATGCTTGTAAAGAGCATTTGTTGGAAGCAGTAAAAACAAAGAGAACAGCATTTAAAAACTATTAGTAAGCTGTACTTGGGGGGTTGGGAATTCTCAGAAGGAATGGCTGGATGATTCTGTACATGGAGTTTTTAAAGCACATTGGGAGAAAACAAGGAGATGAAGACTGAAGTCGGCCGTATTTCAAAGTTCATGCCCAAGGCAGTGCAGCTGCCCAGGGAAGGACGTGCAGCGCCGCGCTGTCCCAGCTCTCTTGCCTCTTCCCTCAGCTCCTGCAGGAGCCTCTAACATGGTGTCTCTGAATCCTCGCTGCCCATCCACAATGTGCTCTCTACCAGTATCCAAACTGATCTTTTCAAAATTCGAATTTCCTGGGCTGGGGCTGGGGAGATAGCTCAGGAGAATAAGCACTTGCCTGGCAAGCACAAGGTCTTGAGTTCAATCCCCATTACCAAAAAAAAAAAAAAAAAAAAATTCTGGGCTGGCCAGATAGTTCAGTGGACTAAAGTGCCTGTTTAGGCAGATGCAAGGACCAGGCTTCAATCCTCAGCGTGCTGTGCTGACCCCACCCCTGGAGCGTGCTGAGATGGCAATTGAGACTGAGCGTGGTGGCGTGGGCCTATAATCCCAGTGCTTGGGAGGCTGAAAACAGGAGGATCACTAGGAGTCCAATCTGTGTGGCGAGACCCTATAGACCCTGCGCTACACATATTCTAAAAAACAAAATTCAAATTTCTTGCTTAAAATCCTACAATAATTTTCCAATTGGTATTTGAATCAAATTCAAAATCAAATGATCTTCACAGCCTCCAAATTCATTGGGGATTGAACTCAGGACTTAGCACTTGCCAGGCAGGCACTTAAGCTGCAGAGCTATATCCCCAGCCCTCTTCTTTCTCTTTTATTTTGCTTATCTCCTCCCTCTCACTCTGCACACAAGGAAAATGAGTTCTATATGCGTTATCTTCAGCCATGGTTTCCAGGGAGCTGAAGTTAAGACCTAGAACAGAGGGAAGTATAGGCACAATTCAGTCTTAGAAGGATTTTACAAAACAGGAGTCATACCCAAAAGTTCAAATCCTCTCTTGTGTCTTGCTTCAAATAAACATGTTTTTACTTTCAAATAGTTTAATATTAATATCTGGCCAAGGACAATCAAAAAGTGAACTCTTGGTAGAATTTCAGGTGAAGACTGAAAGAGTTGGAAGAGTTATTATATTCAGGAAGATACATGTAAAATCCCTTCATTTGCTGAACAAGAATGAACAGATGGAGGGACTGGAGACCTGCTTTACTTTGGATGTCATATGTGCCTTAAAGACTTGTGCTTGGTTTGATCCCCAGCGTGATGCTTTTGGGAGGTGGAGGGACCTTTAAAAGGCAGGACCAAGCGGGAGGACTTTAGGTCATTGGGGGAGCTGTTGAAGGGTTTGTTGGACCCCTGCCACCTGCCACCTCTTTACTCTTGCCTTTGTTCCATGGCTTAAACTGTGAGTGGATTTGCTGTGCCTACTCTCCCACCAGCAGCCCCCACCAGCAGCCAAAGCAAGGAGACCCACTAGTCACGGCTGGAACCCCCCAAACTGTAAGCTAGACTAAAGGCTTTTAAATAAGTAGGTTATCTCAGGTATTTTATTTTAGTCATGGAAAGCTGAATAGCACAAGACCCAACAGTGAATAAGACATATGGGCTTCCCCCTGAGGAGTTTTTTATTTATTTATTTATTTATTTTTATTGTTGTTTGGGGTTTTTGTTTATTTTTGCAGAACCAGGAACTTAACCGAGGCAAGTGCCCTATCATTGAGCTGGACTTTCACTACCAAGGAGTTTAAATATTACTGGAGGAAGACAAATGACAACCAAATATAAAATACTTAATATATTATCAGATAGTAATCAATGGCATAAAGAAAAATGTAGAAGAGAGTATAAACTACACACTAGTGGCCCAGGCCTTGTAGTCTTAGAACTGTGAAGATGCGAGCTTGAATCTAGCCTGAGCAATTTAGTGATTTAGTGAGACCCCATCTTAAAAAAAATAAAGCTAATTTAAAGGGCTAGTGATGTAGCTCAGTGTGCAGGGCCCGGGTTTGATCCTCAGCACTCCATAACTGCCCCAACGAGAGGGTGGTGATGACTACTCTTGAGCTAACATGGTCAGAAAAGGCTCTTTGTATAAGAAGCCACATCAGAGACAGGAAGTAAGACAGATGTCCACGTCTAAGGAATAGCATTGTTCCTGTCACGCAGATGCTCATAGGTTGCTTTTTAGGTTAGCTTTGGATTGAAAATAAACAACTACCACGAAGGAAACAGTAAAGATTCTCATTCTCTTCTCTCTCTCTCTCTCTCTCTCTCTCTCTCTCTCTCTCTCTCTCTCTCCCCCACCCCCTTCTCTCTCTCTCAGTGTCCTAAGCCGAAACTGCTCTTCAATTGTTCTGGGTGGCTTGCTGTGTTTTTGAAATTAATCAACTTAGTGAAAGTTCACAGCTCTTCCTTCTTGAATGCAAAATTATTTCTAATCTTATGAAGCCTTATACTTTGCCTGGTATTATTGGTGCTTATTTATGCATCTCATATCCATTTAATATGGATTATGCTTTGAGAGCAAAGCCTAAGTATTTTCAGCATTATACTGCTTGAAATATCCAGCACAGTTTGTCACAGAGCAAGCAAATAATCATTTGCTGAATTAAATTTGTTTTATTATCATAGGTACTTTTTAGAAAAATACATTTGACTCTTCAGAATTTCCAAATCACAAATGTTTAGCTAAGCCTCTTCTAAACTATATTTTTGCATGTATTGACTTAAAAATAAAATAACTGAGCTCAGACTAAGTTAACCCTCCGAGTTCATTGTATAATGAATAGAAATAGAAAATTTTACTTAGCATTACTTGTTAGTGCAAGAATTTTATTTTATTTATTTATTTATTTTTCAGTACTGGGAATTGAATTCAGGACCTTGCACTTGCCAGGCAAGCACTTATTCTACTGAGCTATCTCCTTGGCCCTAAGAATTTTAAAAAAAAACACTGGTTGGGGGCTGGGGAAATGGCTCAGTGGAATAAGCGCTTGCCTGGCAAGCACAAGAGCCTGTGTTCAATCCCTGGTTCCGCCAAAAAAAAAAAAAAAAAAAGAAAGAAATAAAAGAACACTGGTGTGGTGGCACATTTTTGTAATCCCAGCCCTTAGGAGGCTGAAGCAGGAGAATTGGTGAGAGTTCGAGGCCAGCCTCGGCCACATAGTGAGATCCTGTCTCAAAAAAAGAAAAAAATAATTTTTTTTAAAGAACATAAATCACCCAGTACAGGACCAGACACATGGTAGTATTACTATATTGTTGGTTATAATTCCAATCAGAAATACTGTAGGCATTCTCAAGTTTGATCTTCTGCTAGGTTATATATTCATGTAGAGAATGTGTGACAGCAGGGCGTGGTGAATGCATCTGTAATCTCAGCACTCTGAAACAGGATGTTGCTGCAAGTTTGAGGCCAGCTTGAGCTACAAAGTGAGCTAAAGGCCAGCCTGAACTGCATAGTGAGACCTTGTCTCAGAAAAAGGGCCAGAGACATAGCCCAGCGGCACAGCACCTGCCTGCCAAGTGCAAGGTCCTGAGTTTGATTCCCCGTAAGGCCCCGCCCCCCCAAAGAACATGTGCCAGTGTTGTTCTCAGTTATTTCCTATAAAGTTACCAAGATATCATCACACCATCTTTAACTGGCATTATTGAGGTATCATTTGCATGTATTAAAATCCACCAGTTTTCAGTGTATAATTTTTGACAGGTACGTACTGTAACTACCTCTCAATCAATATGCAAAATATTTTCATTGGTGCAAAAAGTTTTCTATGCTTTTTGAAGTCAGTTCTCTTCTTCCACTCAGCCTCTGGCAACCACTGATTTGTTTGTTTGCCAAAGCTACTTTTTATTATAAAATTCTTTATGAGAACTTTCTGTTTGGAAGTCCTTGGGCTAGATAGTTCAGGGGATACAAAGATAAGTCAGACTCAGTTTATGTCCCTAAAAAGCTAACAATCTGGTCTAGTTTTATATAAATTTGAGATTACTTCGTCTACACATAATGCAGAACAGAGTTTCTGGAGACTAAGGAAAGAGAAATACAGCAAATGCTTCTTGAACTTTGAGAACATAGAACAAAGCACTTCGTGAAAACCACTGATCGTGATTTCTTTCTAAAGGTACAAATGTATGATCACAGGATGTTCCAGATAATGTTTTAAAAATAAACTCTTTTTAAAATTAAGTAACATACAAGGCGGGGGGAGGAATGCTGAAATTATAAATGCAGCTTGATTTTCCAGGTCGTTTAATGTCAACCTAGATTAGCTCCCCGATCAATACAATAAAAAGACAACATCCTGATGCCTTTTTGGTTTAGAGAGAATAATTCCATCACTGGAAGAGAGCAAGAGATGAGAGAACAATGCTGTGCTGGGCTCAAAAAGAATGGCGGGGGTAAGTCACAAGAAAATGGAGGGCACATTAAAATTCATGAGGAAGTGCCAGTCAAGTTCCATGAATAACAAAGCGATTATTATGCAAGATCAGGTTTTCTTTCATCGTTACAGAAAGACAAAAAATCATTATCGTGATCTGCCATGTGTTTTTCCTTTGTTATTAGATGCTGGGACAGGCCTATTAAACGTTCTTTGTCACCCAGGGAAGTGGTCACAGTGGTAATGATGGTCATGACGCATGCATGTGGCTTTGTGTGGTGCTAATTGTAAGTACATTTAGAGCAGAGGAAAGGAACAAATTAAAAAGAGGGTGGAATGGCAGGGCAGGCATTTTATTATGATTACAAAGAGCTGAATCTTTTCTCAATCTTACTGTCTCTTGCTTCACGCCTTACATCTGCCATTTCCACTAGACAAAGCTGGTATTGTGTTTGAAACCTTAATCAATAACTGTGGAGACTACAGTTAATTTTAAAAGGATAATACACACAAAATAAGGAAAAGTATTAGCACCCAGGAGAAAAAACAGAATCTGGAACAATAACCTTATAAAAATCTGCATGGTAGGGGTCAAAATTTTACCCAAATTATAATTGTAATATGTGAAATAATTATTTTTAAAAAAATTTTCTGTGATGGGTATAATTTTCCTTAAAATTAAGCTTCTATCTTGTTCCATGGTGAGGGATAATAAAACCCTACCCAAACTTTAAACTCAACAATTTCAGATAGCAATCTCTTCTCGTTTAAATAAATAATTGCTTCTGAATATTTCATTTTCTTTAGGTTTACTACAAAGCCTTTTATATTTCTTCCTTTTTATGCCTACCCTCATTCACAAATGATGTCTAGTTGTATTATTACAGGCAGCTAAGTTAGACAGACATTAATAGGCAGTCAGACAGGGACTTCCTCGAGAAGTCAGTACAAGAGATGAGAACACATCACAACTGTGACCAGAGGCACATTTGAAGAAGTCTAGGCCTCCAAATAAAAGTCACAAAGACCAAACTTGCATACTTCCCGAAGGGATGAATGGAAATTAAAGATACCACCCAGTTCATATGTGTGGCAGACACTTAAATGGGTGACCTGAAGAACGCCTGGACTGGATCTCCCCCAAGTGTTCCTGTTTGAGAAGTCATATGTAAGTCAAGATGAATAATGTCAGCTCTGTGCACTTGCTAGGTACCCTGCTTTCCTCCTGGATCAATATTAGCAACAGAGCTATATTTACAGGTTAATTATAGTTTGATCCACATTTTAACTTTGCTGCATAAATTACCCCTGACAAAGGGCCTTTGTGGAAACCCACTTGGGACCCCTCCTGTCCTTTAGGATCTATTCTTATTCCTCAATAAATCTTTCCTGCTTTTACCTTCCTTTATGCTTTGGAATTCATTCTTCGATTTCAGAGAACATGCACTTGGTACATCTGGCATCTAGCTGGTTGGGAGTTATATTTTTCCTATATCAGTATTGAAGGATTTGCTACCTCCCAGTAGCAAGAGGAGGAACCTCAGAACACTCCGACCTTAAGATCAAATTTGTCTCTACAGTAGAGGGCTGTGTCTGTGGCTCATTGACCCATTGAGCTCCCTTTCCTGCTTTTGAACAGAGGACTGAACCCAGGGCTTTTGTATTGAGCTGTGCCCAGCCCTTTATTTATTTTTTGTTGTTGTGATAAGTTCCATCTAAGTCACTAAGTTGCCCTGGCTGAACTTAAGCTTGCCATTCATCCTTTTTTTAAAAAATATATTTTGTTACAGGGTCTCACTACATAGCTTGGACTCCTGGTGATCCTCCTGTTTTCAGCCTCCCCAGTGCTGGGATTACAGTTGTGTGCCACCACACCTGTACTCTGTGGCTGGCTTAAACCTTCCTGCCAGGGCGGAGCTGGCATGCATGTGGTTGTGGTGCCAGGGACCCAACTGTGGTCCCTGCGCTTCCCTTAGCTTGCCTGAACAGGCACTTCAATCTGCTGATCTATCTCACCAGCCCCCTTGCCATCCTCTTGCCTGTTGGAATTATGGACTTACACCACCATGCCTGGCTTTGGAGACTTCTTTGAAGATGTCACATTTCTTGGCCTCTGGCTGGTATGCTGCTATCATTGCTGGGTCTGCAGTTTGGAGTATCCATAGCCTTTTTCTTTCCACCAGACTCTTACTTTTTTGTGTCCCTTCACCAGGATCCCACATGGCCTGTCACTGCCTTAGGCTCATCCATCCATCCATCCATCCACCCATCCATCCATCCATCCATCCATCCATCCATCCACCCATCCATCCATCCACACACCCATCCATCCATCCATCCATCCATCCCCCATCCACCCATCCACCCATCCACCCACTTTTATCCTTGTGAGGAGACTCTGGACAAAGGAGTGATTGAAAGAAATATGAAAAGGAAGGGACGCTGGGACCAACAGACTCATGGAATGCATGGCTAAGTTTAGAGCAGATCTGCAGGGCAACAGCCAACAGAATTTAAAGTTATTCTCAGAGATGTTTGCTTTGGCCATTGCGTTCCTCCTGACTTCCAATAAGCTTCCTGCCCAGTAAGCTCGCTTAAACTAGGTCGATTTATATTACTTAGCAAATCCTTCTTTTCTTTCCTGTCTCCTGACCAAAACTCCTATACAAATGTTTCAAGTGTTTCTTCTTTTGTATCTTTGTGCTCATGTCCTTGAGTTACCAATTAAGACAGCCACAGAGGTTTCAGTTTGGGGCTGTTTCTCTGAGGCTTTCTTGTGCTGAAGAAACGGGCCCCCTGAGCTTCTCGGTAGTCGGACCAAGTCTTGTCTGGAAGTCATCTTTGGTTCTTTGTGCCACCCCGTCACACATTGACATTGTCCCCCTGAACAATCACAGTATTGGATGGTGGACCATGTCAAATCGAAGCAGGGTCTGAGTCCTTCTATTTTTACTTTTTTCTTTGTGCTTTCCAACACAGGCTTCTTCTGTGGAAGGTTGTCCAGGAGAAGGATGCTCCAGACACAAGGATCTGATTTCTCTTTCCCTTTCTGAGCTGAGTCACCCTCTACCCTTCATGTCCATTTTTCTTTGTGCTGGGGCATACGCTAGATCCTCCCACTACAATACAAGGAGGTTGGTAGTACAAGTTCATCATAATGGTAATCATGTCATGTTTTCTTGTAGTGTCTGAATCTTCTAGGAGTGGTTCCTGATTAGGACAGTTGGTTGCCTGGTAACCGGGATCTGAAATTGAGGAAATATTTGTTCATTCTCCTGAGTATTGCTCCAGTTTCTTTTTGGGGGTAGCATAGTGAAACCCTAATTTTATATGCCATGGTGTTCACAGATTGCAACCATCCAGGAGAGGAAAATGAAATTTGTCACACCTCTATTTTCGGCTACTCATTCTTAAGTCATTTCTGAAGCTGAATTTTAAAATGACCTTTAAAAAGTCCCTATTTGAAGCTTAAGATGGGCCACATTGAAGGAGAATATACTCTAATTTAATACATTATTTCTAGTTCTTCTTTGTGGGGCCCTTTCCTCTCTTCTCTGTCTTCTCAGCTTCGGGTAAAAATGTTCATTCATTCTTCCATTGATGAAAGCCCTACATTGCTTTGAAACTGTGGGTAGTCAGGAAACCAACGACACAGAAATACCAAAGTCCTAAAGGAAGTGTGAAGCTTTTGGACATTTCTATGACTTTAAAAATGCTTAAACATCAGTGAGGGGAGTATTTTGGAGGCATCATAATAAGTATATATATAAGTACAATCTTGGGTGCCAAGGGTCTTCTACCTTCAACCTCTCTGCAGTAAACAGGCATAGAGATAGCCAAGAAGACATGTGGTGCAGTGTATTGCTTTTCCAATAAGCTATTTTTTTTTTGTTTGTTTGTTTTTGTTTTGCGGAACCGGGGATTGAAACTCAGGCCATTGCGCTTGCCAGGGAAGCGCTTATTCCACTGAACCACCTCCCGGGTCCCTCCAATAAGCAATGTTTATGAGTGATAATACAGAGACAATTTTGCAGGCTCTGTCAATATCCTCAGAACCAGGGAGATGTTTATAAATACTTAACTAGTAAGGGCTGGGGAGATAGCTCGGCGGTCTAAGTGCCTACCTGTCAAGTTCAAGGACCCAGGTTGGATCCCCTGTACCATGGTGGTGCATGCCTGTAATCTCAGCGCTGGAGAGGCTGAGACAGGAGGATTACTATGAGTCCAAGCTGCATAGTGAGACCCTTTACCAAATGAATAAATAAATAAATAATTTAAATATTTTAATAAATAAGGAGTAAAAAGAGGATAGATATTGGAAAATAGAAAAAAATTGTTGAAATGAGAAGAACAAGGGAGGGAAAAGGGAGGGGAGGAACGAATGGGATTTTAAAAAGAGAATAGAAGGAAGAAAATTGAAGTAAAGTTTTTATAAGTGGGGAGGGGAATAAGGATTGAAGTGGGGAGGGAAGTGGCAAAAAGGAAGCAAGATATATTATGTACAGATACAAATTTCCTATGATGAATGAGATTAACATTATGGCAAGTATATACTAATAAAAATAAATTGATACTTAATATTTTTCCAGAAGTAAGTTTGCTTATCAAGATTTAGGTGTTTTTTTTTTTTTTTTTTTTTTGAGGCAGGATCTCTCTGTTGTCCACGCTGGTATCAAACTGTGAGTGCCAGTGATCTTCCAACCTCAGCCTTCTGAGTAGCTGAGATTACAAATCTGCTCCATCACGCCTGTCTGCTTTTTCTTTTTTTTTTAAATATTTATTTATTTTTATTTATTACATTTATTTATTGTGTGTGTGTGTGGCCAGCTCAGCCCACCAGGGGGCGGGTCTGGCTGGCATGTGGTGCTGGGGATCGAACCGCGGTCCCTGTGCTTTGCCAAGCTTGTTTCAAGTAGGTGCTTTAGACCACTGAGCCATCTCTCCAGCCCCGCCTGTCTGCTTTTTGGGACTTTAAATGTATAATCAATTCTTCACAACACGTGAAAGTATAAAAATCACATTGCAAACACCTACACGCCCACTAGCCAGTCTTTTTCAATTTTTAAAGAGCAGAATGTATTTATTGAGGGACAGAAGGGAGACCCAAGTGGATTGCCCCTACTAGCCAATCTTCACATGTTGCCATGTTTACGTCAGACTGTTTCAAAAGAAATAAAATGGCCAGTAGAGTGGAAGCAAATGTCCCATCTCATTCTCCTCCCTGCCTATCACATGTTCCCATAACCCAGAAGTTAGTCTAGATTTCACACTTTTTAATATTTATTTATTTACTTATCATTCTCGCTATTTTTTGGAGACAGGATTTCACTACATAGCCCAGGCTGGCCTCTGACGTGTGGGATTATTGGTGTGCACCACCAGGCCCAGCTCATGCCTTTTAAAACTTTTGCCACAAAAGTTTCTGTTTATGAACATTTTTGTGTTTCAGTAGTTAAATATTATCATGCTGTAAGTATACTTTTGTAAGTTGGTGGATATAGTACAATTTCTACTATCTTATTTTGTGTTTTCTATTTATCATACTTTTCCTTTATTTTTATATTAAGACATTTTTCCCTTTTTATGCTTCTTGCTTTCTGTTTATTTTATCTTACTTATTTTGTACAGGGTCCCACTATGCAGCTCAGACTCATAGTGATCCTCCTGTTTTCAGCCTCCCCAGCACTGGGATTACAGGCATGGACCACCACACCTGAGTTCTGCGACTGGCTCAGCACATCCAGGGGTGGCGCTGGCGCACCATGTGGTGAGGGGGATCAAACCCTGGTCCCTGCATCTGCCTAAGCAGGCACTTAGTCCACTGAGCTACATTGCTGGCCCTTATTTCTTGCTCTCTATTAAGTTATTACTACATGCATTTTGTTTTTCTTGAGACAGGGTCTCACTATGCAATTCAGGCTGGTTCTGAACTCGCTCTGCAGCCCAGATGGCCCTCAATTCTCAGCAATCCTCTGCCTCAGTGTTCTGAGTGCTGGGGTTACAGGGGTACACCACTATGCCTGGATTTATCTTTCTTCCACCTTTACTAGCTTGGAAGTTATATTAAAAAAAAATTAACCATTATTTAGTATGGGATTAAAGAGGAATTCCTCAACAAGAAAAAGTGTCAGTAAATAAAACTTGCTGTTTTCCTATAGGCTTACATAATTTTGAAATATGTCTTTTACTTGGGATTAAACATAGGCTTAACTTTGTGAGGGAGGTAGAGACAGGCTCTTACTCTATAGTTCAGTCTGGCCTTCAACTCACTAGGCAGCCCAGGCTAGTCTTTGGTTTTTCTTTTGTTTTGGTATGGCAAATCAAACTCAGGACCTTGTGCTTGCCGGGCAAAGCTTAAATTTGAAAGTTTGTTTATTTTATTTATGCCTTCCCAAGCTTTTTCTCTAGTGGGAACTTCATGGTTTTCAAGTTTATTTTCTTCACCAATGGTAAAATCAACAAGAACTAATTTGTTGGGTTTTTTTTTTTTCCATTTAGAGGAACAGTATTTCTTTTTATTTATTCATTGCTTTGTCTTAAATATGCACACTCAACTGAATGCAATATATTTACAGTCTTTTTGAACTATGTATTAGAAACTTGGTCCCTCCTGTTCTCCACATCATTACTGAGATTTAGTTTAACATTTCAAAATCCTTCTAAACTTAGAAATACTTATCACTATTGCTTTTCTGATTATTGCTGAAATTGCAACGGCAGGCAGAAACAGCAAAATAGCACCCAGGATTTTGAGGCAGATTTATTTAGGTTGGTGGGCATGGGTCAGGATCATTCCCAAAACCTAGGCCCTGATCCCTGGTGGTCTAGGGCTTATACGGGGTAAGCAAGCAGGAAGTACAGAGGCACATTGGCTTGTCAACTGGGGATTGACAATGTGCGTCATAGTGACGAGTGTTTCTAAGAGACAGGAGCAACTGGCACTGGAACAGGAACTGTTACTTGGGCAACTAAGAAACTGAAGTACACTGGCTGAGGAGACATTTTCTGTTACAAAATAGGTTTTCATTTCCCCCATTAGTATTAGTGTCTCTTAATTTTACAAAATGTAGGGTTTCAGTAAGTGTATTTTGATCCTATTCGCCACCCCCCCCCCCCGCCCCATCGCTCAGCTTGCACTCCCTCGCCTTACCCCTTCCTCATGTCCAGGAATTGTCTCCTTTCTACTTTCATGTTTCCCCCCCAAACCCCTTTTTCTTTCTTGTTAGATTTCACATTCAGCATTAGGGAGAATCTAAGATATTTGTCTTTCTGAACGTGGCTTATTTCACTCTATCTGATAATCTCCAGATCAATCTATTTTCCGGCAAATGACAAAATTTCATTCTTCTTTTTAATTCTGTGATTTTTATTTATTTATCATTTATTTTTGTATTTTTTAGGAAAGGGCCTACAGAGTGTTCAGGGTCTCACTACTAGATCAGACTCATAGTGATCCACCTGTTTACAGCCTCCCATGAGCTGGGATTACAGGCGTGTACCACCATGCCTAGTCTCAATTGCCATTTAACACCCCACTACCTTGGGCAGGGCTGGCATGGCAGGCCTGGGGATTGAACCCTCAGTCTCTGCGCCTGCTTGCAGGTGCTTTAATCCACTGAGCTATTTGGCTGGCCCCAAAATTTCATTCTTCACAATGGGATAATACTCAACTGTGTGTGTCTGCACCATTCTGTTTACACTTTCTCCTGTTGGTGGGCACCTGTCTGGTTTCATAATGTGACCACCATGAATGGTGCTGGGACAAACACAGGTACAGCGATGTCCTTACGCTAGGCTGAGTTTATTTTGTTGTTTTTTTAAAAAACTTAATTTCAACTTGACTGACTTACAAAAATACACTCCTGTTGGTTAATAAAATGCCACTTATCCTATACAATTTCAAACAAAATGTGGTTACATGGTTTAAGATTTTCAAAATGATTTGCAACCTGTTTCATTTTCATCTATCACAAAAGTAGAAAAGATCCTCCATCAAATGCTGCTCAAGAAGGCAACAAAACCTTGACAAATACTTGGTTTGCCTCAGGAAAATAAAAGTATTATGGTGTAAAGTTAATAAAATTGTAGATTTCGTAGATTAGTGTTGAACTTGTAGCACTCAGCTGAACTGAATCAGTGTGGTGCTGGGTGCAGAATGCCCACCTGAGGATTGTGGCTACAGCATACAAGGAGAACTGGAGGGGAAGATGATGCTGTTGAGTCTCCTGGAGAAGCTTGTCACACTAGCGTTCCTGATATGAACTAGGCTGTTCTCATTGTCAAAGGAACTCACACCTTTGCTGCCCCTGAGGATGGCTGTGGTTCTTCTCTCTGGGGAAGATCTGGTCCTGACCTTGAGCATCACTTCCCGGCTCCAGTGCAGTTCCCACGGCTTGCTAGCGCAGATCCTTTAGCCCACTGGTGTAGACTTTCTAATTTCCACACTGACCTTTGGACCCTCCCAGTGCAGACCATGCCTACAGACTTGTGTGAAACATTGTCCTGGCTCTAGGCCTCCAGGTGGACTCATAGAGGACATTTCCACGGGATCCAAGCCATCATCTGGAATCTTTGGATCTCTAGTACACGGACAGATCTCTTGTGCTCTTCTGCATTTGACTTTTTGGGTGAATGTTATAAAGTAATCCTATAAATTTTGTGTCCTGTATTAAATCTATTCCCCTGCAAATAGTGACTACAGCAAATCAGCACAACAAAACATTGTTGTGATGTTTCAATGTCAGTTTCTTCATCACTTCAGGTATATTCCAAGGAGTGGCATATACTGGTGATAGCACTCTGTTTAGAATTTTGAAGAACTTTTCTACTGATTGCCTTAGTGGTTATATTAATTACAGAGTCATCCAGGATGTAAAAGGGTTCCTGCCCACTCCCTTGCATCCTTTCCAGCATTTACTATTTATTATTTTTCTTTTTTTTTATGTGTTAGTACAGGGTCTACTGGGTCTCACTACACAGATCAGACCTGTAGTGCTCCTCCTGATACCAGCCTCCCAAGCGCTGGGATTACAGGTGGGTGCCACCATGCCGAGTCTCAGTCACTGTCTCAGCGTGGCCTGGAGACAGGGCCTGCATGGCTTGAGGATCGAACCTCCATCCCTGTGTCTGCCTAAGCAGGTGCTTTCCATTGAGCTATCTGGTTGGCCCTTATTTTTCATTCCTGATGATAGTTATTCTGACTGGGGTGATTTTTTTTTTTTTTTTTTTTGCGGCACTGGGGATTGAACTCAGGACCCTGCACTTGCTACTGAGCTATCTCTCCACCCCAAACTTTTTTTTGGGGGGTGGGGGGAAGGGTCTACAGGGCGTTCAGGGTCTCAGTACTAAATTGGATTTATAATGATCTGCCTGTTTACAACCTCCAAAGAGCTGGGATTACAGGCGTGCGCCACCACGCCCAGTCTCAATCACACCTCATCATGCCCCGTGGGAAGGCTGGCACGGCAGGCCCGGGGATTGAACCCACTTTCAGGCGCTTTAATATGCTGAGCTATTTGGCCAGCCCTTGGAATCTTTTATTTATTTATTTATTTATTTATTTATTTTATTTATTTATTTTGGCAGAACCAGGGATTGAACTCAGACCCTTGTGCTTGCCAGGGAAGCGCTTATTCCACTGAGCCATCTCCCCAGTCCCAGCCCTTGGAATCTTGATGTAAGTTTGATTTTCATTTCTCTAATGACTAAAGATGTTGAACTTTTTTTTTCATATAGTACTTGTTGATCATTTGTACTTTTTCATGTGCAAATTTTGTTTAATTTCATTTGCCCATTTAATAATTGGATTATTTGATTTTTTTGCTTCATTTTGTTTTGTATTTGAGACAGGGTCTCGCTTTGTAGTTCAGGCTGGTCTCAAACTCATGGCAGTTCTCCTGCCACAGCCTCCCAAGTGCTAAGATTACAGGCGTGTGTCACCGCACCCAGAGGGCTATCTGGTTTTTATTTTCTTGGTGTTAAGTTTTTGGGGGGGCCTTTCGCTATTCTAGATATTCATTACTCCTCTGTTAAAAGGAGTTAAAAGAGTGGCTGGCAGGCAGGTGTGGTGGCCCACATGCCTATAATTCCAGCATGAAGAGGCTGGAGCAGGAGGATCGCCAGGAACTTGAGGCCAACCTGGGCTATGCAGTGGGTTCAAGTCAGCCTGCACTATAGAGCAATACTCTATGTCAAAAAAACAAAACAAAACAAAAACCTAAACAAGGGTTGGGGAGATAGCTCAACAGGTATAAGTGCCTGCCTGGTAAGTACAAGGTACTGAGTTCAATCCCTGGTGCCAAAAAGAAAAGAAAACAAAAAAAAGTAGCTCTCAAATGTTTTCTCTCATTCTGTAAAACGTCTCTTCGTTACTAGTTACTTCCTTTGCTTAAGAAGTTTTTAATTTTATGTAGTTTCATTTGTTGATTCTTGTTGTCATTCTCTGCACCATTGGAGTCCTATTTAGGAAGTCCTTCACTGCGTCTAGGGCATCAAATGTTTCCCCTATGTCTTTTTCCCCCTATGTTTTCTTTTAGCAGTTTCAAACTTTATTGTTTTTAATAGTCAATATTAATATACATATTTAACTAGTACTTTCTGCTAACTTTTATGCCAATCTTTTCTTTTTTCTTGATCTCAATTTCATGTATCTTTTTTATTATAATTTTCTTTTATTTAATTTCCCATACTTGTAGTATACATTAGAGGGTTTTTTTTGTTTTGTTTTGTTTTGTCTTATCTTTTTGAGATGTTCATTGTGCAGTTCAGGCTGGCCTTGAACTCACTTTATAGCCCAGGCTGGCCTCAAACTCACAGTGATTCTCCTGCCACTGCTGCCTAAGTGTTAAGATTACAGGAGTGCACTGACACACCCCACTTAAAGCAATTTTTAAAGCAATCCTTTGTTTCTATAAACATATTTTAGTATTTTTCTGAAGGTGTCTTGATATAGCTCGTATTTGCGTAATAGTGTGAGAACAGATTTTTTTAGTTGTTTCACTTTTACAAGGTGGAGATGCCTAGTATTCTATTGTCTTTTCTTCCTTATTTAAAAATATTTATTTCTTTATTTGGCACAATGTCTCACTACACAGCTTGGACTTGTAGTGTTCCTCCTGACTCAGCCTCCCCGGTGCTGTGATTACAGGCATGTGCCACCAGGCCCAGTTTCAGAGTGTCAGCATGGCATGCGGTACTGGGAATTGAAGCCAGGTCCTTGCACTTACCAGGCAGGTGCTTAGACCGCTGAGCTGTCTCCCCAACCCTTTCTTCCTTATTTCTATTGATGAGAAATCTGCTAATCATGTGTTATTATTCCTTCGTAGATTTTTTAAAAATCCTGGTGCATTTAAGATCTTTTCATTCTCACCTGTGCTTTTCTAGTTTAGTTGTACATGATTTAAAAAGTTTCCTCTCTGGGGCCCATTTATTACTCAACTACTGCTTCTAGATATACATTGGTTCTTTTTATTTTTTCCTCCACAATTGTCATAATGCTTAACTTTTCTCTTCCTTTTTTTTTTTCTTTTTTGTTTTATTGTTTTGGTTGGTGCTAAGGATTGAACCCACGGCCTTGCACACACTAAGTAAGTGCTCTGCCCCTGGGGCACATCCTCTACCCAACTCTTGGCTTCTTTTCATATCTTCAAACCTATAAACTACATTCAGGGTGATTTTCTCAGGTCTGTCTTCTACTTACTATTTTCTACTTATTCATTTAAACTGTCTATTGATGTTTTAATTTGGCTAAATTTTTTAAAAACGTAAAAAAAAAAAAATTTTTTTTTTTTACTTAATGCCAGGTCTACAGGTCTCACTACACAGATTGGACTTGAGAGATTCTCCTGTTTTTAGCCTCCCAAGAGCTGGGATTATTGGGGCCAGGAAGATGGCTCAGTGAGATAAACGCTTCTCTGGCAAGCACAAGGGGCTGAGTTCAATCCCCGGTTCTGAAAAAAAAAAAAAAAAGCTGGGATTACAGGTGCACACCACCACATCTAGTATCAGTCGCTGTCTCAGTGCGTCCTGGTGGCAAGAGTGGGTATGGCAGGTCAGGGGATTGAACCCCGTTCCCTGCATCTGCCTAAATAGGCGCTTTAATCCCTTGAGCTATCCGGCTGGCCCTTAGCTAAATTTTGAAGATTAATATTACTTATATTCTTTTTGCAGACCTGCCTATGTTTGCAATATTCTGTTTCAAGTTGGTTTCTATTCTTCTTCTTTTTTATATGTAAGTTTGTTTTTGAGACAGGGTCTTGCTGTGTAGCTCAGGCTGACCTTGAACTTGCTATGTAGCCTAGTCTGGGCTTGATCTTCTGATGATCCTCCTGCCTCAGTCTCCCGAGTGCTGGGATTGCAGGTGTGCACCGCCATATCCAGCTCCACTCTTTCACATGTTTAGTAATGTGAAACACTCTTATGGATCTTTCAGATTTTCTTATTATTTATAGTTTGTAAAACTACAATGTTGTGTGTTTCCTGATCTTTCTCTCTCTCATGATCATTTATTTCTTTGTGTGATACAGTATATAGTATTGTGAGCTCCTGTTTCACTTTGAGTTTAGGTCAAGTTCACTCTGCGGGAATTTCCTTGCACCCTGACATCTCTTTGTAGGAGGCTATCTCCGCAGAATCTCTTAGCCTTTTCTTGTGAACTTGAATTTTGTTTTTGTTTCTGGCATCTGGGGGATGACCCTTTATTTCTTTTCTTTCTTTCCTTCCTTCCTTCTTTCCTTCTGTCCTTTCTTCCTTTCTTTCTGAATTTTTTTCTTGTTGCACATGTAATTTGATTTTTTAATTTTTGGTGGTATTGAGGGTTAAAGCTAGGGCCTCACAACTGAAGGCAAGTGTTTTTCCTACTAAGCTACATCACCAGATCCTTTTTTATTTTATTTTATTTTATTTTTTTTCCTGCCTCAGGTTTATTTGTACAAAGAGCACAGGAGGACACCAGCCCCCCACAGATGGCACCCCAGTCCTTCTGTTTTTACATCAGCAGTAAGAGGCTTTCACTGTGGAGTCTTCACAGGGGCCTGAGCACCTTTGGGAGCCTGGGCTGGAGCAGAAGCTGGAGCCTGGGCCTTGGCTGGAGCAGAAGCTGGAGCCTCAGCCTTGGCTGGAGCCTGGGCCTTTGGCCGGCAGGCCCTGCGACCCTTGGCAATGCGGGCACGGATACGCTTCCCAAGCTTGGGGTGGGCAATATAGGCAAGTCGAGCAAGCCTGCGGTTTACTCCCTTTGGAATGATCTTGGGCTTGACCTCCTTGGGCTTGACGAGGGCCTTGATAGCCTCGGCGCGTGCACTCATGGCCTTGGCATTGTTTGCTTGCATCTTCTTGAAGCCCTTCTTGTTGTGCTTCTTGGCAAAACGCATGTTTCTAAGGAACTTGGGATCCACCCCCTTCAGAGATTCGTATCTTTGTGACCGAGGTTTCTTGATGCCATTTCTGTGCCATTTTCGGGACTGGTTGTGCGTGGTGTGGTTCTTGGACTTGGCCATAAGTGCACTGTAAACCACGGCGACCAAGCGCCTGGAACCGGAAGATGAAAAGCTTTTATTTTATTTTGACACAAAGTTTTGCTAAGTTGTCTAGGCTGGCCTTGAACTTGCTATCTTCCTACCTTTGTCTTTTGTGTAGCTAGGATTGTAAGTCATGTGCCACTGTGTACAGTTTCTTATGTTTCATTAAACATATCACTGTTCTGTTTTTTTTGTTTTTTTGTTTTGTTTGTTTCTGTTTTTGATCTTGGGGATTAAACTCAAGACCTTCTGCTTTCCCGGCAGGACTTATGCCTCTGAGCTATCTCCCTAATCCATATTACTGTTTTAGTTTCAGCAAGCAAGATAGGACCATCTAGGTAATCATCCATCCATCGATCTATCCATCCATCCATCCATCCATCCATCCATCCATCCATCCATCCATTGTGGTACTAGGGATTGAAACTAGCCTTTGCACTGAGTTACATTCCAGACATATTATTTAATTTTCATTTTGCACAGGGTCAAGTTCTAGACTAGGCTAGCGATCTTCCTACCTCAGCCTCCCAGAGTCTGGGGATACAAGCACGTACCACCAAGACTGTTCTTTTAATATTGGTGCATGAGCCCAGGAGTTCGTACATTCTGGGCATGCAAACACTCTACCACTAACCTACATCCCAGTCCTTGACAGATTTTTTTAAAAAAACTATTCCTTTTCACTCCTAGGTATTTATTCAAGGGAAGTGAAAATGTATGGCTTATTCAGAAGCCCCTATCTCAATGTTTATAGTAACTTTATGCATAACCACCAAAATCTGGAAGCCACACAAATGTCTCTCAACTAATGAATTGATAAATAAACTGTGGTACCTCTATATACTGAAATACTACTCAACAGAATGAATTAAGCTATCAGTCATACTAAAACATGGATGAACCTCAAAGCAGTTATTCAGAGTAAAAAAATAAAAGTTAGACCTCAAAAAGCACACATTCAATTTATGTATCCCATTCATAGAATGTCTGGGAGAGGCTGACTATCCAGATAGTAAGTAAATTAGTTGATGTCAGGGCCTGGAGGGAGGGAATGGATCAGCCACAGAGAGGAATAAGGAAATTTGTGAGAATCATGGAAGAGTTTTCCATCTTAATTAGGGCGATAGCTGCATAGTTTGGTGCACTTGTCCAAGCTCATAAAACTGTACACTAAAGTGGAACCATCTGGAAATTGTGTCTCAATACATTTGAATACCTCTAGAAGACTCTCCACAATGTTTATCACTGATTTTAATGGTAACACACGCATAAAGTCCTTTTATCACTTATAAAATTATAGCTCAGAAATCAATAAGGACAGTGAAAGTAGATGTTAAAATGAAAAACTGCTGCTATACAAAACCTACGTGCCTTAAGAAATACAAAATGTGTGTAATGTGCAAATGATGACCTATGTTTCCTTCTTTGTCCATGAAAGTTTTTCTTTTTCCAGAGAAATAGTACTGTTTCATTTTTCATCAAATAATGTCGATGCTGCAGTTTCTCAAATAAACCCAGCTTGCCACCTTCAGGCAACTGAAAGATTTACAGAGACCATAGCTAGAGTTAGAATATTAATTTTGCATGTGTCTCATTCTTAGCTCTGTGTGGTGGTGCACACCTGCACCCCCAGCACTTGGGAAGCTAAGGCAGGAGGATTGGTGTGAGTTCAAAACTACAAAGTGAGTTCAAGGCCAGCCTGAGCTGCACAGTGAAACCCTGTCTCAAAAATATGAAAAAAAGAAAAAGAAAAAAAAAGGGAGGGGGGAGTAATGAAACGGTCATGATTTACTAGTGAGATAGTTAAAGGGAAAGGAGGGCCGGCCAGATAGATCAGCGGATTAAAGCGGCTGCTTAGGCAGATGCAGGGTTGGCGGGTTTGGTCCCCAGCCCTGGAACGCGCTGAGATGGCAGTTGAGACTGGGTGTGGTGGCGCGTGCCTGTAATCCAGTACTTGGGAGACTGAAAAACAGGAGGATCACTATGAGTCTGATCTGTGTGAGACCCTGTACTAAATACATTTAAAAAATAAATAAATACATAAAAAAATCAATATTAAAAAAAGGGAAGGGAGGGGCTGGGGAGATGGCTCAATGGAATAAGCACTTCCCTGGCAAGCGCAAGGGCCTGAGCTCAATCCCCAGTTCCGCTAAAAAAAAAAAGGGAAGGGAAACAATTAGATTCATGTTTCAGGGTATAAGTTTGCCATAAGTACAATCTTAAAATAGTGATCTTATCTAAAAATTCATTCTCTTTCTGTCCTTTATCATTCCTGAAGATGTAAATTTATTAATTGTCCTTTAACAATGCTGATGTTTCAGTTCTCTTCGGTGCATCTTTGAAGCATACCCCAATAATTTAATTGACCCCATCTTTTCTTAATATAAACTTTTTTTTTTTTTTTTTTGGTTTGAATGCCTTCAGGGCAGGTTTGGCTGGCTTGAGTTGTGGGGATCGAACCACAGCAACCTGAGCCTGACTGCTTTGTTGAAGCAGCCACTTAAAGAACTGAGCTAAGGGGCAGGCCCCCTCTTAAAATAAACTTAATATAAAGATACTTTGCAGCAGCAGCAGCAGCATCTTTTCCCAGCTGTGCTTTCCTCTCCCTTCATTTACCTTCACTGGTTCTAAGCAGACATCTCTAAATTCATGAAGTACAGTCTCAGTTTGCTCTCTTTCTGTGTAAGTACAATCTGGGTTCTGTCAGCTTCTCCTTATGGAAACAGCTCTTGTTATGGTCAAATTCATGAGTTAAAAATCCATGAACTTCGAAACTATTGTACACTCTTTGTTCTTAGGTATCTACACATTGCTTCTCTAGTGTTGTGTAGTTTTCTTGATTTTACTGTGCTACTATCATTGATAATTTTCTTTCTTTCTTTCTTTCTTTCTTTTTTTGTATTTTAGGAAAGGGTCTACAGGGTGTTCAGGGTCTCATTACTAGATTGGACTCATAGTGATCTGCCTGTTTACAGCCTCCCTAGAGCTGGGATTACAGGTGCACACCACCTCATCCAGTCTCAATTGCCCTCTCAGCACGCCCTGGCACATCAGGCCCGGGGATCGAACTCCTGGCTCCTGCGCCTGCTTGCAGGTGCTTTAATCCGCTGAGCTATTTGGCCAGCCCTTATTGATAACTTTTCTGCTCTCTATATTGTTTTTAACCCTTACAGAAGTGGCCTTATACCTCACTTTCTTTCATGAGGATGAATATTATTCTTTTTAGTTTTTATAGATCTTTAACCTTGAGCCCCTTTTATTTTACGAATGCTTAGAAACAGATTTTCTTGGATTCAAGGACATTATGAGGCTGCTCATGAAACAGCACCGTGCAATCCACACTTCTTACACTTTTTTTGTACTGGGAATCAAACTCATGCTTGCCAGTTTTACACGTCTTTAAACATCACTTCTTTCAGATTTCTCTTGTAATTCCAAGATAACAAAAACTATGACTGTAATCCCAGCACTCAGGTGGTTGAGGCAGGTGAATCTCTGTGAGTTCAAGGCTGACTTGGGCTACATAGTGAGTTCAAGGTCAGCCTGAACTACACAGGGAGGGAACAAATAAACAAAACACTAGATTCAGTGTTATTAGGAACACTGCCCTTTCTTCACAAATCAACCCATGTGTTTTCTATTTTTAGTCTCTGTCTTGTTTGCCATTATAATTTGTAGGATCACTGGGCAGGAAACAATTGTTAATCTTTCAATTTGGAACAGCCCTATGCAGATAGTTATTAATGGTCACATGTTTTAAATGTCCTTGGTTATAAAAAGAACCATGTTAAACACCATTTGAGATACACACTTTTATTTTCCTTTATTTCTAGGTTACAGGATGTTCTTGATAGATGATTGTCTTATAAGAATGGAGTCATTTGGCTGGGGATATAGCTCAGCAGCATAGAGCTTGGCTGGCAAGTGCAAGGTCCTCAGTTCAAATCCTGATGCCAAAGGGGAGGGGAGAGAAAGAGAGAGAGAGAGAGAGAGAGAGAGAGAGAGAGAGAGAGAGAGAGAGAGAGAGAGAGAGAGAGATTCGTTCTATGAGTTATTGTTTTGTTGCCATGGGCAAGTTTCTAGGACTTGTTTTTCTTGTGTGAAAATTAGAGATAGTAATAAAATACCTCTAAGATTTTATGAGGAATAAAGGAAATGATTTACACATTTGACTACTATTTAGCAAATGGAAATCATCATTGGTCTGAAATAATTCTGCTGTTATCTGAGAAAGTTATCTTACTATGTTATTGGTATAGCTGGTCCAGTTTTGTAATACTGAGGCCATCAATACCTTCCTTGCCTCTAAAGCAAGTATATTGTTGGTTTTTTCCCCCTGATTTGTAATATTTTTAATTATTAACACAATTCAGAAGTTTGGGAGTTACCCATAACAGATGGGAGAAATCTAACATATTCTCTTATTACCACATCTATATCCCTCAGTACTCAGGATGTTAGAAATTTGTACTTGATGGCCAGCCAAATAGCTCAGCAGATTAAAGCGCCTGCAAGCAGGTGCAGGGGCCAGAGGTTGGATCCCCGGGGCGTGCTGAGAGGGCAATTGAGACTGGGGGGCGGTGCGGGCCTGTAATCCCAGCTCCTGGGAGGCTGTAAACTGGAGGATCACTATGAGTCTGATCTAGTAGTGAGACCCTGAACACCCTGTAGACCCTTCCCTTAAAAAATACAGAAAAAAAAGAAGAAATTTGTACTTTAGTATCATTCAAAATCTGGTCAAATTATATTTTAGGAGTTGTTTGTAAGTCACATTTGAAAGGAACTGGCGTGGTACACTGTAAGTCACAGCAAAGGCCTGGAGTAGTCCATCATTTATAGGGTATCTCTGAAGTCTGGTAAGAAAGTAGGGACATCAAGTTGATGATGAGGTAACCTTTTTTTTTTTTGTGGTACCAGGGATTGAACTCAGGACCCTGCACTTGCCAGGCAGGAGGTTATTCTACTGAGCCATCTCCCTGGCCCAGAGGCAACAATTTTGAATTGCCTTCATTGGTACTTCAGTTTTGCTTAACTTTGAATTCCAAGAGCAGGAACAATTGAAAAGTCTGGGGAACAGTCTTTTCTTTGTGTTGATGTAAGTACAGTTCACAACATTTATAAAACTGTCAAGATCTGTAACGGAAACGCCACCAAGTATGGATTTTTTTGAAGTTACTCAACTTTTCATTTATTGTGGTTCCCAAGGAATGTACATCTACTAAAAACAAACTTAGTTCCTAAGGAGATCAATTATCCTTCTATGCAGAAAACTCAACAAATACTGATTGCACACTATGAGTTAGTTTTCTGGGTATACAGTGGGGTTTTGAGGTTCTATGTCTACCATTTCTTTTTGCTTTTTGTAGTGGTGGAGGTTGAACCCAAGGCCTTGGATATGCGAGATTTCTGGTGCTTGTGGGTCTTTACTCTCTTCAACAGAGGGTAAACATGTAGATAAATTATAATGTAAGGTTCCAAGAAGGGAATGAAACAGCATCGGGGCCCTAGGTTTTGGAAACTACAGAACTCGGAAGTTTGGTTTTGGTAATTCAATAGCTGTGTATCTGGCACATTTTTGGAAGGAGACTGAATTGCAGAAGGTGACCGCAGGATGGCTCCAGCTCCTTCATACCATTTTAAGGTAGAAGAGGCTCCAGTGACCCCTCTTGCAATGGAAAAGGGTATAGTTGAGCCCTGTGGTAACCAAAATTAAAAAACAGAGAGGGCCCTCAGTAGTGTCCCAAATTTTCTGATCAAGGAGATTATGGGGCCAAAGAGGAAAGTGATCGATGATGTAAAATGTGCCTAAGGAGAGTCACATGGAGAGAAAACATTCTCTCAGACTTTCACAGAAAGCACATTGGCCAAGCAATGGCCGTGACTCATCCACATGGCTGACACTGACAAAGGTTCTACAATCTGAGGTACAGGATGTCAGGATAAATCCTGAGGGGATTTCACTGATCTTATCAGATCCAAACGCTACAACTCTTGTTGCATAGGTCTTCTTTTATCTTAGTCTTAACCATCCAGCAGAAAAGTATAAAAACGAAATATAAGAAGTAAAGCAATGCTGTTATGTTGAGCTGTAGGGGACTCAGGTCAACAATTTCTGACACTGCCAGTGAAGCAGAAGACCCAAGACTATTATGGGCTACTGGACTCTTTTAGAATATTTTGCTCAGTTAACACACCTGCAATATTCAAATGATGGAGCTAAAAAAAAAAAGGGGGATACAGATGAATGTCCATTTTCTATCTGTGTATTCAAAATGGTTAGGATGGATATATAGTTACATTCTTTTAATGAATAGAGGGATTTGTTCTAATAGTGTTTGTAAATAGGATATCATGTCTGCATCTTGTACAGCAAATAACCACTAGGAAGAGAGTATGCAATGTGTTAATTATTGAAACTGTCCTACCAATTTGATTTGAAACAGTCTCATTGCTATATGTCTCTCATTAAAATTATGGAAACAAACAAACAAACAAACAAACAGAGAGGCCCTTTGGGGGCCTAGAAAGGCTTCGAGGCCCGAGGCAGACTGCACGTGGCAGTTGGCGGGAAATCCCGTGGGCGGGGCTTCGGCTCACGTTTGGCGGGCGGGGCCGGCCGCTCACTGGCCCCATCTTGCTCCGGCCAGCTCCTCCCCCTCCCCTTGCTCCAAGTCGCACACGCGGAAGTAAACACCTTGACGTCATCAGGACGCGTCTTCGTCTTTCCCCTCCCATCTCTCCAGATCCGTGGACGTGCTCACCTCCGCTCGGGGCCAGGTCTATGTCCCGATTTCCCGCCGTCGCGGGCAGGGCGCCAAGGCGGCAGGAGGAGGGTGACCGGTCAAGAGAGCTCCAGGAAGATCGGCCTTCGGCTGTTTCCATCGCTGATAGAGGTGCGGTCCGTGGGACGCTACAGAAACCAGCGGGAGTTGGGGCAAGGGGTTTGGGGGAGAATAAAAGTACGCTTTCGGCAGGCAGAGTAACAGGGGGAAGATGCTGCGCCTTTCTCCTGGCTCTCCAGTAATGAAGCAAACTTTGTATCCAGTGAGCACTTTGGCTTAGAGAGGGGCAATCCCAAACCCAAGTTAGATGAAAACCTTGCTGCGAGCAAAAAAGTGAACCCCAATGTCGAAATGCGTTCTGTTATTAAACAGGCTCATAAAGCCTTTGTTCTCTACCCATTCATCCCCCCCCCCCTTCTTTGGGCCGCCAGCCTGCCTTTGGGTATGGTATGAAGGGAGCCAGTTTCCAGGAGCCAGTTTCCATGGTTACCCACCACTTGGCCTTCTGGGATATCAGTCACTCTGAACAAGGACCTAACTTGAACCATGAATCAAAGGCAAACACAGGTGGCTTCTAATTCAACTCAGAGTTTTCTATTGTGTTCCAGTTTTCAGTCTATTGTTTATAAAATTGGGGTTTGTGCTTCGCTGTAGGTATGCACGCATATTCATTGCCTTATGCTAGAACTGCTTCACCAAGTATTGTACTTTGTTATTGCTGTAAGCAATGCTGAAGTTGTTAGATTTCAATGAGAAGTCAGTCTCTTTGTAAACCTTTACTTATAAATTGTACATAGGTGATTTAACTGAAAAAGTCACATCTTAATCCTTTCTAGCCCTGGAATTCTATTGTCTTCAGCAGTGAGACATTGTCACAGATGTCTTTACAGGTCTTTTAATTGCACAATTGTGTTTCTGTTATTACAGAAGAGAAAGGATGCACATCACAGGAGGGAGGAACTACTCCAACTTTTCCTATTCAGAAGCAAAGAAAAAAGCTTATTCAAGCTGTGAGGGACAATTCATTCCTTATTGTTACTGGAAATACAGGAAGTGGCAAAACAACTCAACTCCCAAAATATTTATACGAAGCAGGTAACTTTATTCCAGGATAACATTGGAAGTGTTTGGCCTCATAGGAGTTCTGTGCTGCAAAAAATGCCAATTATTTGTCCCATAGTTCCCCTTCTTGTATACTCCATCTCTTTTGCTTCTTTATCATCTCATTTCCAATACGTAAATTAGTTGGGATGACAGATGTTTCCACTTTTAACGCCACAATCATGATAGAATGATAGGTAGATGTTAATCTTTTCTTACAGAATAAGACAGTTTTGTACTAGACTATTTGGTACTCAAATAATTTTGAGAGGGAAGGGATATGGTGAATGTTGTTAATGTTAGTATGTCTTCATTACCAGGTAAATACTTGCTCCTTGACTCAGCACTAAACTAACAAAGTATCTATAAAGTATCTTTCTTTTCCGTACAACAAAACTTTCTATCATGAACTTGATAAAGTGTAAAATTCTGATTAGTATGATTCACATAAAAGTTAAAATTTTCTCCTTTGCGAAGCTGAAGCAAGAGAATTGCTGTGAGTTTGAGGACAACAGGTACTACATAGAGAGTTCAAGTTCATCCTGGACAATGTAGTGAGATGTTTTCAAAAAAATAAAATATTTTAACTTATATCAGTGTATTCTAATGTATCAAACCTAAGATGGCATCAAGATATAGCAGTGCTTTAAATATAAGTTTTATTTTGTTTTGAGACAAGGTCCAGACTGACCTTGTACTTATTATATAGCCCAGGCTGGCCTCAAACTCAGCAGTCCTCCTGCCTCAGCCTTCTACGTGCTGGGATTACAGGGATGCACCACTATGCCTGGCCATTTATACACTATAGAGCAGAAAAAAGTGCTGTAATTAGGAAGATGCTGTATCTTCAGTTCCAGAGTTTTTGAATGCTGTCATTTGTCTATAAGAATCTAGAGAAACATGGCATATTTGAATCTAGTTTTACTTATATGGCCAAAATGAATTTATTTAGGAAGAATATGCAATTTTGTGAATTCCTACATTTAAAAATTCTTGGTTTAAGCCAGATGTGGTTGTGCCTACCTGTAGTTCCAGATCCTTGGGAGGCTGAGACAGGTAGATTATGTGCGCCTAGAAGTTCAAGGCCTGCCTGAGCAACATAGTGAGACCCTTTTTTTTGAGACTTTGAAAAAAAGAAAATAAAATAGAGAATTCTTGGTGTACTATCTAGACTGAGTGTTTAGGTAGAAGAAAAAAAGCTGGATACTATGATGCATACCTGTAATTCTAGCACTTAGGAGACTAAGGCAGGGGATTGCTGCAAGTTCCAGGCCAACCTTACAGAGTGAAATCTTGTCTCAAAAACAAAACAAAAAAGTCGAGTGTGGAAGTACATGCCTGTAATCTCAGCACTCAGGAGACTGAGGCAGGAAGATCTCTGTGAATTCGAGGTCAGCCTGGGCTACAAAGTGAGTCTGAAGACCAGTCTGAACTGCATGATAAAACCCTCTCAAAAGGATAAAAAGGTAACCCCCCAAAAAGGTAAAAAGGAACCACTGAAACTCTCAAACCTAATTAAAATATAAACATTTGTAATGGCCATCAATATGTATTCTTATTTTTAATACATAAATCCCCAGTTTATGAACAAGTTGTGCTCCAGGAGAATGTAAGTCAGATTTGTAAATCTGATCTAGTGAGTCTTACATACCTTTGACACAAATGTACAACATACAGCATTAAAAAAACTCACATAAGTACAGTAAGTCCCCAACTATACTTTACTACTTTACATTGTACTATATAGTAAGCACACAGCAGCACAGCTGTGACATTGTCCAGCAGACATGTGAGGCACTTCAGCAGTTTCTTTGCACCAGTGAGGTCTGTTGGTATCTGTGAAAGTTTGTGATTTGAATGCCCAAAAGTTGGGGGCTTACTATACTTAAATTTTCTGGGTGGGGAGATTTAGTATGTTGTGATTTTGTAGGGTTTCTTTTGGAAACATCCAGTTGGTTTGTATTAACTGACTGGAAACAATTTAGCTCTAGTAGGAAGAAGCAGCTGCTAACATTGTTGTGTTTCTTGCGTCTGGTTCTAATAGGGTTTTCACAACATGGCATGATTGGTGTGACTCAGCCAAGAAAAGTAGCTGCCATATCAGTTGCCCAGAGGGTTGCCGAAGAAATGAAATGTTCTTTGGGATCCAAAGTAGGATACCAAGTTCGTTTTGATGATTGCAGCTCTAAGGTACGGAAGATTTTTTTTTTTTTTTTTATGGTGCTAGGGGATCACACCCAGGGCTTCCTGCATGCTAGGCAAGCACTCTGCCACTGAACCACATTCCTAGCACCTATACAAAAGGTTTGTTGGCATTGAAGTGTTATAAACGTACAGAAAAAAAATGGAGAAAATTGTGAAAGATTTTTATCTTCAAATACCTATGTATTTTAAAGAAACAAAAGTTTCAGGTCAGTGTTAATTTCTGACTATCCATTGTTAATTCTTTAGTTTTGCAGTATCTGACCTTTCTGTCATTTTCTTCCTCCTTAGTTTATAAGTGACAATTATGTTCATTTTCCTTAGGAGTCTCATTTATAGCATAAATGTTGACAGATTGGTTACCTTTGTATTTTTTTAAAAAGTCTAGTGTAATAACACATAACATAAAAATTGACCATCTTAACCATGTATAATTGTACGTTTCCCTTCTAATAAGTACATTCA
>NW_004524740.1:4942179-4951169 GCF_000260255.1 Octodon degus | reverse complement strand
CTTGCACTTGCCAGGGAAGCGCTTAATCCGCTGAGCCATCTCCCCGGCCCCTCAACATCTGTTTTGAACCTTCCTCTTTTTGTCCTAGTAAAGTGAGACCATTTTTAAAAATGTGAGAATGAGCAGGAGACATATATGTAGTATGCATTTCTTCTACCTTTTCCGCTGAATTTTCTGTAACAGTGGCTGAGGGAGGCAATGAATCCAATTTCTGTATACTTTCCTTTAAGTTGTTTTTTTTTTTTGCCACTTTTCACTGATTTTTTGTGTGTCCTTATTGATGATTTTTGCTGCTTTATCCCAGAATACCCACTTTAGTTCTGTATAGATCACATATTCAACATTTATCTTGCTTATTAGACTATTTTATGTCTTAGTCACATTGGTTCAATCATTTAATGTCTGCATTTTAGGAAGAAATTTTTTTTAAAGATTTCTTTAGGTAGTTGGTACAGAGTCTCGTTATGCAGTTTGGACTTGTAGTGATCCTCCTGTCTCAGCCTCTCCGCGCTGGGAATACAGGCATGTACCACTGCGCCTGGTTTCGGGGGCTGGTTCGGTACGGGGCCGGCATGGCATACGGTACCGGCGATCAAACCTGGGTCTTTGTGCTTGCCAGGCAAGTGCCTAGACTGCCACCCTATCTCCTCAGACCTTTTGGAAGAAATTAATTGAAAAAGTAGTGGTAAATTTTTATGATGCTGGACTTTGATATACTCTGCTTTGAACATTAGGAAACAGCAATCAAATATATGACTGATGGATGTTTACTGAAACATATTCTGGGAGATCCGAATCTTACCAAATTCAGTGTTATTATTTTGGATGAAGCCCATGAGAGAACTTTAACTACAGTGAGTGTTTTAATGTATTTTTAAAAAATTAAAATATAGCTTATAGTACTTGTTTGGGGTAGTTTTTATTATATTGAGAATTGCCTCCTCTTATGTTTTGTCTGTTGAAATAGAATTCCTTGGTTATGTTAGCCACGTATTTAAAATAGGGTAGGTTATAGACACACTTGTGACTTACTAAAATTTACTTTTCTTTCAGGACATCCTCTTTGGCTTATTGAAGAAGCTATTTCAGGAGAAGTCTCCTAATAGGAAGGAACATTTAAAGGTGGTAGTCATGTCAGCAACTATGGAATTAGCCAAGCTCTCTGCATTCTTTGGAAATTGTCCAATATTTGATATACCTGGAAGACTTTATCCAGTCAGAGAGAAATTCTGCAATTTGATTGGCCCACGGGACAGAGAAAATACTGCATACATTCAAGCGGTATTACTTGTTATCTTTTTAATGTCTCTTTTTGTATTTGTGTGATTTTTTTTGTTGTTGTTAATTGGGTAGTTAGCCAAATTCATTTGTTCTCTACTATTTTCATCTGTGTGAGTTTTAGTGCTTTTGAGAATCAAATTAATTTTTCTCAAGACCAAAGAGAGGTATAAGAAATAATTGTATTTCCACTCATATATGGTTGTGTTTCTTGCCTTAGATTGTGAAAGTAACCATGGACATCCATTTGAATGAAATGGCTGGAGACATCTTAGTTTTTCTGACTGGTAAGCATCTGATACCAGGTCTAAAGATGTCTATTATTTGTGGACTTTTGGTTTGTTTTGAGACAGGTTCTCAATGTGTTGTTCAAGCTAGCTTTGAATTCTTGGGCTCAGATGATCCTCCTGCCTTAGTCCCCTGAGTAGCTGAAAATACAGGCATGTGCCCAGCTAATATCTACTATTCCTAGCTGGGAATGTGCTACTAGAGTCGAGTTTTACTTCTATTGGGCCACCTGAGCTCTTCTCCACTGTTGTCCTTTTTTGGTTGTATGAGTAATTTTAGATAAAAGATGTCAGGCTGGGTGTAGTAGCAAATACATGTAATCCCAGCACTCAAGCTGAGGCAGGAGGATTGCTGTGAGTTTGAGGTCAACCTGGGCTACATAGTAAGATTCTGTCTCAAAAAAAGAATAAGATGTCAGTTACATATAAAACATACCGGCCCCTTTGGAAGAAAGAAATTAAGTGGTAAAGTAGTTTTTGTTGATCTGTTTTATGTAGTCATGTAACCTAACTGAAAAAGTCCTGGATATGAGAATTTGAGTGATTAATTCTCCTTTCTTCTTTGAGTGGTGAGTAGATAGTATGAGATAGCAGCACATATTGCAGATAGTAGTATATTATAGGCAGATAATTTGGAGGTCAAAATTAGAATTGTTAAATCTCAAACTACTCTGACTTTTAAAATAGGAGTATCCTACTGGCAGAAATGAGTCTTTTTAAATTATTGCTTCTATTCTGCATTGTACTAAGTTTGTAGTTTGGATACATAAGTATCTTGAATTACATTGTTATCACTAGGACAAAATACGGAGCACCACAAATTAAAGGAGGAGAACTTTCTTTTGGCTCACAGTTTTCAGAAGACTTAAGTCTGTGGGTGGTAGGAATGGCAAAAACACATGGCTGAGAGAAGCTGTTCACCACATGCTGAACAGAAAGCAAAGAGAGGAAAGGAGCCAAAGATAAGAATGCATGGTTTCAGGTCATACTCCCAGTGACCTGCTCCTTCCAGCCAGGTCCCACTTCTGAACACTTGAGACTTTTGGGGTACATTTTAGATCAAAATCTTAATATTCCTTAACATTCCTCACCCTTATAAAGTTCACTCCATCTTATACAAAATGCATTTAGTTTATCTCTCACAGTCCTCAAAATCTCAGTAGTTCCAACATTGCTGAAAAGTCTTAAGTCCATAGTCTTCTCTGAGACTCAAGGCAAATTCTTAGCTGTGAACCTCTATAAAAATCGAAAAGAAAATTAAATACTTCCAGCATACAATGTCATAAACATTTTCATTCCAAAACAGAAATACAAGGAGGGAAAAGAATGGAACCAAAAGTAAGACTGAAGCCACATAGGGCTAACATTATATCCAGTAGTGCCATGTCCAGCGCCTGGGGCAAGTTGAAGTGAGATATGAGTTAGGGTTCAGGTGATCCTCCTGCCTCAGTCCCTGGAGTAGCTGAAAGTAGGCACGTGCCTAGCTAATAACTACTATTCATAGTTGGGAATATGCTCTATCCCTACAGTATTGCCCATTGCAGCCCCCAGAATGGCCTCTTTTTTTTTTAATGGCCTTTGCTCCTTGGTGACTTTCATAAGCAGACAGACTGTGTTCCTGGCATTTCTAACTTCCTGGCTCTGTACTCTAGCTTTGACTTTACTTTCACAGCTTCACCTATTGCCTTCTCAAGGCACTTGGCAGGGGCTATGACCCTGTCACACATTTTTACCTGGCTTTCTAGGCCTTATGAAATTTAAATGAAAGCTGCTTCTGTGATGCCATAACTCTACATTCTGCATGCCTGAGAAACAGTACTACATGGATGATGCCAAGGTCTGTAACCTGCTCAAATTATAGCTGGACCTCTTTGGGCCATGGCTGCAGAGGGCTCTCAAGTGCTTGGATGGCAGAGCATGGTGAAATGAATCCCAGGGAACCAATTCCTGGATGGGGCTTTTGAGTAGATATCCTATGGATTCTCTTCAAAGAAAGATGAACAGTTTTGTACTATAGAGCCTGCAAGGGGTGGGAAGGCGTATTGCTGATTTCAAAAGATGCCCTCAAGACATCTTTCCTACCTTTTTTTTTTTTGCTAACTTTGTTTTGGTTTTTGCTTTGGCTTTTTGAGACAGAGTCTTCTATCTAGTTCAGACTGGCCTTGGACTCACTTTGTAGCCCTGGCTGGTCTTGAGCTCACAGCAGTCTTCCTGCCTATAGCGTACCTAATGCTGGGATTAAAGCCTGGCTCTTTTCCTATTTTCTTAATGCAAAGTACTTGGCTCATTTTTCTTTTCTTTTTTCTTTTTTTGTTAATGTCTTTAGTATAGGGTCTACAGGTCTCACTACACAGATCAAACTTGTAGTGATCCTTCTTGTTTTTCAGCTTCCCAAGCACTAGGATTACAGCTGCACACCATCATGCCCAGTCTCAATTGCTATCTTAGTGCGCCCCAGGTGTGGGGCCAGCAGAGTAGGCCAGGGATTGACGCCCCGGCCCCTGTATCTGCCTAAGCAGGCTCTGTAGTCTGCTGAGCTATCTGGCCAGTCCCATCTATTTTCTTCTTCTTTTTTAAAATGTATTTGGTACAGGTTCTTGCTACACAGCTCAGACTTGTAGTGATCCTCCTGTTTGCAGCCTCCCCACCACTATGCCCAGTCTTTGGCTCCTTTTCCATGGTCATCTTTTCCACATCCAAACTGCTTTGCCCTAACTTTGCGAGTGCTTTCTTTCTGGCAAAACTGTAAACTTTCTGATCATTCAGCTCTGCTTTTTGCTTCTATTCCTCACTGTAGATATTCCTAAAAGCAGCCAGCAGTGCTCAAGCAACAGCCTGGCTGTTGGGCTGCCTTAAAATTTCCTCTGCCGTATTTAGTCTACTAGCCTTCATGTCATTCTGTCCTTCTCAGAACACGAGGAAGACATAGACAAATATCCTGCCATGCAGCCTGTACACCTTCTGCTAGTGGATTCCTTGTTCCCAACTGAAACTTCCGTAGCCTGTCCTCTACTTTTTCACATTCTTATCAGCCTCTGGTCTGAGCTCTGACCAGTATTATAGTCAGGTACTATTCACAGCATTCTAGGGCTTCTGTAGCCTGCATCTTCAGACTTTCAAAAATGCTTCTGCAAACTAATTCCAAAGGTTTCTAAATCCCTTGATAAGGTACATTCACAGCTGTGGCCTCACTTCTGGCACTGATTTTCTGTATTAGTCACTTTCTTGTTACTGTGACAAAATAATCCAGTATCTGTATCTAAAAAGAAGAGTTTATTTTGGCTCATAGTTTACACAGACTGAGTCTGTGATTCCTTGGCTCCAAGGCAAAATGAAATAGCGGAGGAGAGCTATTCTCTGCATGGTGGCCACGAAGCAGAGCAAGTTGGAGGAGCCAGACACAAGAATATGTCTTTTGGGATCGTGCCCCCAGTAACACTGTCCCCTTTCAGTCAGGTTCCATCTCCACAAACACGAGCTTTTTGGGAATCACTTTAGATTGAAAACAAAATAGTACTTTAATTCAGTATCTTCTGGGTTGGCTTAACCTATATGAACCATTTAGTGAATTTTCCTCAAATTCTTTTTAACAAGTTGAAAAGCATGAAGATGCTGGGTGTGGTGGTACACATCTGTAATCCCAGCACTGAGAGGCTGAGGCAGGAGGATTGCCTTGAATATACAACCAGCCTGGGCTACATAGTGAATTCAAGGCCAGCTTGAATTACAAAGCAAGAACCAGTCTCAAAAAAAAGCAATATTCATGTTATGATAAACATTTATTTTTTTTGAAATTTAAATTTTTAGGGAACAAGCATTTTTTTTTGAATACATCATTTAGTTTTGGTATAACATATATTATTTATCTCTTATAGATGAAATAAGAGATTTAAAATAATTTCAAAAAGTAATTTTAATCTACACCTTTGTTTTATTGTTAAATTAATTTTGCGGTTCAATTGTTGAAATTATTTTTCCTTCCCATTTCAGGCCAGTTTGAAATTGAAAAAAGTTGTGAATTACTTTTTCAAATGGCAGAGTCTGTTGATTATGATTATGATGTTCAAGATACCACTCTAGATGGCTTATTGATATTGCCCTGTTATGGCTCTATGACAACAGGTAATTAAAATATGACTGCTTTCTTAAAAAGTGTTTAATTACGTCGTATATACAGTGTTTAGGTCAATAAATTTTACCAGCTAACGTTACTCATGAAACAGAACACCAAGAGAACTATCATACCTTGCAACAAGTGATTTTTTTTTTTTTAATTTGAGTCTTTTCATATAAACTTTTTCAAGAGTGTTTGATGTACCTCTTAGTGTTAATACTGAGCTATGTCTTCTCTTAGCCAAACAAAAATACTAGTGGCGAGTCTATTTATTTATTTATTTATTTATTTATTTATTTAGTGGTACCAGGGATCAAACTTGGGACTTGTACTTGCCAAGGAGGTGCTTATGCCACTATCTCCCCAGCCCCTTGGTGGTGATTCTTTGAACCAAGGATGAAACAGTGGTGTCTCGGTTCTCAAGCCATATTTCCTTGATTTTAGTTGCAATACAAGTAGGACAGGAACCAAATCAGGTTTTGCCATCAGGTCAACACTGAACCTAACTGTTGATTCTGTTCTCGTACAGCTCAGTTTGCAGCCAGAATCATGGAAAGACTTAAGTTAACACAGGCAACACTGACTTTCTTGATAGTAGTACTGTAAATCACTTAATCTGCCACTGCCTCAGAATTTCTAGAAATCGTATATTGTATTCAGATACATACAAATGCAGTGTGTTATTTTTCTTTTGAAGTAAACATATTAGTCTGCTTTTCTTTGCATGGTCATGGTTGTTTTGTTGTGTTTGTTGGTTGAGAATTTGAAGTGCAAATGCAAACTCTTATTCTAATATTTGGTCATAAATACTGTTGAAAGAGAGAATTTGATATAATTTTTATTATGGAATAATTTATTAAAAGGAAGTTAACTGTAGGTTGATGGGAGTTTGAATAGGATTAAAGTTTAAATATTTTCATATTTTACATATATTATTAATTTTTATGGAGTAGGTGATTCTTTATACAGTACTAAAAAATGTTTTAGAATATGTACGTGTTAAGAAACAGACCATGTACTATTTTAGAAATCAATCTCTTTTTGTTTGTTTGTTTGTTTGTTTGAGGGAGAGAATTTCACTGTGTATTTTGGGCTGGCCTTGAACGCACTATGTAGCTGAAGCTAGTCTACCTCCTGATGATTCTTCCGCTTCAGCCTCCAAGTGCTGGGATATAGGCATGTGCCACCATGCCTGGCTGGGAATCTCTTTTGTTAGGCTCTTTTCTCTCAATATTAAAGCGTGGATCTCTACTTTAGACTTTTGTATTTTCATAGGAGTTCTTAGGGTTGTTACTGGATATTTAAGATTCTTTCCAGGTGTAGTGGCATATGCCTGTAATCCTAGCACTAGGGAAGCTGAGGCAGGAGGATTGCTGTGAGTTCAAGGCCAGCCTACACTACATAGTAAGATCCTGTTTCACACCCCTACCTCAGAATTTTTGTTCTCTGGAAATTTGTTCTATTGATTCACAATGCACTTTGTAACTAATAAATTCTAAAATCATGATGGTTGCTTCATTATTAACCATTAAATATGTTTTTCTATTAAAGTGATTCCATTTTTCTTATTGTCACATTGAAAATAATCTGCTATTGCCTCTTGTGACTTGTGACATGATTTTTATAATATTAAAGGTTATTAGTGATCTCCTATTTCTCAAATTGCATGGCTTATCCTTTTTTTTTTTCTTAGTGAAATGAACATAGATTCCTCTTGAAGCACTGTCCTAAGGGATAATAATTGAATTATCTGGTTCTCCTGTCTACTCTTTTTCTGAGGCAGTGGCAGGCCCCTCCTCTTGTCCTCAGCTTCATTCCATCTGAAATGTGACTGATCTTTTGCTTAGTTTTTTTCTTTGTTTCTGTTTTGGAGAGTTTGGTTTCTAGGTCTCACTATCACTTCTAAAAGTGAGATCTGTCTCTAATTCTGTGTCACTTCTGTGCTCTAAACCTCCTGGGCCCTGAAAAGTTCTGTGTCATACCACCCCATATCATTCAATGCGGGTAATTGATAGCACCAATAGGTGTTATTTTACGTTTGTTTTGGTCAGATCATGTCTTACTCTTTCATCCATTGCTAGACTTGGTATCTTAGTTGTTTATACGACCTGCTAGGTCATTTTCTCTAATTTAATGTACTGTCCTACTTGCAATGATAAACATAATCTTCCAAAAGCATAACACTGATTTTGTCAGTTCTCTGTTGGATACTTTCAGCCACTCCCTACTGCCAGCTAGTTTAAAATGGCAGCCTACTAATCTGGCATTCATTATCCTTCCAGCATGACTACAACCTGCTTTCAGCCTTATTTCTCATTATATGCAATTTTCTTTGTTGGCCTATGTGTAAAATTGGTGGAGATGTTTGACTAGGTGTGCATAGAGCTGGTACAGTTGTTAATTTTAGTTTCCCTTCTGATTTCAAAAGGTGGGCCACTGGTGAGCCATTATGACTATAATAATGATTGTAGCAGTCTATAACAGTGCAAAGAGGCATTCAGAGGGAGCGCAGGAGCAGGACTGAGTAGTGGGTGAGCTGGAGTTGCATGATGTAGGGAGAGAGGGTCAGGCTTTTTTTCATAGGCTGGTTTAGTACAGCACAGCATTTGTTTTCTCTGTTGTTTGGATGATGAAGAGAGACATTTTCATAACACTTTTTTCATTATTCCTTATTATGCCTTATGGGACATGAAACTTGACTTTGAGAGTGAGGTAAGGGAAGAAGGGTTTCTTACTTGTTGCCTAGGGATTCAACAGTGACCCACAGCTGGGTTTAGTGAGTCAGTAAAACCTAGGATGTGGACATTTTATTTTGATTTTTTCTTAAGCTAGCCATGTGAATGGCTCCCTGTACTAGAGAAACATCTTGCCTGGCATGGTGGTGCACACCATAGTCTCAGCACCCCAGCGGGTGAGGCAGGAGGATTGTCAAGAGTTCAAGACCAGCCTGGGCTGTACCAAGAGTTCAAGGCCCGCCTTGCAGTGCTGCCCGAGCCTCCTAAGTGCCGGGATTACAGGCGCGCGCCACATGCCTGGCTGATCGCCATCAGTCGTTACTATGGCTTTCTCAACTTTCTTTTTTAAAGTAGTAGGTTCATGAGTGTTGTCCTTGTTTGTCCCTTTCTTTTAAAAAACTTTCTTAAATGCTTGAAAAGGGGCTTTTGCCTTGTAAACGTAAACTACATCTCAGCTGGGTTTTATGTTCTTGGGTCACACTTTTCCTTTGAACTTAACATTGTCTAGTTGTCATGTGGCACTGAATACTGCTGCAGACAAGCCAGAGGCCTGCTAGTTTTTTGTTTTTTTTTTTT
>NW_004524740.1:4933674-4941964 GCF_000260255.1 Octodon degus | reverse complement strand
TATTTTTAAAAATAAACCTTACTGAGATATAATTTACAAATAAAATGATTATTTTAACTATATAGATTCTTGAGTTTTTACAGGGTATATTTTACCTATCTGACCATCATCACTGCAGACCTGATGGAGGGAGCATTTCTGATATGCTCTTTTTATCTGCTAATTCAATCCTTTGTTTCAAGGAAGGTTTGTGTTGTATCTTTGAATATAGTGATGTCCCATTTGTTGGTTTATCTGTTTCAAGGATGCTACTTTTTCACATGTATTTACATATGTCAATCCTTTATGTCACCAGTGGTGTTAGTGACAGTTCTCCAGGCACCTTTGTCTAGCCCAAATGGCTTCTTGGGGTGGGCAAAGTTGCAGCTGATCTGGGTCCATTTCTTTGTTCTTCTCTAGGTTGATCTATTTTATCTCTTTGATAGGTTTTATTTTTTTTTTATTTTAATTTTTTTTTAATTTTATTTGTGTGTGTGTGTGTGTGTGTGTGGCCAGCTCAGCCCACCAGGGGGCAGGGCTGGCTGGCATGTGGTGCTGGGGGATTGAACCTCGGTCCCTTGTGCTTTGCTAAACTTGTTCTAAGTAGGTGCTTTAGACCACTGAGCCATCTCACCAGCCCCTCTTTGATAGGTTTTAAAGCTTACTGCATTAAATTATGTTCCTTTTGTTTACATATCACATATACCCACACAAGTATACTTGTACTTTGCACTCTTTTTGGGGTGGTATTTGGGACAAGAACTTATGTGAGGATATCAAGTTGCTCATATGATTTATTAGAAACAGTACATCTCTCTTGGAAGCTTTACACTGTTGAGGGTGTTAAATGGTTTGTCTTTATATGTTCATCATGATAGACTTTGGAACATCTTTCTGCCTCTTTGTCAATTTTTTCCCTCTTTAATAGCATCAAAGTACTGAGGGACTGGGGTAGGTGGGGAAAGTGTTTCAGTCTTTTGTAGGTAGGAAAACCAGGGATGGATGTAAGGAGGAGAATTGTTTCTTAAGCAGAATAGTCAGCTTCACTCCTCACTTGTGGAGAGTGAGAGCTTGTTTTAGGAACATAAGTAATGCTTTTCTAGCCCTTTATAAAGAGAAAAGTAACATGTATTTGTAACTGGAATAAGGTGGTAAAGTGGGTAAATAATGAAACAAACATGAGTCTTGTCAAGACTGCAGTTTCAGAACTTTTCAATTGATTACATTGAAGAAAATGGTAAATGCATTAAGAATTTTGCTTGAACTGAAGCTCAAAAAAAAAAGGACCTTTAGAAATGGGTTCATTGAACCAGGTGTGGTGGCGCATGCCTGTAATCCTAGTACTCAGGAGGCTGAGGCAACAGAATCACTGTGCGTTCAAAGCAAGGTTGGACTTATGTTGAGTTCCAGAGGAGGCTCAACTATAGAGCAGTACCCTGTCTCAAAAACAAACAACAACAACAACAACAAAACCTCAAATAGATGGGTTCATTGAAAAAGAGACTTGATTATGGATAACTGTGTGCTGAAAGACGTTTCTAATTTATATAAAATTTTAGGAACAGGTGAAAGACATTTCTAATTTATATAATTTATTTTCAGTTTATCAACCTGTTTAACAACTATTTAGTGAGGATTTAATATGAGTCAGGCATTGATCCAGGTACAGAAAATTTACCTTGAATTAGAAGGGAACACCTATTCTGGTGAAGGTACAGTATAGCAGATCAGATAGGTAATAAGAAAATGCAGAGTAATTTGAATTATTCATCCAAACCATTTAGCAGAAATAAGCTACCTATATATAAGAAATCCCTGAGAAATTTTTTTTTCTTAGTAGTCTTGCTACATAGTTCTTGAGTGGCTTGAGCTTACTGTGTAACTCAAACTGCTCTCAAACTCAGTGATCCTCTTGCTTAAGCCTCCTAAGATGGCTGGGATTATAAGCATTTGCCACCACATCCAACTAGAGACACCTAAAAATTTAAAATGACTTTCATCAGATTCTTTAAATCTGAAAGAAATAGGGTTTTCATTTGGGGGGGGTATTGTTTTGATTTATATCAAAACTTTTCTACATGTCTTTTCTTCTTTTTAAAGATGGCCTCTTATGTTGCCTAGGCTGTCCTTCAGCTCTTGAGCTCAAGAGATCCTCCTGCCTTAGCATCCTGAGTAGCTGGGACTACAGGCATGTACGCTTGTACCCTTGTACCCTTATACCCATGTACCCTTGCAGTTATCTTAAGTACATTTTCAAGCACTTTTTAACTTGAGAAATTAATTTCAGAAAGATGTAAAGGAATAAAACATTGTATAACATTACATAAATTTGCTAATACGTAAACCACTTGACCTCTCTGGGCCCTAGTACCAATCAATAAATAAATAAAATCATGCTTATCTGTGCCACTTCTTTTCTTCTTTGTAATAGATCGACTTTGATCGATTTTATCTTTTGAGAATACATGGTCTTTACAAAATTTTATTTGGAAACAAGCTTTTACTTTTTAGTATTTTCTTGGCTGTTGATTTTCTGAAAAGCAAATGGTAGGCATTTAAAAAATTCTTTGTGAAGCATATGCATGTATTGCTGTATTTATAATGTATAATAGTAAACATAAAATATTTAAAATGATAGTTTGAAAAATATAAGTGCTAAGAATTTCTTTCCATATTGGATATGATTGATGTAGATGATCTCTCTCCCTTGCTCTGAAGTTTCTTGATCTTTGCCTTCATGCCAGCTTAGCCACCCATTCAGATACTTACACTGTAGAATTTGTCATTATCAGCATTTCCCAAATCTCAATTTTAAGCATCTGTTTTCTTGCCTACAAACTGTTGTTTCTAATTCAACAATTTTCAGAACATATTTAGACTTATCTTTCACTAGCTTCCACTTACCTCCTTTCCTCCATGTTGTGAGTTCCTTGTCCATATTCCTAACTCTCTTGCCCTGTTTTCTGATTAATCTGGCAGAGGACCAGTTTGTCCCAGTTTGTCTTTCTCATTTCACAGTCATGCTTTTATTTTTTTTGCGGAACCGGGGATTGAACTCAGGCACTTGCACTTGCCAGGGAAGCACTTACTCAGCTGAGCCATCTCCCCGGCCCCATCACAGTCATGCTTTTTAAGGCCTGGGTAGTGCTAGGAGCCTAGATCTTCTCTCTCATCCACTCTCATTACTGTTTCATCCTCTCTTTAGACTGACTTTCTCTCTTCCATGGACATTATTTACTTCCCCATAGTTAATAAATTCATTTCTCCTTTTTGCAGTGTCCTAGCATTGTCAAACTTGACATCTCTTGAATTTCATTCTAAATTCACCAGAATTAGATTGGTATAGCTTGAGGAAAATGTTTACTATTGGTGTTGTAAACTATGGCCAGAGAAACTGTAGATGTTGCTGCTGGCCCTTAAGTTCTAGTAGTAGAAATGAGTGTGGTGTTAAGTCTCTCAAGAGGTAGTAAAGTATAAGCTCTTTAGCTAATTAGTCTCAAGACAGGGAAGTCCTCCATCTGGAGTCTATAGCTAGGCTCCAGGGAGTCTTTCAGTACCCTAAAACTGTCTGAAATATTTTTTTGTATGTGCAGTGTATCTTAAAAGAGAGGAACAGCTGGGCACGATGTTGCACGCCTGTAATTCCAGCATTCAGGAGGCTGAGGCAACAGAGTCATTGTGAGTTCGAGACCAGCCTGGACTACAAAGTGAATTTAGGCCCCTTAAGGCCAGCCTGAACTGCATAGTGAGACTCTGCTCAAAAAGACCAAAAAAAAAGGAAGTCAGTTTTATAAATAGTCTCAAAGCTATGATCTAAAATAATGAACTATTGAAGCGCCTGCTTAGGCAGATGCAAGGCTGGGGGTTCAATACCCATGCAGGCTCGCCCCCAGGGTACGCTGAGACAGTGATTGAGACAAGGCCTGGTGGCGCGCGCCTGTAATCCCAGTGCTTGGGAGGCTGTAAACAGGAGGATCACTATCAGGCCAGTCTATGCAGAGAGACCATGTAGACCCTGCAGGCCCTGCACTAAATACATAAAAATAAATAAAATAAAATAAAGAATTCTTTTGTAGGTATTATTTTAGTAATATGACCACTGATTTTTTTGGATTTAGAAATCATAAAGTGAAAAGTAAAAGAAAATAACTTTTGCTTTTGTTTTGTATTCAAGATATTAAAAAGAGGTGAAGAAAACAATTTTAAGGGCCAGCCAAATAGCTCAGTGGATTAAAGCACCTGCAAGCAGGAGCAGGGGCCAGAGGTTCGATCCCCATGTCTGCCGTGCCAACCCCGCTCCTGGGGCGCACTGAGATGGCAATTGAGACTGGGCGTGGAGGCGTGCACCTGTAATACCAGTTCTTGGGATGCTGTAAACAGGCGGATCACTATGAGTCTGATCTAGTGGTGAGACCCTGAACACCCTGTAGATCCTTCCCTAAAAATACAAAAGAGAGAAAAAAAAATTTTAATGAAAAATGAGAAAAAAAATGAGTTATTTAAAACTTGAGTGCTGGCTGGGGAGATAGCTTAGCAGTCTAAGTGCTTGCCTGGCAAGCACAAGGACCTGGGTTCAATCCCTGGCACTGCCTGCCATGCTGGCCCACACTGGGCCTGCTGAGCTGGCCACCGAAACCAAGTGTGGTGGTGCACATCTATAATCCCAGTGCTGGGGAGGCTGACATGGGAGGATCACTACAGAGTCTGAGCTACATAGTGAGACGCTGTACCAAATACATTAAAAAAGTTAAAACTTGAGTTTGACAAATATATGCTATAAATTAGTATTTTCTTTTTATGTGAATTTTAGATCAACAGAGGAGAATATTTTTGCCACCTCCACCTGGAATTAGAAAATGTGTCATATCCACCAATATTTCTGCAACATCTTTGACAATAGATGGGATCAGGTACAACTTTCGAAAATTTTAAAATCAAGACAGTTAATTAGCTAATTATGGAACATTACTGAATTTGTTTCTCTACTAACTCTCTTGTTAATTACTTTTTAGTGTTCTTGTCTTACCTTTCGTTCTTTGCGACTCTTGATTACTTTGAACATCAAATGGAGTAGAAGGTGCCCACGGCATTCCTATTTACTTTTTAAAAAAACTATTTAGCAATTTGAAGCTTTCTTTCCAAATTTGATATTTTCTGTAATGCTTCCGAGGTTTCAGCCAGCCAATTTTTCTGTGCCGTCACTGGTAGCCTATCCCTTAGATGATCTCATATTCCCTTCTATCTGCAGCCCCACATGGTAGAGTAACTTTGTTCATCTAATATTTATGTGGAGGTCTCGTCTCTTGTTTTTCACCTTATTGTGAAATGCAGCTATGATACAGACCCCTTATTTTTGGTTGTAAGCAATGATACCATCAGATGTTTCAGTGTAGTTATTAGAGTGACATTTGGATGTCCTGAGTCTGGACTGATCACTACTGTGAAGTGCTGTCTGACTGGTAAATACAACCCTTTTTGATACTTTATTTTTAGCCCAATATGTTTTTGTTTTGTGTCCTTAGTTATATCTGACTGCCATAGGGAGGCTAGACTCGAATCCTGAGGCTTCTCTTTATTCTGGATAAAAATGATTTCTTAGATTGGAGAAATATTCTCTACTTCTCCTTGACTCAAAAAATAATGCTTTCTCTAAAGGGATTGTGAGAACAGCTCTCTGGAATAAATTGACCACTGAATGTATCATTAGTGAATGATACTGCTATCCCTAACTTAGTTTTTTTCACCTTACTCCTCTCCATTTCATGTGTTTAAAAGGATATGTTAAAGGCTACTCCAAGTTAGATTTTTAACCTGTTAATGTTTAGTGCTGACTTTGAAGTGTTTCTTATTAAGGCAAAATTAAATTGATTTAAAAGTGAACAATTAAATGGTACTTAGTACATCTACATTATGTGTAATCATTAACTTTAGTTCTAAGTATATCATGACCCCCCAAATAAAATCCCATACCCATTAGGCAAGTAGTTTATAGTCCCCTCCTTATGCTAGTCCTTGACACCACCAGTCTAACTTTGTTTCTATGGATTTCCCATTCTGAATATTTCATACAAATGAAATTGTACAGCATGTGACTATTTATGGCTGATTTTGGAGACATGTCCACTTTGTAGCATGTATCATTCTATTTTATGGTCAAATAATATATCTCCTAATTTGTTTATCCATTTATTAGCTGTTAACCATTTAGTTGGCTTCTACCTTTTTGCTCTTCTTAACAATGCTAGTGTAAACATTCACTAACAAGTGTTTCAGACTCATTTGTTGTTGGTTGTAAATATAGGAGTAAAATTGCTGGATCATATCATTATTCTGTGTTTTAACTTTCTAAAGAACTGCCAGACTGTTTTCTGTATTGGCTGCACATTTTATGTTTCCACCAGAAATATATTAGGGTTCCAGTTTCTTGACTTTGAAGTTTTATAGTTAACCTGAAAAGTTGTGTGGTAGTTAATTTGTCAGGAAAGGAAGTGTTAAAAATTAACAAGTCTTCTTTTATTTTCTAGAAACTTAACTTGTTTTCATTCTACTTAGATATGTGGTGGATGGGGGCTTTGTGAAGCAGTTAAATCACAACCCAAGATTGGGGTTGGACATCCTGGAGGTGGTTCCAATTTCAAAGTAAGCATCTCAAGTCTTTGTTAACGCAGCAGTTAAGATAACTACTGTTTGGTTAGGGAATAGGAGGTAAATTACTTGGGAAAGCCGCAAAACATTTTTGGAACTGCTTTTCCTTTTGCAGGAGTGAGGCATTACAGCGAAGTGGCCGAGCTGGTAGAACTGCCTCAGGAAAATGCTTTCGGATCTATAGTAAAGATTTTTGGAACCAGTGTATGCCTGATCATGTGATCCCTGAGATTAAGAGAACTAGCTTAACATCTGTAGTTCTGACCTTAAAGTGCCTTGCTATCCACGATGTCATAAGGTATGTGGGCAACTTGAAAAAAAGACAGATTTGATAGAGTGAAGCAGATTATTCCTCAAAAGTTGTGTAGCAATATGTGACTCATTGGTCCCTGGGAATTTAGGCTGATTTTCAAAGTTAGTTTTCATATTAGTTGTTTTCCTTTCTTCCTGTCCTCCCTCAGTAGTGGGGACCAAACCCAGGCCTCCACATAGTAGGCAAGAGCCTACCACTGAGCTATAATATCTTGACCACCCCTCTTTTAAGTTTATTTTGACAAGAGATTTTGCTAAGTTGCCCAGGCTTGCCAAGACTTATGATTCTCCTTCCTCATTTCCTAAGTAGCTGGAATTACAGGTACGTGCCACTGTACCTGGCTCATGTTGGGTGTATCTCAGCTAAACCAAAAAAGGTCATTTCACTTAACATGAAATTCTTCATTTTGAAGTGTACAGTTCAGGGTGGGCATGGGGAAGATGAGGCTGGAGATTGTGAGTTTGAGGCCAGATTGGTCTAAATAGTTCAAGGCCAGACATGGTAGTGCATGCCTGAATCCCAGCACTGTGGGAGGCTGAAGCAGGAGGATTGCAAGTTTCAGCACAGCCTGGCAATCTGATGATTTGGCAAGATCCTCTCAAGATAAAAAATAAATAGGGCTGGGAGTATAGCTCAGGTCAAAAGCCCTTGATTCATTCCCCTGTACCACAAAAAGAAACAAAAAAAAAAATAATTTGCCTGGCTTTTAGTAGACTCATAGTTTTCAGCAATGTAATTTCAGAACATTTCCATCATCCCCAAAACTGCTGTAATAAAAGATTATAGGAACCCAGAAGTAAGTGGTATTATAATCCTACTTGGCTTAAAAATTTCTAAAATTGATAGTAGTTTTAAAAAATATGGTAAATGTTTAAATTACAAAAAAAATTATTACTGTAAAAGATACTGCTGATAATGATGTAATAAGTATTTTTTGTGTGTACAGTCATTATTTCAAATATTTGTTAAAGCACCATTAGTGCTCCTTAGGACGTAGCAATGACTGCCCCCCACAGAAACAGGCTATATGCAGAACTTTACAGAACAGAGGCAACACTAGCTGTGCCAGCTGCTAGGCAGACAACACAGTTCGAGGAGGGATGAGAAGAGTAAGGGCCCCTATGAGTCAACTTCAGCTGCCATCAGAGTGTATCTTGTGCTGGTCACAGACTGTTGGCTCTCATTTTGGAGGGTTTGGCTGCAGTGTAGGAATTGCATTTCCCTACTGGGCTCCACCCCGGCTGAGGTGCCATTAGATCAGTGTCCCTCAGGTTCCTAGCCAGCCAAACTCCTGTGGTGAAGAGTCCCAGATTGAGGATCAGGTTCCTCTGGAAGTCATTCTATATATATATA
>NW_004524740.1:4849350-4932749 GCF_000260255.1 Octodon degus | reverse complement strand
ATATTAGTGGGTTATCCTCAGAAGTTATTGACTTGAGCCTTTTACAGCTCATCGTATTTATATGGATTTACTTTATATACCTCATTTTTATACTTTTCTGCTGAATGGTTAAGACCAAGATATAGCAAGACCTATATAACAAGAAATGTAACTTTTGTATCTGATAAGGTCAGCCAGGTACTTTCAGGATTTATCCTGTAGCCCTGTACCGCCTTTTGTACATTCTTTTGTCAGTGTCTGACATAAGGATGTGGAAGTCATTCTTATCAGTGGCAAAGTGGTAGATGCCCCACAGCCAGTCTCCCACATTGTCTGGAATTTTAGGGATTTTGTTTGCCAAGCCGGCCATGCCCACCGGGACCCTGCTGGAAGCCATACCAGAACCTCTGACCTCCTTCCAGGCTTTATGCAGCGCCATGTAATAAGTATGTCTAAAGTGAGGGGCGATAATGGGGGCGGTATTTTGAATAGTTTGAAAGGAGTTAATGGCAGTGTGTCTTTCTGTAACATTTTTCAACATGAGTACTCAGTATTTTATGATCCTCTGTTAATCAAATTTTTATTATAATTTTTGTCAAATAAAAATGTCCTTGTCTACTTTATTCACCATATTTAGCACTATATGACTTGTAGTTCTTAGCCAAAGTTAAAATGACAATGAAAGGTAAACATTTTGAATTGATTGAAATATCAAGATAGCTGGAACAGTGGATCCAGAGACACTCACAAGAGTTCTTCCAGAACTGCTTCAGAAAGTGGCAAGAGGGATGGGATAAGTGTGTTCTAAGTAAACGGGAGGATTTTGAAGGGGATTAATAGCAATGTATCTTTTACTATAGTAAGTTTTTAAAGAATATTTAAACATTCATCATATATGTTGATCACACTGTGTATTTCTATACTTTAGTAAATACAGTCATTAGGTTGCTGATTTAAACTTGACTTCTTGGGGGACTTTATGCTGATGTTGATCTGGCACTGAGAATTGAACTCATGACCTTGCCCATGTTAGGCAGAGGCTGTACCACTGAGCTGATCACTTAACCACTGCTTATTTGTAATGAAAGCTATATAATAACTCCAGTTGCTGGCGCTACAAGTGCCAGTAAGTGAGGTTTTTTTTTTTTAATAACTTCTTTTGTGTGGTCAGCATTATACTACATATTAGGACAGATAAAGTAATAATACTCTATTAGCTTTTTGTGTTCACAAAAGTTTTTACTGGAGAGATAGGGTTTAGACACATAAAGAACAGAACAAGTGTCAAATTAGATGTTAAATTGTCATATCCATTGTCATATCCATTGCCATAGGATAGAATGTTGTAGGGGTTTAAATTTCCTATGGTGTGGGAAGTAATGAGGGGCTGGGGAGATGGCTCAGTGGACTAAGCGCTCTCCTGGCAAGCGCAAGGGCCTGAGTTCAGTCCCCGGTTCAGCCAAAAAAAAAAAAACCCATCAATTCATAATGAGCTGAAATGTGATTACTTGGTGGATCTAAATATATACTCTTGGAAAACCAATTTTAAAATGGTTTGGATAGTTCTCTTAATACTAGAGTTTGAAAATAAGAATGTTGATTCCAGAAGAAGAAAGCATGTATGTAATAAATGAAATTTAATCATAACCCTAAGTGATACCAAAACAAAAACAATGAGAAGGACGTAAACTGCCTGGCAAGCTCAAGGTAATGAGTTTGATTCTCTGCACCCCCCAAAAAGCTGCAGGGATGGGGAAGAGCACTTGAAAGAAATCCCAATAGTTAAACACAAAGCTTTCAGGTAAACTTTGACATTTTCAAATAATGTCACAGCAGGCATTGTAACACATGCCTGTGAATCCCAGCACTTTCGAAGGCTGAGACAGGAGGAATGCAAGCTCAAAACCAGCCATGTCAACTTAGTGAGACCCTGTCTCAAAAGGGATGTAAGTTAGTGTAAAAGCCCCTAGGCTCAATCCTCTGTAAGAAGACAAAAGTCTTTGAGGAATTCTTTTTGCATTTAGGAAGGTGTACAAATTCTCAAAATAAGTGCACAGGAAGCTTGCTGTTAATTCTTAGAGTATTCACAGAGGGCAGCAGGGCAGCATATAGCCAAAAATGAGTACTGCATGTATTTGAAAATTAAGAATTAATAGAGGTGAATTAATTTTAATTACCTAATATCTGCATTGGATTATTTTTCCATTTGAAATCTTAAGACTTAGAATGTACTAAAGTCACTAAAATGCTGGCAGTACAAGTGCTACAGTCATACGTATACTAGCAGTGCAGCGAGACATATACAGTCATGGCCCTGTCAATGTGTTTATGTCAGAACCATTCAGGGTCATCTGTTAGAAATTAAATTATGTAGACTAGGTTGCCAGAAAGTTATGCAAAGGCAAGCCATTGGATTGTTTTTCATTTCAAAAATAGGGTAGATTCTGGAAACAACTATTCAGTAGGGATTAACATGGATTCTTTGCACATTCTAGCAGTGTGAAAAAAATTGGCTTAAGAGAATTTAGTGGTGATTTATAATTGTCTATGTGAATCAGAATTTTAGCGTAATCTCAGAAGGCCAGAACCTTAGACAAAGCTGAACAAGCCATAAATGTGTCAGGATATAACGTATATCCAGTGTTCTAGATATGTAGTAAGTAAACTCATGTGGAAAAGATCTGAAATTATCCACCATAAGCTTAATGTAAGCTTGCAATTACAATTTTTTTTTTTTTAAAAAACACATGGGGCTACTAGGGTGTACTTAGGGATAGAGCACTGGTCTAGTACACAACACTCTGGATTTCATTTCCAGCCCTATATAATTTTTCTTTTAAATCCCACTGGTGTAGACTTCAGTTATATTAATAAACTGTAAGATTACAGGGAATTATAGCATTATAGATATAGAACATTTGGTGCTTAGAGTTGGATATCATCACATTTTATGAGGAGTTAGACAACCCAGAGCATTTCTAGGGGATGGTAATAGGGTATATTGAGTGTTTTAGAGACTAAGGAATTCATAAAGAATGCTCAGCAGAATTGGTAATTACCAAAAATAAGGAAGGAAGAAAAATATTTGTAATTTTTCAAATCTGGAAGCACTGATATGTAGAAGAAAAAACTGGTTGTGCACTAACACAATTACTGTGGCCATGCTTTGGTCTTGTTTTTATAAATAAAATTTTGTTTACACAGCCAAGCCTATTTTCTTTTGTGTCTCTATCTCCATCTCTGTTTCTGTATGTCTCTGTGTCTGTCTTTTTCCTAACAGTTCTGAACCCATGGCCTTTCCACTGAGTTCTATCCCTAGCCAGCCCTTTCTCATTTTTCACCTTGAGATAGGTTCTTGCTGAGTTGCCCAGGCTGAGCTTGAACTTGTGGTCCTCTTGCTTTGGCCTCTCAATCATTTTTGTGTGATGTCATTTAGTAAGTACAGCAGTGGTATTGGTAACTGAGGGAGATACCATATATGGTATCTGGAATCTTAAAGTATCTTACCCTTTACAGAAATTGTTTGCTGACTCTTGCTTTTGGAGATATCAGGACCTGTTGGTACAATTGAGAGAAGAGTCTAAGAGACATTTATTTATTTATTTATTTATTTATTTATTTATTTATTTATTTATTGAGTTGTCAGTGCTGGAATAGACTTTTGTTCTTATTAGACCATTTTCACGGTGAAACTTTTCATTCCAAGATTTCAAGTGGAGCTGGGTGTGGTGGCCGCACACCTGCAGTCCCAACACTCAGGAGGTTGAGGTAGGAGGCTTGCTGAGAGTTCAAGGCCACCCTGGGCTACATAGTAAGTTCATTGCCAGTCAAATTACATGAGACCATCTCAAAAAAAATTTCAGGTGGAAAAATAACTCAGTGCAGATGATAGTAAGTAGTTATAATTCCTATTTTTAAAATCTGTATGTTCATAGTTATATGCTACTCTGTTGTCTGTTGTGAATATTATTACATTTTTGGTCAGTTTTCTTTTTTTTTTTTTAATTAGTGCATGATTGTAGTACCTGATGTTTCCATTCATCTTGGGGAGTAGGGACACTATCCCACCCACTTTCCTCCCTCTGATTCTAAATCCCCTTTCCCCATTTTCATTTTTGTTATGACTATTCTTTTTCTTTCTTTTTTTTTTTCGTGGAACCTGGGATTGAACTCAGGCCCTTGTGCTTGTCAGGCAAGCGCTTATTCCACTGAACCATCTCCCTGCCCCTGTTATGATTATTCTTAACTCATATTTATGATATACAATTCATTGAGCTTTTGGGTTTGTGTACAGGGTTTGTGTGTATGTATATATATATATGTATATTCTACTTAAACTTCTCACTTTTCTGGACTCCTCATTTGCAAGAGTTATAGTTCCTTGTCTCCTTCTATCCATCCTTTATTTTCTTCATTAATTTTCTTATGTTCATTTGTAGTATCATGGTACTATAAGCAGATGTCCTTATCTTCAGGAGAGCATGCTGAAATATTTTATGAGTAAAATGTTTTTTTGTAACTTGTTTCAGGTAGTTCAGCAGAAAATGGTACACATGCATATATACATACATATATGTATATCATAAATATGTTAAAATTAGTTGTTTGTACCTCCCGTGCCCTACTTTTGGTGCTTAGGATAGAAAACAGGGCCTTGTGTATGCTACACAAGAACTTTACCAACACTTCTAATACATGTTTTAAAAGTGTTTGCGGTCCTTTTCAACAATCTGTATACAGTTTTGACTATTTCCAAATATTTTTTCTCCACTGTTTATAAAAATTCAACTAAGATTGTATCCTGCAGAGGAGGGTAGACTTTGCCCTGGTTGTAAAAGATGATTTAGGATTCAGGTAAGTGCTGAGAAATGGTGAGAACTGGTTTTTCCAGGGGGAGTCAGAAAGCATGTCCTGGATGAGACGTGCGTGCTTCAAAAAAAATGAATTTCTCTTTTGCTGAATACTAATCAAGTGTGAAAGAAGAGAAAAGGACAAGAAAAGTAAAACTTCATGGAAACTTTTATCTAGTCTGTATAAAATTCTACCATGTTCAGGTAGCAGCTCTCATCTTATATCTCATTTAAACACACAGGTTTCCCTATTTGGATCCACCTAATGAGAGACTTATTTTAGAAGCTCTTAAACAGCTTTACCAGTGTGATGCTATTGACAGGTAAATAGTCAAAAAACAAAACAAAACAAAAAGTTGATTTCTCTTTAAACATATGTAACTACCTTTCTTTATCAGTAGAAAATAATTGGTTTGACTCATTGGATTATTTACTGGACATCAGAATTTGTCCTGTTTTTACCATAATTCTGATTTAAACACTATACTAAAACCATTTTTGTTTAATATTGTTATTATTTAACAAATAATTTCTTAGTGCCATTTCAGTGCCAAGTATTATGCTGTTTACATAAAAATAACAACAGAGCCAGTGTGTGTTCTTACAACTGTGGCAGGGAAGAGTTGATAATTTCATCCCTGATTTCTTCAAAGACAGCCTCTACACAGCTGCAGTGTGTGTACTTACTATCTCAATAGTCTTCTGCCTTGTTTAGCTTTTTGGGTGTATGAAGGCTTCTGGCGGTAGAAGATGTGTATCTTTATACTTTGCTTTTCAGTAACCACAGTGTTTTACTCCCTTAAATTGAATTTCTGGAGGCAATTTAGGATAATCTAAATATGTGATTTATTCTGAATGATGAATTTGGCGTTTACTTCCTCAAGGTGGAAGGAGCTAAGAAGTTTTTCTTTCTAATAGGAGTGGCCATGTAACCAGATTGGGTTTGTCTATGGTGGAGTTTCCTCTCCCTCCACACCTGACGTGTGCGGTAATCAAGGCGGCGTCTTTAGATTGTGAAGATCTATTGCTCCCAATAGCAGCAATGTTGTCTGTGGAAAATGTCTTCATTAGACCTGGTAAGAGGTTTATTGATAAGTTTTACATAAAAATTTATGTATGTATGTATTTGGTACAGGATCTCACTACACAGCTTGAACTTGTAGTGATCTTCCTATTTTCAGCCTCCACAGTGCTGGGATTTCGGGCATGCTCCACCATGCCCAGTTTTGGAAGCTGGCTTGGTGCCTTACCAGGGATTGAACACATGTCCTTGCACTTACCAGGCAGGAATGTAGATAGCCAAGCTATCTCCTCAGCCCTATCTCCCCTGCCCTACACACCCCTTCTAAAGTTTCTAAAAGTTAAAGAAGCACTTTATTTTAGCTGGTACCCAGAGGCAACACCCGGCACAAAGTGCCTAAGTGCGCCTAAAGTTTATAGAGTAGCAAATATTTTACTTCCAGGGAGGAAGAGGAAATAGTTTTCTTATTTTTTCTGGGTTAAGATAATATTCTCTACTCCTAGAATGTTGGTAGGCTGAGGCAGGATTGCAAATTTGAGCCCAGCTTGGACAATTTAGTGACCTAGGGAGACCCAACCTCAAATCAAAAATGGAGAAAAGGTCTCTGGTTGTAGCTCAGGGTGAAGGCCCTGGGTTTAATACCAGTACCAAAAAGAAAAATCTTGGACTCACTTTCTTTTGCAAATTGTGCTTTTAATATATCTTTCATCCCTTTATATCATTTATAGGTTGCCCAACTCTCCAAGAGCCCTGTTATCTCGCTGTAATACCACCCCTCTCCTCCTCCACTGACCTTACTGGAGGCTGCTCCTGACAAACATGAGCATTTCTATCAGTAATCACATTTCTTTAAATGTACCCAGGAGGCACTAGGGTAGGGCCAAGAGCCTGGGCTTTGGAATCAGAAAGAACTGGCTAATTAGCTCTGTGACCTTGGGCAAGCTACAATTCTGTAAATCTTTGTTCCTTTTTTGTAAGATGGGACTAATAATAGTTCCTACGACACAGGATCTATGGGAGGATTAAGTGAGAATGCAGGGAAACCAGGCACAGAGCCTGGCACATGAGAGGTGCTCATGCTAGCTATTAATAACAGCACCTCAGAATAATTGTTGGAATCTCCTCCATGCGGAATCCATTGATGTGGGAAAGGGCGGGAAGGGGGAGGGGCAGGCATCAGATCTGAAATTGGTACAAGTTAAATGAAGACCAGATATGGCACTTAAATCGATCAGAACCTACCCCGACTCTTAACAAACACCCATTTGAAAGAAGTAATAGCTGTGGGAGTTTTCACTAGGCTGAGTTCTACCTGTTCCTCTGGCCATTTTGTTTGTTTGTTTGTTTATTTATTTATGTGTGTTTGGCACAGGGTCTCACTATGCAGCTCGGACTCAGTGATCCTCCTGTTTACAGCCTCCCCCAAGCTGGAATTACAGGCGTGCACCACCGTGCCCAGTCTGGGGGCAGGGCTGACATGGCCTGTGGTGCCCGGGAGACATGTAGTGCCAGGGATCAAACCCCTGGTCCCTGGGATTGCCTAAGCAGGTGCTTAGTCTGCTGAGCTATCTCTCTGGCCCTTACATAAAAATATAATTTATACAGTCTTGAGGGGAGAAGGATACTGTGGATTCAACCCAGGGCCTTTGTACTGAGCTACATCTCCAGCCGTCGTTTATTTATATCTATTTATTTATTTATATTTGTTGTTTATTTTTTGTTTTGGTTTTTGAGACAGGATCTCACTATGTAGTTCAGTCTGGCCTTGAACTCATTTATGTAGCCCACACTGGCCTCGAACTCATGATGATCCTTCTGCCTCAGCCTCACAAGGGCTGGGTGTATGGGTGTGTACATCCAGCTTTTTCTTTTTCTTTTGAGATAGAGTTTCCTTAAGTCACTAAATTGTCTAAGTTGGGCTCGAACTTGAGATCCTCCTGCTTCAGCCTCCCAGAGTGCTGGGTGTATAAATATGCACCACCACATCTAGCTTTAGTTTACAGGCTCTTTTAGAGTGCCTTTAGGTTTATAAAAAATTAAGTACAAAGTATACTGAAGTTCATAGTTACCCTATCTAGCCTTCTTTGGCACAGTTTCCCCTATTACTAAAATCTTTTATTTATGGAGTGCTTTTGTTATAGTTGATGAGCCCATATTAATAACATTAATAGGATTATTTATGGTGTTATATATGTTACAAACTTTCACAAATGTGTGATGACATCTATCCATAATTAATAGTATCATGCAGAGTACTTTTTTTTTTTTTTTTTTTTTTTTTTGGCGGAACCGGGGATTGAACTCAGGCCCTCGCGCTTGCCAGGGAAGCGCTTATTCCACTGAGCCATCTCCCGGCCCCTCACGCAGAGTACTTTTACAGACTTAAGCATCTACTACATGCCACTTACTCATCCTTCCTCCCTTCCAACAAAACCTTGGCAGCTGCTAGTCTTTACTGTCTCTATAGTTTTAACTTTTTCCAGACTGGCTGTATATTTGGAATTACATGTAACTTTTTCAGATTTGCTTATTTCATTTAGCAACATTCCTCTTTTGTTTTGTTTGTTTTGTTTTTGTGGCATGATAGCTCATTTCTTTTCTATTGATTGTTTTGATTTTGGTTGTTTGTTTTCTTCAGGCTGATCTTGCGCTCACCCTGTAGGCCAGGCTGGCCTCATCCACAGCGGCCTCCTGAGTGGCCCCCAGCACCCTGGGGTTCCAGGCAGGCACCCCCACACCTGATGTTCACTTAACTTTTATCAATTAGTAGTCTTTCATTCCATGGGATTTGTTTGTTTATTCATTCATGTGTTTATTCATTCATTCAGACATGCTGTTTTCATCTTTGGCTACCATGAATAAAGTTGCAATAAATATCAGTCTGCAGGTTTTGATGTGTACATAGCTTTTCAGCTCATTGCTGACCATATTGTAAAGTATGTTTAATTTTGTTGAGAAACTATCTGCTAGGGATAGTGGGGATAATTCTAGCTACTTTGGAGTTGGAAACAGGAGGATTGTAAGTTCTAGGGCCGTGGTGCTTAGCCAGTGGCATGGATGTTATTTGCTTTAAGACAAAGCTGTTAATATTTGTGTTGTTTTTTCCTAAACTAAGATCTCAGTATTCAGGTTTAATTGCAGTGATGACATTTTGCAGTAAATGAATTTTGGGTTGCATTTTGGGTCCCATCAGTGATCTAGGCCTTCTTGGGTGACTTAAGACCCATCTGAAAATAAAAAATTAAAAGGTGGGAATATAGTGGAACACTTGCCTAGTATTCATGAGGCCCTTGTTGGTTCAGTCCCTGTGGGTAGTGGGCAAACTGCCCTCCGGAGTGGCCGCACCATTTTGCCCTCCAACCAGCAGTGACTCTGAGACTGCCTGTATCTTCACATCCTTATCACTGTTTGGTGGCGTTAGTGTCTTGGATTTTGGCTATTTTGCTAGGTGTAGTAGCCTCCACAGGCTGTTTCCCTTTTACTAACATCTTTAATGTGTGGAGTACTTTTGTTACAGTCAATGAATTTCAATTTGTAGTACTCTGTTAACATCAGATGTTACCTTTTCATATTTGTTTGCTTCTGTAAACCATGTTTTGTAAAATAGCTATTTAGGTCTTTTTTTTTTTTTTTTTTTTTTTTTTTTTTTGAGACAGTCTCTCTCTGTAGTTCAGGCTGGCCTTGAGCTTACTATATAACCCAGGCTGGCCTCAAACTCACAGTGATCCTCCTGCCTCACCTCCTGAGTGCTGAGATTACAGATGTGTGCCACCATACCCATTTGTTCAGGTCATTTTAATTGTGATGTTTTCATTTTATTGAGTTTAAAAAATTATCTGTGTATCATAGGCAACAATCTTTTATCAAAAAATCTTTTGTAAATCTGGAGATTGCCTTTTTTTTTTCCAAGACAGGGTCTTACCATGCAGTTCAGGCTGGCCTTGAGCTCACTTTGTAGCCCAGGCTGATCTTGAACCCACAACGATTCTCCTACCTCAGTCTCCTGAATGCTAGGGTTACAGGCATGTGCCAGTATGCCCAGCCTTGGAGATTGCCTTTTGCAGAGAAAAATTTTTAATTTTAATGAAGTCCAGTTTATCATTTATTTCTTTCATGGATCTTGCCTTTACTGTTGCCGTACTCAGCATCTGGATTTTCTTTTATGTTGTCTTGTAGTAGCTGGATGTCCAGTTGTTCCAGCACTATTTGTTTAAAATACTTTTTTTTAAATTGAAATGCCTTTATTTCTTTGTCAAAGTTAAGCTGACTGTTTTATATGATTATTTTTTGGGGGCTCTGTGTTCTGTTCCATTAATTCATTTGTCTGTACTTTTTTTCTTTTTCTTTTTTTTTGGTGGAACCGGGGATTGAACTCAGGCCCTTTTGTTTGCCAGGGAAGTGGTTATTCTAATGAGCCATCTCCCCAGCCCCTGTCTGTACTTTTATCAGCACAACACTCTCTTAATTATTAGAATTGTATAGTAATTCTTAAAGTTAGGTAGGGTCAATTCAGCTTTCCCTTCAACATTATTTTGACTCTTGTTAATCTTTTCTCTTTCAATGCAAACATTGGAAGCAGTCTGTTGAAAGCCACAGATAACATGCTCAAAAAAAAAAAAAAAAAAAAAAAACAAACTTGCTCAGCTCATTCAGAACCCCCCTAAGTGGATCAAGTTGGGACAAACTGACTTTATGACAGCGCTGAGGCTTCCTGTCTATATATGTGGATTATCTCTTCAAATTTTTAGGTCTCCAGTAGTTCACCAAACATTTGTTTAGTGTTTATCATATGCCTACCCCGGGACAGGAAAGTAAGGATAAATAATTTTTATATTTTTTTATCTTTGACTTAGTTGTTTGGCAGGGAGAGTATATCATGTTCCTGTGCTGTCTGTACCAGGTAACTTGCAGTCTTAAGTGTCACAACTTCTTTTTATTGGTAAAGGAGAGAATAAGGTGAACCTTGGCCTTCTGTGGTACATTAGTAAAATATTAACCTTTTTCCTCTAGAATAAAAAGAAAGGGTAGTTCAGTCTTCATATTTCTTAGAATCTTTTTTTTTTTTTTGGCGGAACTGGAGATTGAACTCAGGCCCTTGTGCTTGCCAGGCAAGCACTTATTCTGCTAAGTGATCTCCCCAGCCCTCCTTTTATTGTTGAGTAGTAGTCCACTGGACGATTCTTCCAGCATGCTGTTGATGGACATTTGAATCGTTATGTGCCATTTATGAGTAAACTCTTTTGAACATTCTTATGTCTTGTATAGGTGTATGTTTTTATTTCTTATAAATACCTAGGAAAGAAATTATTGTACTATTAAGTGTATTTTTAAGAAGCCGCCAAACCTTTTTGCAAAGTTTTGGGCTAGGGAGATAGTTTAGCAGCATATGTGGCTGCCTAACAAGCACAAGGTCCAGAGTTTGATCCCTGGTACCGAAAAAAAAAAAAAAGTATAATATCAAAGAAATTGTACCACTTTAAATTTCCACCAACAGTGTTTGAGAGTACAACTTGCACTATGTGTCTTCAATTTTTGGTATTACCAATAATTTTCATTTTGTACATCCTGTTATACTGCGTGTGTGTGTGTGTGTGTGTGTGTGTGGTGTGTGTGTGAGAGAGAGAGAGAGAGAGAGAGAGAGAGAGATCTTGGGCATTAAACCTAGAAACTTTGCACCACATTATATACTCAACCCATTTTTTTATTATTATCATCATTATTATTTAATTTTGAGGCAGGGTCTCAGTAAATCAACTTACTTACCCAAGCTGGGTTTGAATTTGTGATCTTCCCTGCCTCAGCCTCCTAGAGCCCTCTCATGAAGTTTTCATTTGCTTGTTATGCTTGTCACCTCTGCTAGTTGATTTGATCATTGGTCAGAGGTTGTGCCTAAGTCACTTTTTTTTTCCTTGGTAATCCTGGGAATCAGACTCAGGACCTTGTGCCTGCTAGGCAAGCACTGTGCCCTTGAACCTAGGATACCTGGTCCTAGGTCTCGTGCTCTTTTGTTTTTGTAATGTATTTGGTACGGGGTTTCATGGGGTTTGGCTATGCAGCTCGGACTAGTGATCCTCCTGTTTTCAGCCTCCCTAGCACTGGGATTACAGGCATGTGCCAACCATGCCCAGTCCTGGTCGCTGGCTCAGCATGCCCAGGGGTGGGGCTTGTGCAGCCTGCAGTGCTGGGGATGGAACCCCAGTCCCTGCGCTTGCCTCAGCAGGTGCTTCATCCACTGAGCTATCTTGCCAGCCCTGTACACATCTTAAATCAATGATATTTTCAACTTTTATGATTGGACTGTGTCATGTGATATGGAGACTGCTTCTATGGTTGAGAGAGTTGATGAGTTTGTCCTATGTTTAGCTCAGGCCCATAGCCTCCTGTGTCTCTTTTTGCCTCAGAAGACGCAGCCTGGGCAGGCACACGGTCTTTCAGGACACTAAGTTTTAGCAAGTTTCTCTATGTCCTTTACAGTCACATGTGACTGGTATTTCTCTATTGTTAGCACACCACTCTGGAGTCTTCTGATGGGTAACACATTGCTGTATTATTTTTCGCAGTGGTCTGGGTCATAAATTACTCCATAGTCTCATCTAAATAAAGTAGGGCACCTTAGCAGAGGCCAGGTACTACAGCCTCATCTTCTCCTAGCAGTGGCCTCCATAGAATGGAGCAGGAGTTTGGGGAGGTGTGAATGGGCATCTGCTCATCACTGGTGGCGCCATGTGGATCCTCCCTGTTGTTGCTGTGGCTCTCATTATTGCATCTTGAGCAACAAGCTTCATGGGGTGTGATTCCTGGATCTCAACTGGAGGCAAACATGAAATGCCCAACCTGGATAGATGTAGGAATAACTGTGGTGGGGAGGGCAGCTGTTCTGCATTGCAGAGTTGTGGGGGAGCTATGAACTGTGCTCTGTCTTAGCTGTCCTGCCTTAATTTTCCCTACAAAGTAGAAACTGGGTAAGAGGGAAAAGATGCTGTTTTCAGGCTGCCATGTCTTCTGGAAAGGGTCTTCGCACAGAACTGTAGGTGCATGGAACATCCTTCCTCCTGTTCATACTGAATTCCAAATATTTGTTGTCCTTTGATCAATATCCAGAGGCTTTGAATGATTATCTTTGGTAGTTTTACCTAGTTTAATAAATCCCTCTCTGGGACAGAGTTTTTGTCTAGCTCCTTATGCCATGTATTAGGTACTTTGCTGTCCCTGGGGCACTGTACTCAACATGTATAACTTGAAGGGAAAGGGATTTGGTTCATGGTTCTGGTAGGTTCCATCCACGACTGTCTGGCTCCAAGGCAGAAGTGCACAACAAAAGGGTATTGCAGGGGAAGCTGCTCACCCAGGGCAGCAGGAAGTAGAGAGGTAGGGACAGCACTAGTTGTGCTCTGTGCCCAGCTAGGACTCACATTGAGCACAGGCATCTTTTGGGGGGACTGAAAAAGTTTTCATTTTCACTTAATTTCTTCCTCACTCCCTCCCTTCCTCCTTCCCTTTCTATTTATTATATTAGTACATACTTGTAATTCATGATGAATACATTTGTTGTGGGAGTTGTTATATGTATATAGTACATCTTACTCCTTTGGGGGGCATTTTAGACCTAAACCATAGCTCACCACTACTCCTCAAATAGGTATGTAATTAAAAATTCAAATACTATAATAGGAGTTTTCAGGAATGAGAATAGTAGATAATTTACCAATAATAAATATACAGTAAACTAAATGAGATGGTCTACAATGACTAGCTCTAAGCCAGAAAGGACTTTGGGGGCAAAGTCTGTCTCCTAAACATACCCTTTGGTCTGATTTCTGAGAGCATCAGCCACCAGCAGTACTTAGATAGTCTTGTTACATACTTAAGTGACCTAGGATTTTAAACCTGGGTCAACAAGAACTTTAGCTACTGTAGATGCAGCCTTGGGTTTTAAACATGAGACTTATAAAGATCTTATAAGTTACCTAGAAGGTTCGTTAGCTTTGTACTGCCCTTAAAGTTGTTATTGGTTAAGGAGTCCTTTCTGGCTTAGGGCTAGTCATTGTAGACCTTCTAATTTAGTTTACTGTATATTTATTATTGGTAAATTATCTAGTATTCTTATTCTTGAACATTGAATTTAGACTTTAAACATGAAAACAGTCATCATCTCCTTTGCTGTGATAAACTATGTGTACAGTATTGGCTGATACACATATTGCCTTACATATCAGGCAGTGGAGTGAGGGATGTCAGATATCTTTTAAGTGGTAAATAGCATTGCCTTAAAATGGAGCAAATTTAAAATAATAGTTTTGGGTTGGTTCTAAAAATTTTATTTTAAATGTTTTAACTATGATATTTTTAGAAACAGAGGACACATTGTATGTATGTTGCACTTAATGGCCTTATTCCCTTGACCCAAATCTGGGAACTGTTATAGAAACCCTTTCTATATAGGGGTTTTGTTTCTCCAGGCTGGAATGTTACTCACTAGTAGAGCACTTGCCTTGTGTGTGCACAGCCCTGAGTTCAAACCCCAGCAGTGCACAGGGAGCACAAGTTTTCTTTTCTGACTGAAATGTGTGTGCTGTGCAAAATGTATTGCATTATTTTCCCAAAGGGAGAGGTTCAGCTGACATACCTTTTTTGCTGCTTCATCTTATTGTTTATATTTTTTTCCCAGTGGCATGTATCTGTTTGCACAAGGTAAAACTGATCATGGAATCTCATCTGGGGAAGGTTAAACTAAAGAAAATGACAAGTCTAATAAGAAAAATAAAGTGGATAACCAAACTATTGTTTAGTTAGGGGACAAACTTGTGAAGATTGTAGAAACCACGTGGGATATGGATTTAGACCTTCCTTCACCTACCCTGAATTTACTCTGGGACTTTTGCCACTTTTAATTTTAATTAATGACTTAAGTTATTTTTAAAGGAAGAAGTAGGGAAAAGAGACAAGATTAAGTTCTGTTTCTCCTTAATTTTGAATAATGTTGGAGGTAGAATAACTTTGGAGGTAGAAGTACAGAGTGAGACGGAAAGAGAGAAGATAGCAGTTGGAAAGGAGAGCCAGAGAAGCACTCTCAAGTCTAAATTAGTGTCATTGGCATTATGGCCAGAGTCCTGTAGAGGCAAGGAAAGGAAGAACTGGGCCATAGTTGGAAGCAGTCTCTGAAGCTTCATAACCCTGGGCACCCAGACTGTTTTTCTGTTTTCTTTCCTTTTCTTTTTCCTTTCTCTAGTTACCATTTGTTCATTCATTCACTCATTCATTTTTTGGTGCTGGTGATTGAATGCAGTTTCTATGTTTCTTTAGGAAAAAGCACTACAACTCAGGGATTTACAGCAGCTCCACAGTTCTACAGAGAAAACTCTGCTGCAGTGTGTCCAGGAGCCCAGGGCTTACATGTAGGCTTGTCCACTAGGGTTGGGAGCCAGAGGGGGATCAGTGCTATATCTAGTGTAATTGGAAGTTTGATGAGCTATAGGCATTATTAATAGTTTATATCTTTACCTTAGCAAGACTATTTCAAAAAATATATTCTGTCTCCTTTTGTGATTTATTTAGTCTTTTTGAGGCAGAGTCTCATTGTGTAGTTCAAACTGTCCTTGAGCTCACGTTGTAGCCTAGGCTGGTCTCACAGCAATCTTCCTGCCTCAGCTTCCTAAGTGCTGGGATTACAGGCCTCCACCCCCATTCCTGACTTCCTTTTTTGCCTTTAGTTGCTTCCTTCCGTTGTTACCTAGATAACAGTTGGAAACTACTTAGAGCCTGAGGTAGAGGAATTTATACTTTCCTGAAAGTTTTGTTTAATAGATAGCTATCTTCCTAATATCAGGAACTGCTAACTTGGCAGATTCACATCATAGTGTATTTAAATGCTGTTCCTTGGAATCAGGCAATGTTATGCCTCTTAAATCAAACTGTGATAGGTATACTAAAAGAATAGGGTTTTGGTATAATATGCTGTTATAAAAAAAAGATCCTTAGGTAATTTTTTTTTTTTAAATTGAACTCTGAAAGTTTAGCCTGGGCAAAGTGCTATATGGAGAGGATCTGGGCAGAGAGCATGTGAGTCTTAAATTGGATCTGAGGAAGTATATCAAAGTCAATAACAGATAAATCTCAAAAATGTACTGCTGCGCCGAAGAAATCAGACATGTTACATATTTGATTCCATTTATGTAAAGGTGGAAAATAAGCCAGGTGTGGTAGATGCCTATAATCCTAGTACACTGAGAGGCTGAGACCTGAGGATTGTGTTTGAGCCCAACCTGAGCAACTCAATGATATCCTATCTCAAAATAAAACATAAAAATGGAATGGGGATATAGCTTACTGTGAAAGCCCTGGGTTCAATCCCCAACCCTACACATGCACACAAAGAAGCAGAACAAAAGGAGTTGTGGAAGAAATTAGATCCCCCAGCCAGGGAGATGGCTCAGTAGAATAAGCACTTCCCTGGCAAGCGCAAGGGCCAGAGTTCAATCCCTGATTCCACCAAAAAGAAAGAAAGAAAAGAAAAGAAATTAGAGCCCCCAGAGGAACTCACATGGTTTTACTGGATGATACCCAGAGAGTGAAGCAGACTTGGATGAACTTGATGAAAACACAGTGAGCAGACACAATGCAAAGAACTAAATCTCCTCTTCAATTCTCCTTAGTTGACCCTGAGTACCAGAAGGAAGCAGAACAGAGACATCGAGAATTGGCAGCTAAAGCTGGAGGATTTAATGACTTCGCAACTTTAGCTGTCATCTTTGAACAGTGCAAATCAAGGTACGTGAAGTAGTCCTTTGTACTACAACATGCAAGCTTGATCCTACTGTTAATGGGAGTGACATTGGCCATCAGTGGGGTTGTTAGGTAACTTGTTAGGTGTTTACAGGATAATATTGGTCCTTTCTCACGCCTTTTCTAAAAAGTGATCTTAGAGAAGTTGCTTCTGTATAGATCACTTAGATGAGAAAATAATTCAGTATTTTTAAGACAATATTTTTGGTTTACAGTGGAGCTCCTGCTTCATGGTGCCAAAAACATTGGATTCATTGGAGGTGCTTATTTTCTGCATTTCGTGTGGAAGCTCAGCTTCGAGAACTAATCAGGAAGCTTAAACAGGTGATTGTTATATTTTTCTTGAGTAGCAATTTGTGGCTATATATTTTATATTGAATTTTTTCTATTGTACAGTAACCTCTTACCACCCTTTCTAGTCTACTGCCTTCTCTTTCTGCTTGCTTCTGCAAGTAGCCATTTCCTTAACTCCATGATTGATCCTACTACTAATAAAGGGATTTGCTTACAGAAATTAGAACATTTTAAAATAGCCTTAATGAGGTATAATTGACATGCAGTAGAGTTTTTACTTAAAATGTGAAATTTGCCACGGATATAACTCAGTGGTACAGTACCTGCCTGGTAAGTGCAAGGTCATGAGTTCAATTTTTGATACCAAAAATACCAAAAAAACTAAAATGTAAAATTTGATGAGTTTTGACATCTGTATAAACCTATGAAACTATCACTACATTTGAGATAATAAACCTGCCCAGTTTCCAAAGTTTCATCATATTCTTTTCTAATCCATCTGTCTCACCTCATGGGTGAGCCCTTCTTTCCTTACCCAGCAATTTATATTCTACCTTTTGTCCCTATAGACAAATTTGCATTTCCTAGTATGTTATAAAAGGGAAACCATATACTTGGGTTTTTTTGTTTGTTTGTTTGTTTTTGCAGAACCGGGATTGAACTCAGGCCCTTGTGCTTGCCAGGGAAGCACTTATCCTACTGAGCCATCTCCCCGGCCCTGTTGGGGGTTTTTTTGGAGGGGATTTTTAAACTTAGCATAATTTTTCCAAATTTACATTTTTATTATGGTAAAACACATATAAAATTTATCTTTAGGGGCCGGGGAGATGGCTCAGTAGAATAAGCGCTTCCCTGATAAGTGTAAGGGCCCAAGTTCAATCCCTGGTTCCACCAAAAAAAAAAAAAAAAAAAAAAGAAAAAAAAATCAGTGACAAAAAATTTATCTTTAATGTATATGCATGATGCTGTGAACAGAGGACCTGTATTCTTTGTCTTTACATTCATAAGTCTTTTCTTTTAAATGTATTTGGTACAGGGTCTCACTATGCAGCTTGGACTCATAGTGATCCTCCTGTTTTCAGCCTCCCTAGAGCTGGGACCATAGGTGTGTGCCACCAGGCCTGGTCTCGGTGACCATCTCCATGTGGGGCCAGCATGACCTGTGAGGGATTGAACCCCAGTCCCTGCACTTGCCCAGGCAGGTGCTTAGTCTGCTGCACTATCTTATAGGCATACATTTATAAGTCTTTTCATCTACAGTGTTTAATCTGATAGTAGATTCACCCATTATATTTTTCACCGTTAGTATATGTGTTGCTGAAGTGAGCACTACATTTTTCATCTTCAGATGTTGAATTTGAGTCTCTTAACAAAAATTTTTAGATCTCTCCATAACACTTATTTTTTGGTAGTGCTGTTTGTGTTCTAGGTTGATTTTAGTTGACTGAATATATCCTCATTGGGGTAGTATTGTATTTTCCTCTTTCTTTGCATACTTGGTAATTTTTGAGTTGATACCAAAGTTAAGTGCATTTTACTTTGCTGAGTGCTAGATATTTTTGTATTCAAATTACTTGGAGGGCTGGTGAGATAACTTAGCGGACTAAAGGGCCTGCTTAGGCAAGCACAGGGACCATGGTTCGATCCCTGGCACAGCCCCACCCCCAGTGCAGTCCAACCCACAAAAAAAATTACTTGGAAATTGTTCGGTCCTTTTAGGTCTTGCTTGTTTTAAGATTTGTTTTGTAGGATCAGAGCTGTGATCAGTCTAGAGCCAGTTATTCCCCACTACAATGCAAGGCCCTGTCCTTTGTTGGCTTTGCATAGTGTTCAAGGAGTCACTACTTGACATATTTTGTATATCTTTTGGTTATTTTAGATAGAAAGGTAAATTTAGTCTCATTTTGTCCCATATTGGCCAGAAGTAGAAGTCTTTAGGTATTTGGGTTTAAAATAAGAGATTATTTAAAATTGTTCTGTGAGATTTACCACTGAATATATGTTATTTCTACAGCAAACTGATTTCCCACGAGAGACCTTTGAAGGCCCTAAACATGAAGTATTACGAAGATGTCTCTGTGCAGGCTATTTCAAAAACGTAGCTCGAAGGTAAGCAATATGTGCTTGAGGGGTAAATTAAGCATTATTGCTGCATTTGACCACAATACTAAGCTATTTGATAGTAAAGATTACAGATTTCATTTAAATCTAAACAACTAATTTGAAAACAACTATGCAATACAACAGATACTGTCAAATTCATATTGTTCGGCTTAGTGAAATTCTGTATCATTTCTAATTTATTATTATTTTGTATGCTCTTTAAAAAATAAAAAAAATATTTCATTTAAGTTCTTTCATGATGAGCATTTCAGTTATGATGAACCTTTTCATAATTATTACTTGTCTAGGGAAGCTATAGTGACTCAAAGTCAAGCAAGGTAGAAGGAAAGCAGATTTAGGGCAGGTCTGGCATGGACCTAAGGCAAGTGACAAGGCTTTTTTATAGTGCAGTATCCTTGTGAGAGCCAAACAGATTGATGATGGCATCACTGAGAAAGGGTAGCTTCGGGTGGGGAGGTATTATTTCATGTATTTGTCAGGGTCTGAGTGTAGTGAGGAGGGCATCTTCCTAAGGAAAGGGGTAACTTTGGTAATGTGAAATTCCTTGTATACAGAGGAATGGATTATGTAACTAAGAATAAGGATAATAGGGAAGAGAGTTAGAAATGCTGAAAGTGAGAAAGTGAAAGTAATTTCTGTGTTGGAATAAAATTTTAGGGCATCGTGAAAGTATAGCACATAGAAATGGGCATGGTGGCACGTATCTCTAATCTTAGCATTGGGGAAGCTGAGGTAGGGGGACCATTGAGTTCAAGGCCTACCTGTGCTACAGTGAGTTCAAAGGCTATCTGTTATACTCTGTAAGACAGTGTCTCAAAACAACAAGAAGAATTTGCAGTTAGGGCCATGACTTAGAAAAATGATACCTGAGCTATTCTGATTATCAGATTTTAGATTAGTAAAAAATTACTGTATCCTGGCGGGACCAGGGAGATAGCTCAGTGGAATAATCGCTTCCCTGGCAAGTGCAAGGGCCTGAGTTCAATCCCTGGTTCTGAAAAAAAAAAAAAAAAAAAAAAAATTACTGTAGCCTTTTGAGCAGAGATGTAGCATACTATACTAAAGAGCACCATATTTAAGCCAGAAAGATAGATAGTGTAGGTACTGCTTTCACTGTGCAGCAGCTGTGTGATCTTGAGAAGGCTAATGTATTTGAATCTTAGTCTTTTTTTCCTCTTTTTTAAGTACTGGGGATTAAGTGATCCTGAGTCTTAGGTTTTTTTTTTTCACTTATGTATTTGGTACAGGGTCTCACTACGCAGCTCAGACTCGTAGTGATCCTCCTGTTTGCAGCATCCCCAGTGCTGGGATTACAGGTATGCACCACCTGGACTCGGTTGCTGGCTCAGTGCACCCCAGGGGCAAGGCCAGGGTGGCATGTGGGAACAGGGATTGAACCCTGGTCCCTGCACTTGCTAAAGCAAGCACTTAGTCCTCTGTGCTATCTCGCCGGCCCTCTGAGCCTTCATCTTGACCTTTGGATAAATTGCCTGGCTCTGGTAGTTTCATGGGTTGTTTTGAGGCTTTGATGTGAAATCATTGGGAAACTCGAAAGCACAAGCACAACATTTGTGTTAATGTTACTACTTACTTTTTTTTTTTTTGGTGGAACTGGGGATTGAACTCAGGCCCTTGCACTTGCCAGGGAGTTACTACTTACTGACCAGAAAAATTCTTATACTTAGTTGACTGTTGGAGTCCCCTCCAGGTTCTCATCTCAGTCCAAAAAGTCAGTATTTATAATCCACAAGATATGTTTTTGGAATCCCACCAAGTTAATTCTAATCTACCATTCCCAGTGCAACCCACAGCAAAAGTAAAGACACAAAAACATATTTATCATTATTGGGGAGCCAAGGGGGCCCTCAGTCCAGCCATGAAGATGGCTTTCCACAACAAAGAGGCTGACCCAGGGCCGTACCGGGGGTTTTATTCAGTGGCGGAGGAGTGGCTTGAGGAGGAATGCCTGAGAAATGTGGGAAGTGAGTACTGTGAGCTGAGCTAGGTGGGTGGCCTACATTTACCTCTGCCACATGCAGAGAAGATATGGAGAGACAGTAATCTGCATTATGCTGTCGAGATAGTATCTAATGTTTTGGAGATGTGGTAATCCAGCTCTGATGTAATCTTTCAAGCCCCAGAAACTCATAGCCTGTATCTCAAGGCTCGATCCCAGCAGGCAGTGTGGAGCATCGGTTCTTTGTCCTGTCTGGATCTGGCTCACAGTAAAGAGCAGTAGGTGTAGGTTACTAGGGAAACACACATGCCACCTTCAAAAACTATCACCAGCACCTCAGCTAGACCGATATACATTGCTTAAGGCCAGTTGAAAGATAAACAGAAGTCCTAGCCAGCTCTGTATGGGGAAATAGGGTCAGCCTCAGTCAAAATGGAGACAATTGCGCTCCTTTCAAGGAGAGCTGCTCAGGTGGTCCTCCACGGTTTTTTTTTTTTTTAATTTTATTTATTTATTTGTGTGTGTGTGTGTGTGTGTGTGTGTGTGTGTGTGTGTGTGGTCAGCTCAGCCCACCAGGGGGCAGGGCTGGCTGGCATGTGGTGCTGGGGGATTGAACCGCGGTCCCTGTGCTTTGCTAAGCTTGTTCTAAGTAGGTGCTTTAGACCACTGAGCCATCTCACCAGCCCTAATAAGGATTTTTTGTTGTTGTTGTTGTTCTTCGCATGCCTTCGGGGCACGTTTGGCCAGCGGGAGAGTTGTGAGGTTCGAACTCCAGCCACCTGAGGCTGACAGCTTTGTGGAAGCAGCCACTTAAAGGACTGAGCTAGGCCCAGGCCCCCGGTCCTCCACAGTTGATAGAGCTGTTTAACTTGTATTACTAATTTAAGATGAGTTCTTGAAGAAGTTATAGTGTGAGCTGAGTAACTTTACACCTCTGGACATAACTTTGAAGTTTTAGGTACCTTGCAGCCAAACACTGAAGCCACATCCTCCCGCATGGCCTTCCTGGCCAAGAAACATCTCAGATGAGTGCTCTACCCATGCTAGCAACAGCAGCTCAGCTGCCAGTGGTGTCCCATATCTGCAGTGCAGCAACCTAGTCTGTTGACAATGATTAATCTATGGCAGCTATAAGGTTGTATGCTGTACTTTGGGGCATGTGTGGGGTCAAACCATCACTGGGGGCTTCCATGGAGGCAGTGAAGCAGGAGTCCATGGGAACCCAGTTGGTGCAGCAGTAGCAACAGCAGCATTGTGGCCCTTGCTCCTACAAAATAAAGTAATTTTTGCAGTGTGCCTTGAACCAAGGTGATGTTAACCTGTTTGACAGTTTCAGTGAGATGCTGACATAGTGCAGATTGCAAATGGATTAACCTAATTAAGAGATTGAAATTGAAGAAATGGAAAGTCAGCTCTCATGACTAAGTTATTATAATATAAAAATATAATTAATTGTGATGTACAAAATGTAATTCCATTAGCCAAAACTCTTCTGCATTATTTTGTTTGTTTTTTTAAAATAGAGTGTCACTTTTATAGTTTCAACAGGCCTTGAACTTCATGTGTAGCACAGTCTAGTCTTCAACTCAGAGACCCTTCTGTCTCAGCCTCCTGAGTACTAGGATTGCAGGCATATGCCACTATTCTTGGCTCTTCTGTATTACTGCTTTCTTGCTTCAGAATTACAGTGGAACAAGGTATTCTTTATACTGTTTCATAGAGATGGTAACAAATTTAGGGACAAGTATTTATGTGGCCTTTTTTTAACCATCTGTTACAATTTTATTGTTCGTGAGTTACTTAGAATGAAGCAATTGTCTACCTTCCTTCACAATATGTAAACTTCTGTTTATTGCACTTTTCGTGGTAGTAAAACATATTGGCTGTTCATTTTGAACTTAATTCTCTATTCAGTTCATACTGTTCAGTTCTTTATCATTTGGTTTTTTCCTTTTATAGATCTGTTGGGAGAACATTTTGCACAATGGATGGACGTGGAAGCCCTGTTCACATTCATCCTTCCTCAGCAGTAAGTACTTTATTTCTAATGAAGAGAAAACATTTATAAAGCTGGGAGAAGTAATATACAAGATGTCTTCTGCTTTTCATCTTGAGGTTAAATTTACTTGTACTCATAGTATATAGAACTATAAGTAGATGAGTTGACCCATGCGTCTTGATTGATTGAAGAAGGTAGGAGTTAATTCAGAAGAACTTGGGCCATCATTGCTTTGTTTAATGTATTCCTAAGTGATTTGTTTTACATAGCTTCATGAACAGGAAACCAAACTTGAATGGATCATTTTTCATGAGGTATTAGTTACCACCAAAGTCTACGCAAGAATTGTGTGTCCAATCCGTTATGAATGGGTGAGAGACTTATTACCCAAGTTGCATGAATTTAATGCTCATGATTTGAGCAGCGTGGCCCGACGTGAAGCGAGAGAAGATGCAAGGAGGAGATGGACAAATAAGGAAAATGTAAAGCAGTTAAAGGGTGAGTGAATCATTTATTCTCCCACTAAATCCTATGCCATGCTGTTTCCCAGTAGTGATTTACTATTTCTATTATGTTTTATACAATTTTATGAATTAGTACCCCAAAACCTCTTGTTTGTCCCCTCAAGGAATGTTTTGCTGAAATTCTATTTTCTGAAATATTAATTTCCTGAAATATTCCATAGATGAGAGGCAGAAACCACTGTGGTATTAAACTGGGACACATAGCTTAATTATCAGCTCATATAAGCTTTTCAATAAACCTTTTTTTTGCGGTACCAGGGATTGAACTCAGGACCCTGTGCTTGCCAGGCAGGCGCTTATTCTACTGAGCTATCTCCTTGGCCCTCAATAAAACTTTTGAGGCTAAGTGATAGACCCAGTTGTATTATACTTGTTTTGTTTTTCTTTTTTCTTTTTTTCTTTTTTTTTTTCTCATTGGTGGAACAAAACACCTGGTAAGTTGAAGGAGCAAAGTTCTGTTTTAGCTCAGTTTGTAGAGGTTTCAATCCATACTCTCCTAGGCAGGGCAGCATGGCAGAGGAAAAACAGTTTGTGGTGTAGCAGGCAGGAGCAGTTAGGAGCCTTCCATTCCCTTTTAGTCCATTCAGGCTGTAACCCTGTTGGTTCATTGCCACCCATAACCAGGGTCAGTCTTCTGTCTTCAGGAAACCATTCAGGCACACCCAGGCTACACCAATCAGTGGACTAATTCAGTTATCATGCCCTTAATCCAGTGTCACACACTCATGATTTAGCCACCTCCCACCTAGGAGTACATGAAGTTTTGGGAGGACATCTAGGTATAATCCCTATTCAATATCACTGTAGAAATAGGCTAGTGAAATGCTTACCTGAGAAATCATAGAAGGCTCTTTTAAATGTTAGATTTGTTGCAGTTATAACATTGTCCCACATGCTTGAATTAATTAGTCAAGGTTTTTTGACTGTTTGGCTTCAGTGCTGTCTCTTTGTGTGCACCTGTGTGCAGTTGAGCTAGGGACATATCCTATGGTTTTATGCATGCCACACACACACTGAGCCACCATTTATCCATGGACTCTTTTTTTTTTCTTTTGACAGGGCAAAAAAATTAATTTCTTTATTCTTTGTCCTAACATTGGAAAATAAGACATCTCTTTCTCTTAACATTTCTAGTACTGAATCTCAAATGAAAGTTTCATTGGATTAATCTGTTTTCAGATGGAATATCAAAAGAAGTTCTAAAGAAAATGCAAAGAAGAAATGATGACAAATCCATATCAGATGCCCGGGCTCGTTTCCTTGAGAGAAAACAGCAGAGGATCCAGGACCACAGTGACACACTGAAGGAAACAGGCTAGGCAGTGAACTGTCTAATTCAGGAAGTAGGAAAAGCAGCCCGGAAATGTACTTCTGCTTTGACCGTTATTTCAGACAGCACTATCGAGAGGAAGTGGTCAGGGGTTGTTATTAGCCTATGAGCTAAAAGTAAATCAAAGCTCATAAATCAGAGCTCTTCAGTACCAACAAACCTGAAATAAAAGATTGGGTTGCATAGACATGGGCAATGATACTGGAAACCAATGAAAGATAATATATGTAATATTTTCCTCACGTTTTGCTAGCCTTAACTGGTATCAAACGCTGTCATTGAGATATTTTGAAACAATATTGAATTGTATTTAATCAGCGTGTGTTCCATTTGCATTGAAGCATTAAAAACTATTTTCCTTAAATCTCTTTAAGGCCTTCTTGTTGCTATTAGAATAGTGTTATATCAGGTATGTGACCAATTCCTTCAGAAGGCTGACATAAGAGGTTTTTACTCAGCAATACTTAAATGTCTGTTTAATTGCTACAGAGCTTTATAGATATTTAGAGTAAACAATCAATTAGTAAATAAAGTTGCCTATGGCAGGATTTCTTGAATTAAATCCTTAAATTGATTTTTCTGGAATTATATAAATTCCTTTTTATATAAAAATATATTGTTTAAACAGTAGTTATAGCCATTAACCAAAGGACAGATGATATATATATATATATATATATATATATATATATATATGTTCTTTTGTAGCTGTACCTACATACTTGTGCCAGCACCACGTATGTAGGTGTGACAGTGCTTTCAAGCAGCCCCTCCACCTGGCTTCTTGCCTCTGGCTGCTTGGATGGGACCACTGAGACATTATGCCAGTCTTGAGATGCGATTTCAAAGCAGCTGACACTACTTCACCTGTGTTTCCAACTGGAACCTTGAGGCTAGTTAGTATTACACTCAGGCCACACTCAGCACTTGCCTATTCTTGTTTACTGCCTTGTATTCTACTTATTTATGTATTTGTCTGTCTCCTGCATTAGATTATACGCCCCTTGTGGGCAGGGACGATGTCTTTTTTCACCTTTGTATTTTTCATGGCATCTAGCATAGTGCTTTGCACATAATAATCACCCAGTGTTTGTTAAATAAAGCTATTAGTGTCATTAAAACAAAGACAGTATAATGTGTTCTTAGATATTTTGTGTAAAAACTAAGTCTAAATTTTTTTATAAGTAACCCCAAATTTTTTCCATAAAACAAAATTTTATGTTTGTTACTAGGAACTAGAAAATCATAGGATCCAAATCCATGCACTTTTCCTTGAAGGTGAGTGGTGATAGTTTCTCTCTGAACACTTCCAGAATCATTAATTTACTAATTTTTATCGTTCATGCTTTAGACAGCATTGTAGCGCATTAATCATTCAGTCCTAACAGTTATTCTTTTCAGGTGTGTATTTCCAGGTGTTTCCTTTAGTGTGGGGGCAGGGCACAGATATTTTTGGAATACAGGCGTTTGTAATTCAGTCAATTTTTTGCATTTTGTTTTGTTTTTTGCCAGTCCTAGGGATTAAACTGAGGGGCCCTGTACTACTGAGCTACCCTCTCAGCCGTTTGGTTTCATACTGGGGAGGGTCTCACTATAAGGTGCCCAGGTTGGCCTCAAATTTTGTGATCCTCCTGGCTCAGCTGCCTGAGTAGCTAGTATTATAGGTATGTACCACCACAGTCAGCTCCCAGTAACATTTTTTATAGGAGTTTTCTCTAGTTCAGCATTTAGTTAAGGATACTGCATTGCAATTAATCTGTTTTAATTTAGAAAAGGTCTTCAGTCTTCATCTTTTTAATATTTAAAAAAAAATCTTCTATTTGGTAGTGACCCTCCTGTCACTGGGATTATAGGCATGTGCCACCATGCCTAGTTTCAGTGGCCAGCACAGCACAGCCAGGGTTCCAGGGCCAGTGCAGCATACCAGGAATCAAACCTGGGTCCTTGCGCTTCCCAGGCAGGCACTTAGAACACCAAGCTGTCTCTCCAGTCCCTTTCTTTGTCTTTTATGGCATTAACTTTTTTAGAAAATCATGCAGTCCATGTATTTCTAGCATGCCCTTTGGCATTTCTCTTTTTCCTTATGGTTAGGTGTTCTGCCTGGAATATTGCTTAAGTGATAGAATAGCTTTTGTAGGTTATCACGTTTGACGGTACATGAAATTATTCCCTGAATGGTGATACTAACTTTGGTTAGAGTATTTTTAAATTTTTATTTATTAATGGAGACAGTGTCTTGCTATGTAGTTCAAGCTTGTCTTGAATTCATGGTGATCCTCTTGCCTCTGCCTCCTACGTGGGTGTGTACCACTCTGCCAGCTAGGGTTGTTTAAAAACTTTCTTCAACCTATATGCTCTTAAAATTCATAAGCAATTTCATGAGGGATATAAGGATTTATTATCAGTTGATTTTTGCCTGAACCAATTTTATTTTACGGTTGCACATTGATTTTTTAAAAGTCTATGTCAGTATTACATTGCAAGGAAGAGCATTCCTTGAAGAATCATTTTGCAGTAAAGATCAATGCTAGGAACAGCATAGACGAGACAGAACTAGACAGTTCAGAGGATGTTTGAGAGGAGTGGCACATAATCCAGTTTACATGGTGGATGGAGTATACAGAGAAGGAACAGTAGGATGAAGATGTTGGTTGAGATCATATTATGGAAAGTTGAAAGCCTACCTAAGGATTTCAGAATTACTTTGTGGAATATATGGACTTGTTGCAAGAGAATGACAACATCCCAGCTTTGTGATAATTATGACAGTGATACTCCTTAAATTCCATTTCTGAGTTTCCACTGAGAAGGTTATGTAGTAGCAACTGAAGTTGGATGGAGTAAGGCAAGAAGGTAGGAAGAACCTTGGAGAAAAGATGGTGGTTTTAGAAGAGTTTGTTTTTAAAAGAATTTGAATTCTCCTTCAAATTACCAAATGAAACAAAAAGAAAAATGTTACAACAGAAAAATAGGTAAAGGACATGGTCAGACATTTCATAAAAAAGGAAATATGAGTGGTCAGTAAATAAGGAAAGATAATGAACATATTTATTTATTTATTTATTTATTTTTTGTGGAACTGGGCATTGAACTCAGACCCTTGTGCTTGCCAGGCAAGTGCTTATTCTACTGAGCCATCTCCCCGGCCCCATGAACTTTATTAATATTTAGGAAGATACAGATGGAAATGCCTGAGAGACGCTATCTTTTCTCTCATATTGTCAATAAAGTGCCTGAAAAGTGTCAGTGTGGGAGAATAAGTGGCTTTAAATTTTTTTCTTATTTTTTGATTGTTGTATATTGGTTATACAGATTAATGGTTTTATTGATGTGGATTCGTATGTGTGAATTTACATAACAGACTTCGGTAAATTTCATTCCTTTATTATTTTTGCTCCTCCCTCCAAAGTTTCAAATTTTTGGTGGGCTTTAAATTTTAATTTCTCTTACTTTAGAAAAGTTTGGTAATACCCAGAAAAATTGATGATGTGTCCCACGTATGACCCAGGAAGTCTACCTCTAGATTTGCATAGAAATTTTGAAGATTATAATAAAATATTCTATTTCATAAACTTTGTCTCCTATAGATACATTAATTGATGTTAAACATAGATAGCATCTATAAAAATGTTAAATACACTACTGTGTCTAATAGTGAAAATTTGAAAATAGTACCTGTATGCATATAGCTATCAATAAGGAATGGTTGAATACATTGTAACAGTGTTCTACTGGTAAAATTCTGTACAGCAGTGCAATTCATTTTTTAGGCTTCCTGATTCCTACTCCTGAACAGATGAACCAATTCACATTCACACCAGAAATGCAGGAATGTTATCTGTTTCTGCACCTTTGAGGTTTCTCATAAATATTCTAATAGAAACAGTGCCTCATCATTATATTAATTTATATATTTAAAGTTCTTCCATATGTTCAAATTGTCTAACAGTATTACTTTTTTTTTTTCATTTTTTATGTATTTGGTATAGGGTCTCACTATGAAGCTCAGATTCACACTGAGCTTCCTGTTTTTAGCCTCCCTAGTACTGAGATTACAGGCATGTACCACTCTGCTCGGACTCTGTTGTCTTGGGCCAAGGTGCACTGGGGACAGGGCAGGGCCAGCCCAGCATTCTGGACTGCCAGATAGTAAATATTTTAGACTTTTTAGCTATACTGTTAATTTATCTGCTGGTATAGTGTGACAACCAAGAAAATAAGTAAAATAATATTACTTAAAATTTTATTTTGGAGCCAGGTGTGGTGGTACACACCTGTAGTCCTAGCAGCACTCAGAAGCTGAGGCAGGACAATTGCTGCAAGTTCAAGGCCAGCTTAAACTGCATATAACAAAACCCTGTCTCAAAACAAACAAAAACTTTATTATGGAGAATGAAATTCAGATTTCATACAATTTTGATGTTAGGAGCTATGATTTTGATGTCAGTTTTTTGCCCCTTATATTTGATTCAAGAAAAGCTTCCTTTCATTCTTACGTTAATTTAAATGATCATTTCATTTGTAAGGATGAAATGTCAGATTTTTCAGCTTTTCAGGCCTTTTTCTTTATAGCAAAGCTAGTGAGATTGAGCATAAAGTATAATTTTTATTCTCCCAAAGATTTTCAAAGTATTTACTTGTCCTTTAAACTTAAAATATGAGTACAACATTTTCAAATCAACCTTTTGATTTCTTACTTGTCCAGATAAAACCCACATATTTTTCTTACCCTAATATTTGATTTGTAGGTAAAGCAGGAAATGAAATGGGTAATGGGTGAAACAAAAATATAGCACAGCACTCAAGTCTGATGCTCTGATTATGGGAGATATTTGTAAGTGATTGTTAGGGCCAGCCAGATAGCTCAGTGGATTGAAGCACATGCTTAGGCAGACACAGGGGCTAGGGTTCCATCCCCTGGCCTGCCATGCCATGCTGACCCCGCCCCCAGGGCACGCTGAGCCGGTGCTTGAGACCAGGCATGGTGGCATACTCCTATAATCCCAGCACTTGGGAGCTGAAAACAGGAGGATCACTGCGAGTCTGATCTGTGTAGTGAGACCCTGTAGATACTGTACTGTACTAAATACAAAAAAAAAGTGATTGTAGTGCTAATTAAAGGTGGGATGATTAACTACCTGAGTTACCCTAGGTTTCAGATGAAGTAATGGTACTGAGTTAGCACAGCAGGAAAAAATACAAGTAAAAAAGAAAAAGAAAATAATCATTTTTAAATTTTACTTTTATGAAAATGACAGATTCAGGACAGTTACTAAAGGTTACAATGCCTTTTTACCTTCCAAGAAGTTAAAAGGCACATGGGGGGGTTGGTTAAAGATAACAAGCCTATAAATGGACCTGCACTTTTCCTTGATCTGTAGATTGACAAATCCCAGACTTTCACCCCCAAGGAAATGAGATCACCTGTCTCAAGGAAAAGTAGCTAGTTCCAGACCATAAAGTGTCCCACTTAATGAGTGCCTGCATTTCCGAGTGTGTACTTTGTAATGAATATTTCCATGCCATTCATCAATGTGTTCTGCAATTCTTCTCTGACCTGTAATCCTACAACCTACCCTGTGGGTAGGGTATGTTGAGTTTCCCATCTCCTTTTGGAGGGACCTCCCTTGGGCCCTGTAGGATGACAGTGCAGCCAATAAATAATAGCTAGAGAAGTAAGTGGACTTTGAGTTTTCAAGGAAAAGTCTTAGACTAAGTCAAAAGGGGAAGTTGGAGATAGCTGATGTGAACAATGGAAAGATTATTTTTATCCTAGTAAGGGCTTTTTTGAAGGATATTGCAATGTCCAGTCTTTCCTAGGTTACCACTAAGTAGGTAAAATGAAGAAAATTCACACACCACACTTTCTTACAGATAGAAAAATGTAAAATATCATCTTGGATTTTCATTTAGTATAGAGTGTTTACAGACTGCCACTGTGTGCCAGTCTGCTACCCCATTTAATTCTTTTTAAATAAATTGAATTTTTAAAAAGCCTTCATCAGGCTGGTGTGATAGGTCAGCAGAGTAAAGTGCCTGCTTAGGCAAGCTTGGGTAAGTGCACGGACCACAGTTCAATCCAGCACCGCATGCCACACCAGCCCAACCTCCCCCTGGGGGGTGGGGGGTGAGTTGGCCACAAAAAAAAAAAAAAAGCTTGCCTCAATAATGACGGATGTAATCTCATCTTCACATCTCATCTTCACATACTAGACAGTACCTAAAATATAAGAAGGTAGAAGCTGTCTTTTTATCAGGTTTATATTTAAAAGCTTTATACAGTATTTGAGTGATCGCTGGACCTACCCTAAAGAGACATTTACATGACTCTTAGGGTTACTAGGACAGGTTCAGATGAGAAAAATTTAATCAAATTTAAATAAATATGTGGTGGACTCATGGATGCTGCATATCTTTCATCACTGTAGTGTTAGGAAATAAACAGTTACATGGCTGTATCTATACATTAAACTTGGAATATGAGCAACAAGGAAAAAGAACCAGATTTTTTTTTTTTTTTTTTTTTTTTTTTTTTGTGGAACCGGGGATTGAACTCAGGCCCTTGCGCTTGCCAGGGGAAGCACTTATTCCACTGAGCCATCTCCCCGGCCAATAACCAGATTTTTTGTTTTCATAATCTGCTTGCACCAGTCAAGACAGAGCACTTCAAGTAATTTCTTGTCTTAGGGCATATCATAGAAAACTCGGTTACTGTGATGAATTTGAGGCCTTTTAAGTTCTAGAACTGCTTTCCCTTTATCAATTTTTTTCAGAAAGCCTTTATATAAAGGATATTTTTACATTGTAGGTATTGAAAAAATGTGATTATTCCTTCACTTTTTAAGCTGAATTTTGTGTATTAAAATGTTTTGTATAAATAAAAGGACATGTTTTACTTATGTACAGTAAAATCATATGGGTCTTCTTGTACAAAACAAGTTCCTTCCATGGGAGTCTGCTGATTCTGAGGCCAGCAAACCTTCTCACCTTTGTAAACTAGAATTGTTCAAAATTCCCCTGAAAGACCTAATTAGCACTTCTGCACATGCTGGCCAGTGCTGGCATAGGCTGGAACTCAGAGGTCCTTTGGCCTCCCCAGTGACTACAGGCTGGGACTTCAGTGACTTCTGAGGTAGGGAGGTTAAAATGAGTGCTTCTCTACAACTCATAATACTTGGGAAAGCAGGGTATAAAGGAGGACAGCTTTAGTCTAAAGGCATGGTCAGCAGGCTCCACAGCTTTTGGCCTGTGGCTTGGCAGAAAGATGGCAGATGGCATAAAGGCGTGGCAGAGGAAAGCTACTTCACAGGAGGGCCATTTGCTGACTTAACCAAAATGTATTGACTAAGTCTTAGACCTTAACCATTCTTTTCTGAGAAAGTTGATAGTTTACTACCATTAACCAGGTGTTTGCATTTGCTGCTGGCAGAATTCTTCCTAGAGTGTGACAGAACTCTTAAGATTGTTGGAAAACACATTTGTGGGTCATGCTTTGCTTTGAGCTGGAGGCACTAGTAACTACAGGAGAGAAAAAACAATTCTACATATTTAGAAAGGATGAAAGCCTTTAACAACCATCGCCACATTCTTACCCTCATTGTGTTTTCATTCTACAGATCCTCTGCAGCTCCCTGGGACTTGTTTTTGGAATGGAAAGGGAATATTGTAACGTGGCCCCTCAGTCCCTATTGATCAGTAGGTTAAAATGCTTCTGAAGTTTTCTGTACACATTGTTCTGTAGATCACTATTATATTTAGACCAACTTTCTGGAGATGCCCTTTTAAGGTAACGTCATGAGTCTCTGCATTCTGCTGGAATCCGATTTAACCTTCAGAAAATATAGGTGGGACCTGTGTAATGTGACAGATTCCAGGGTGGATCCCCACAGTCTTGTTAAGCTTTTCACTTGGAGCATGCTCAATGCTGATTAAAATAAGCTTGAGAAGTGAAAGATGTTGGAAGTATACAGTTGAGGACCTTTCATACTAAAATAGGCTATTTAAGGTTTTTTACATTCTTCATGTTTGTGTTTTTTCATATTTTCTGTGCAGCCTTACCTATAATCTGCCTTATGCATAGCTAAAACGCAGTAGAAACTGAATGGTGACCAGGAGATGACATCCAAGGGATATAGTGCTCTTTATCTTGCTTGAAAAGATAAAGACATGATCTAATCCTGCTGGGATTTATATCTGCACCCCTAGGGGCTGAGCTATTTCAAAGCTGCTAGTTACATGGCAAAGCCAGTTACATTACATAGGTAATGCTAAACCATATCTCTGGTGGCTTTGTTAAAATTAAATCGTAACTACTTGGTACAAAGGATTGGTTTTAAAGTTCTGCCTTCAACATAATCTTTGAATCTTGGGAAAAGTCTTTGGTTTATGACTTGGCAGCTAGCTCAAGCTGTTTTCAGTTTCAGACAGGGTCTTCCCCTTGTTATATTGCCCATATTGGCCTCAAACTTGTAATCCTGCCTCAGTCTTGCAAGTGGCTGATAATGCAGGAGTGTGCACTCTTGTTTTAAAAGGTCAGTTTAAGAGACCTTAGTGAGGTCTGCTACAGAATAAAAGGGCTCTTTTTAAGATATTCCATTGGGGGTAATATATAAACATTAACATGGTAATTACTGGCACAAAATATAAAATTGATGGCAAATACAAGTTTTTTTTTAACATTTTTATTTAGAAATTACCAGAATCTTTTGTTTTTAAACATTTATTTGTGTGTGTGTGTGTGTGTGTGTGTGTGTGGCCAGCTCAGCCCACCAGGGGGCAGGGCTGGCTGGCATGTGGTGCTGGGGGATCGAACCGTGGTCCCTGTGCTTTGTGAAGTTTGTTCCAAGTAGGTGCTTTAGACCACTGAGCCATCTCACCAGCCCACAAGTTTTTTGTATGGATTTAAGAACTGCACTTCTCAACAAAAGTTTTTTCTAATGGCGTTTGCTGTGACTGAATGCAAGGACCTACTGTTGATGAACATTCTGATTTAAAAAAAAAAAAAGGCTTCAAACTGAAGAACTTTTATCATTTTGTTTTATTAACATGGCTACCTTATTAAAACACTTTCTTAAAACCAAAAGTCAGGGTGATGATTCATACATTGCAGTAGTCTGTTAGACAAAAACGTTCTGGGTAGCAGAATTTGTTTTTAATTTATTAGGTTATATTTTCACCCTAACTTAAGGCAGTGCCCCAAAACAATGTCATTCAGGTATGAGTTAGGAAACTTGACCGTGCCTCATGTTTTTGGGCTTCTAAATTACCGACTAACCACCTTTCTCCTGCCTCTACACCCTTAGCAATGTTGCATACTCCTATAAAAAGCTTATTACCCCACACCAAATTACTTATCTTCAAAAGGCATGTGGGTTTTTAAGTGTTTATCATTTAAACCTTTCCCCGCCTCTTGAAAAGTTTTGTATTACGGGTACAGTGTTTAAAATGATGTGGAATATATAATCTTTTTCCCTAAATGATTTCTGAAAACAATGCATTCATTAGATTTTTATGTGAGATGACACAGCAAACAATCACTTTAATAGAACCTCAGTGCACTTTTTGTTTAGCTATTCTATATCACATAGCTAAGCCAAAAAAGTTGCTTTTGGGATTCTAATTGTACTTAAAATACAGGGCATGTATGAAGATGCAAGACACTATTAAACTCTGATAGCCCTGTTCCCCAATCCCGAGATTGAAAAATAATTTGATAAGCTAATGTATTAAAATAGTAATTCCTTTAGAATTTTAATCTAAAATTAGTCCACTTCCTAAAAGGATTTAAAGCAGCTACCGTTAAGACTGTCATTAGAAATGTCATTTCAAAGGCTGCAGACCCCAGAATACTTTCAAATATTTGTTCTAGCAACATGAAATTTTGCAAGCATAAATCTTCACTCCAACATGGTGGCGAGGCATTTCTTTGCAGAACAGTCTCGACCTGCCCTCTTACCTGCCAGATTCTTCTCTCATCCCAAAATGTATTTTGGGAAATGCATGAAAAGCAACTAAAATGAAGCAAACTTATCCACGCAAAGCTGTTTAACACAAAATTATTTTATACCTCATAGGATATCATGTTCTTTAAGTGAACATAATTACTGAGGACTTGAGTTTTTCTCAAGAGCTTTCTGGGGAAGAAAAAAATAAAAATCTCATAGAGATGAATGACACCCAAGTATATTCTTTCATCCTTCATGGCATTGGTGCTATGAAGACATAATACAGCTAGCACAGCAAGTACTGGGGATATTAATCGATAAGGAACGCCGTAGATACCTTCATGCTGTGGAAGACACGACGATCCGGCGCTGAAGTGCTTACAGTCCCATTGCTAATCTACAGGCATTGTTGAGGTGGTCCCACTGAAATATATTTATAATAATCTCTTTCCTCCAAGAAGGCACTTAAGGTGTTTTTTTGTTTGTTTGTTTGTTTGTTTGTAACCAACCATCCTCAACCTAATTATCTTTGACTCTCGTAATTTGATGTGACTAAAACCTCTCTCTTCCTGCTACAATTCTGGTCCAATCCTTAAGCGTCCTGATACCCAAAATTCTTTCACGCCAAAGCGATCACGCAGCTAGGCTGATGCCGTCCACCAACATGTCCGAGGAAAGCCTAGGGAAAGGTTATCACAAGGCCAGCTTGAGATAACTCACAAATGGCCTTCACTGTCCTTTGAGCTAATTAAGTGGTAGCCGAGAAGGCTGGTTCTTGGGATCCGCGCGTCAGGTTCTCCAACCACCAGAAGGGCGTGCGTAAGGGCAGGGACGATTTGAAACCCCATTTCGTTCCCCCTCCCTGGGATGTAAGAAACCACCCACCGCATGAAACTAGGCGGGGGAGGAACGCGCTGCGGCTCGGCCGTTTCCCTGAGTCACCTAGAGGGCGGGAGGCAGGGCCCATCTGCCCACGCCACGTCCTCTTCCTCAGGGACTCAGTCGAAATACGCAGAGGCCGCCGGCGAAAGAAGCAGCGCCGCTTCACCTCACGGTGGCCTAATGGCAATTTAATTCCCAGAAGACGCCGCACTTCCCCAGCACCCGCTGTCCATTCTGGCAGCAACCGACCGACCCTTCCCAGGCAGCATCACGTGCACCTGGAAGTGCGTGGGTGGGACCCAAGGCGCCGACGGAAATGACGTCGTCCGTCCCGAGTCGCATGATGTGGCAAAATGCAAAAAAAAAAAAAAAAAAGACAAGGAGGGGGTAGGGAACTGGAGATTGGAGAAAGTGATGAGTCTAAGAAAATAGTCCCTTCGGTCTTCTATTTCCCTTGTGTCGCTGCAGTCACTAAGGCGTTCAGCGCACTGCGCCCCGAATTCCTGCGCCCCATCGCGGCGCGGCGCCCCGCGGATGGGTACATAAGGCGGAGAGCGTGAGGTGGCTGGGCGGAGTTCTGTCGCCGGGATCCTTCCGCAGGGCTCAGCCGTTTCCGGAGTCTGCGCTGCGCCCGGTTCCGCCATTGCGGCTCTCTCGGCCCCTGGAGCCTCCGCCCCCGACCTGAGCTTTTTCTTCTGTCTGCCAGTTTCCTGCGTCCTCGGAGGGTATCCTGCCGAACCCAGCCTCCCCCTTCCCCTTCTCCTCCTCTCCCTTGGAGAGCCCGGGCAGCCTCTGCCCTGCAGCCCCAGTGACAGGAGGAGACCATACCCCCCGACAGCGCCATGGCCCAGATTCTTCCAATTCGTTTTCAGGAGCATCTCCAGGTGCGGCTGGGCCCGGGCTGGTGAGGGCTCCGGGAAGGGTGGTGGAAAGGGAGAAGCTGGAATCTGAGCCCGAGTGGGAACTGGTTGGGGGGGTGTCGATCTTAGGCGTAGATGAGGGGAATGGGGCACTACGTTGAAAGCTTAAAGGCTTAAATGACATGGGCTTGGATGAAAGTGACTCGGGGTGCAAAGGGCGCCGAGGCTGGACCTAGGTCTGAGGGCCCCCTCTGTCTTGCTTCCTGGGTGACAAGAGCTGCGCTTACTAACTTCTTCCTTTTCCGTTTCACTCAGTTCATTCATTTGGGTAGGGGGATAAGAGGGAAGATGCTTCCGCGGGTGTTTTGGAGCAAGAACTATCCTCAACGCCCCAGAGCCAGTGCAGGGCTGTCATCTTCCCTTGCTCTTTTCCCCTTCGGGTCTGCACCGTGGAGTTGTGGGGCGGGTGGGTTGGGGAGGAGCAACCTTTTTTCTTTCTCCCTCTATGGCTCGCAGCTGAGAAAGGCACCTTCCCCGGGGGGAGGGGGGATGGCTGCGGCCTGTCTCTTGCCTCTCCCGAGGCGGTGGAAACAGGTCAATGAAGGAACAGAAAGAGGCTAGAAGGAACGCATCTCAGGGCCTCTTGAGTGTGTAGTCGAGGGCCCTAGGGGAACTCTTTTATTTTTTTTTTTCTTCCTTTCTTGGTTTCTCAGAGAATAGTGTGACGCCTAACCCTTCTTTAATTCTAGAAGGTGGGAAGAGTTTTTCCCGAGGTTTTCTTGGGATCTCTGGAGTCTAAGGGGTAGTTGTAGGATTATGGCCTAAGTACTTCCTTCAGGACTGCACGGTATTGAACAGGGCCCTGGGAATAGAGCACGCTTGCGTGCGTTAGCGCAGGTTTGGTTGAAATGTAGTTGGCATCTTTTTAGTGGGTTCTAGAGTTCCTTACCAGAGAGTTTTATCCTACAGGCAACGTATTGTCTAATCTGGCAACGTGCCAGTGCCCTGCATAGGCAGGTGCCCATTGGGAGGTCTTCTCTGAATTAAGCTGCTTCTGAGCTTCTGATGTTCCTGGTTCAGGAATCCTGATTTTCACTTAGCTGAAAAATGTTTATTCTTATGAATACCCCCAGTATTTTTTAAAAAAGCCTGAGGACTAATTTTGCGATCCAGGTTGCAGTAGTTTGACGTACTAACATTAGTAACCTGCTGGACATCTTATCATTCAAGTGATTTTGTTTAATTTCCTACTTTGGCATAACATACATAAAGGATTCTTGCTAATAAAAAAAAGTTTAGGATCCAGACTATGAGTAAAATTTCTATTTCTGTACAGGTATTATTACATTTGCTTGCAATAATAAATTATTTTCCTTTAATATTTACAAAGAATAAATTTTTATTAAATGAGTAATTGGAACTTCATTTCAACTCCAGTTTTCAGATACCATAACTCCTCTGACCTTGACAATAAAAACAGTTTTACAAAAGGTTAAGAAATGTTAAGTGACAGTGAATATGGAGGAGTTAATTTCATTCTCAGTTCATGTTTGTGGTTACCTATATTACAGTGGATAGTAAATGAAGGTGGAGGGTTGAGAAAGGTGCTGTTCCTGAACGGAGGGAACATAGGCTTGTCCTCCTCACACTACAGTGCTTCAGACATAGCTTTCTGCAAACAAATGCACACAAACAGAACACCAGAGAAATAAGCACAGCAGCTGATTCTTTCACATGACAAGAGTAGACCACTGGTAAATCTTGTTGGCCAGTGTTAATTTTGATTAATTCATTGTGTTTAATTTTTGTTTAAGAGGAGACAGAAATTATTAAATGGTTCCAAAGGTTGGAACCCAACATTTTTACTAATTAAAGGCAAACTTCATATGGGTCTGATTTCCAAGTGAAAAGTTCCTGAGAACACTTGTGGGGAATGATTTCCTTCTCACATGGCTTGGGAAGATTTTGAGTATAAAACCGCTTTGCAGAAATACTTAAAAATGTGAACATTCTCTTTGGAGTGCTGTGTCATGCCTAAACTGTATGCTGTTTGACTGTATGCTTCAGTAGATGGTGATTAATTTGCACAGAAAGCCCAAATTACCTATGTCTTTTCAGAATACTGTATCTCCTGATTTCACATTCTTATCCCCTCACTAAAAAAAAAAAAGAAAGGATTATTTTAGCACTCAAAAGGCTGAGGCAGGAGAATTGTGGCGTCAAGGCCATCGTGGGGTACGTGTTGAGACCTTGTCTCAACAAAAGCAAGCAAAACCAGGATTATTTTAATTGACATTATAAGTCTCTGAGCCTCTGCTGGTTTGCTTACAGCAGAAAAAACTTGAAACATTAATGTAAAAACTAAAAATGAGAAATTTGGTGTGGAGTTATTTTTTGGAACTGAAAATGGTGAGCTGGAAACAAATTTATTTTTGTGCTCCTCAGCTCTATTGTCCACCTGAAGGATCCATCATCAAGACTTGGCACTACATCAAATGAATGTTAATATTTTAAGTTATAAAGGAAATTTTTTTCCTGTTTTGAATTCTAGACTGGTAGCAGTCAGCAAAAAGTGCCTATCCAGTGTGAGTTTCCACGATAGCCACTCCACATTCTTAGATGTGGCGTGTATTTTTACTCTATTTCTCATTGTTTGGCCCAAGTTCGCAGTGTAGAACCAGTTTCTCCCATACCCATTTTCCCTGCACCTTTCAAATAACTTTTTTGAGATTGTTAAAAAGTGCCTGTATGGATAAGATGCTGCTGGAGTTGCAGATTGTGAAGAAATCATTGGCTACTTGTAAAATACTGCTCACAGTTCTCAATTTTTTGATATGTTAAGTGACTTTATGCCAAGTGATTGTATTCCTGGGTTTTTAAAAATTTACCCTTGCTGTTCTTTTCCCTAAGATGTGTAAATTTGGGCACGGACCAGTGTGTGGTGGTTCACGCTTGTATTGCCAATACTCAGGAGGCTGAAGCAGGAGCAAAGGCCAGGGTGGGATACTTAATGAGTTCAAGGCCACATAGGCAGTCTTTTTTTTTTTTTGGTGGAACCGGGGATTGAACTCAGGCCCTTGTGTTTGCCAGGGGAGTGCTTATTCCACTGAGCCATCTCCCCAGCCCCTTAAAAGGAAGGAGAGTTTTTGATGTGCCACACTGAGTGGACAGGTCTTTTTTTTTTTTTTTTGCGAAACCAGGGATTGAACTCAGATCCTTGCGTTTGCCAGTCAAGTGCTTATCCTACTGAGCCATCTCCCCAGCCCACATAGGCAGTCTTAAAAAACCAAAACAATAACAAAATATCATGGAATTTTTGTTGAGTTGAGTAATAGAGATTCTTGCCAAAGTTATTTTGGTTTGCAAAGAGAAAGCAATATTAAGTATTCCTGGGATCTAATAAATATATGTAACTGGATTGGAAGAGGTGTACTTCCTAGAATTCTGCTATAGTCTGCTTTGGGAGTAGTGTTTAAGCTTAAGATTTTTCATAGTTTTTCATGATGGTCAGTTTATTTATCTTTACAGGGTGTGGTTAATATTAATGAAAGTACTTTCATTCTGGTTAGGCAATACTGTAACTCAAGACAGGAGTGTGTATAGAATGGCAGTCATTTTATTTTTACTGTGCAGTGAAATTATTTCAGGAACCTTGAGTGTTTGCTCTTAGAACAGTGGTTTTTGGCTATAGTTGGAGTTTACACCTTGGTTTTAAGAGGACTGATTTATATTTAGTCTTTAGTTTCTTGTTTTCAGTTTTTTTGAGATAAGGCCTCAAAAAAGGTAGGTAGGCTGGTCTCCAGCTCACTGTGCAGCTCAGGCTGACCTTGAACTCAGCAGTCATGCTTCAGCTTCCTGAGTGCTGGATTTATAGGCATGCACCATCGTATTCAGCTTAATTTTTAGCCTCTTTGTAAAATTATTTTTAAATGTATATGTTCAACACTATATGACATTTGAATTATATTTAATTTTTTCTGTCAGTGATACGGCGTTCACATTTTGAGACTTACTGTTTAACAGAGCTTTCTTCAATGATGGAAATATCGACTAGCTTTATAAGGGTATTGAGCACTTGAAATTTGGTTAGTGTGACTTAGAAACTAAATTTTTGCTTTTCTTTTTAATTTAAATGTTAGGTAGCCAACATATAATTATTGGCTACAATACTGAACTGCACAGTGAATTATAGGCATATACTGGTGTGCCTTATAGGACTGACAATTTACCAATCACCCATATTTTATAAACCTAGATCATTTTGTTAGCTAAAATTAAAACATTCTAGAAGTATTCTTTTTTTGGGAAGAGGTGATAAATGATGACTGTTGAATGCAGAGAGGACTTCTGAGGCAACTTGGGCACTATTAATGTGGCCAGGGTACGTTCAAATTTTCATTTTCTTTAAATGTGTTCAGTACAGGGTGTACAGGGTCTTCCAAGGGCTGGTACTACAGGTGCACGCCTGGGGGCGGGGCCAGCACATGGAGCCAGGGATCCAACCCCAGTCCCTAAACAGGCGCATTAATCCACTGAGCTAGGTGGCCGGCCCGGTACTTTCAGAACCTTTATTTATTCCTGCCCCCTCCCCACATCTTTTCTAACAAAATAAGATTCAGAATAGTGCCCAGGGACCACAGGGTCAGAATGACTTTTATACTTGGAACTGGTAACACAACGGTATTTTGTAGAGATGGCTGTACATCCAAGTGTGTTTGTTGTTACGATTTTACACTTTTGAGAGGAGACTTTTCTGTATTTCCTTGACATATGATTCAAGATGTGGTATTTAGTGCACAGAGTGGGAGTATAGGTGTTATGAGTCAGTTTTTTTAAATATATAAGCAGTCACCATAAAAGTAAAATACATATAGAATTAAATTTTTAACGTATCCCATTAAATTCATTTATGCCATGGTTATTATTTCAACATGTAATCAACATAAAATTTACTAATGAGCGCTTTTAGAATTTTTGCAGTAAGTTTCCAACATCTGAAGTGCATTTTACACTTAGAACACATCTCAACTGACTCCTGTTTTCTTTTTTTGTTGTGTGGATTTTCGAAACAGACTTGTTATACTGTTGTGGCTGGCCATGCCAAACTCCTATTTTCTTTTTCAGCATATATTTTTATTAGTGCATGTAACATTACAAAATACTGAGTTTCATTGTGGCATTTTCATACATATATAAAACATTGTGATAATGTCCATACTCTCATTATCTATCCTCCTTTACATTTCACCTCCTATCATCTAATAACCTATCTTTTAACTTTCATGTTTTGTTTGTTTGAGACAGGGTCTCACTATGCAGTTCAGGCTGACCTTGTCTCACTTTTGTAGCACCCAAGCTGGTCTCAAACTCGCAGAGATCCTCCTGTCTCAACCTCTTGAATGCTGGGATTACAGGCGTGTGCCACAGTGCCTGGTTCCAGGCCTCATGGTGGGCGCCTGGGGATTCAGGGCCCACACTGCAAGGCATGTGGGGCTGGGGGTGGGGGATTGAACTCCTTGTGCTTGCCAGGTAGGTGCTTGTGCCTCTCAGCAATCTCCCCATCCTGTGTTTTGATATGTACAGTAGTTCAGGCAAGCTTTGAACTCACTCTGTAGCCCAGGCTGTCCTTAAACTTGAGGTGATCCTCCTGCCTCAGCCTCCCAAGTGCTGGATTGCAGGTGTGTCCCACCACATCGGGCTCATGCCTTTTTAAAAAAGATTTCCTATACAGACTGTTTTTTTTCTTTCTTTTTTTTTTTTTAAATAGAACTTCTTTTTTTAAAATTTATTTGTGTGTGTGTGTGTGTGTGTGTGTGTGTGGCCAGCTCAGCCCACCAGGGGGCGGGGCTGGCTGGCATGTGGTGCTGGGGGATTGAACCGCGGTCCCTGTGCTTTGCTAAGCTTGTTCTAAGTAGGTGCTTTAGACCACTGAGCCATCTCACCAGCCCCAGACTGTTTTCATTAAGAATACTTGATCTGTATTCAGTTTATAAAAGTAAGTTCATAGCTTGTTTCAATCTTTTATATCAAAAGAAGCTATTTTTCTAAATTTATTTACATGTGTGCCATGTTTGAGTAATTTATAAAATCAACTTGTCTTGTGAACTACTGCAAAGTTTATAGTTCTAGGTGCTGTCATCCATGACTGATGCTCTTAACTGAAGTGAATGACAGGAAACTTGGATTTGAATGTATTATGAAAAGTGTATCTGTGAAGTGTGAATTTTGTGAATCTCTTGTGTTTTGGAAGAATTTTTAAAATTGTGCTTTCAAGGGAATAACCATCAAATCTTAATTTTCCTGTCATCTAATTTGTACAATCAGAATACATTGATGGTTATAACTATCTGAGCACCTGATATGTGCTAAATAAGGTAAGTATTTTATGTTTATTACCGCATTTATTGGCAAAAGAACCCCTTTGAGTAGGTAGGGTTAACCTTATTTAATAGATGGGGTGGGTAAAGTTTATAGCAGTTAAGAGTCACACAGCTAGATTTTAAAACTTTAAAATTTGTCAAGATACCTTATTTGGTGAATGATTTGTATAATTTGTACTGCAGATGTACAATGGTCGTGCCTTCTGTGGTGGTCTTTGATACATTTTAGTAGAAGTTTTAGGGCAATACTTGAATGGGAAAAGTAGGGCGCATTAAGCCAACATTTGACTTTCTGTGACTTAAATGATTGGTAAATATCTTTTGAAAGAGTTTCATCCACATTCCCAGTGACATATTGTGTAAAATGATTGGGCTCAGGTTAATTTGTAATTAGAAATATCTGTAGCCCTTTCATAACACAGAACTTTCCTGTAGACTTTTCCTTAGTGACAAGAGTGAATGTGTTCTATTCTGAATCCATTTGTGAACACTGGAAACTTCTCCTTTCTGTTTTACTGTGTATTTCCTGTTTTGTGTTTGTACTAATAGAAAACTTGATTAGAATTCCAAAGAAGACATTTGTGCTTGAAAAGCACCACATAGGGAGGTGGAAATAAAGTATGTTTGTTCAGTTTTGAGTAAGGTAATGGAAGAAGAGATGGTTAGAAAGCTGTAGGGTTGTACTTCAGAGGCACAACTGCCAGTAATATTAGTATTTCCTGTTCTGAATCAGTAGGTAAATAATGATTTCTTTAAGTTTTAAAGTAAAGAAGAGCCATCCTGGGTGGCACATGCCTTGTAATCCCAGCTACTGAGCAAGGTGAGGCAAGAGAATTGTAAACTAAAGGCCAGTGTAAGCAGTTTAAGGAGACATTGTTTCAAGAAGGTATAGCTGAGTATGTAGTTCAGTGGTACTCCACTTTCTTAGCACATGTGAAGGACTTGGGTTCAAGTCCCAGTACCTCAGAATAACTTAAGTATAGCAGATTTTAAAAGTTGTTTCCTAAAGAATAGGAATCAAGTTCATTAATATCATGTTAGAGGGATGGGAATAGTAGCATGTATGAGGCCCTAAAATCATATCATGCATGGGCATCCTAAAATCATATTTAAAAGTTAAACTCTAGTTGCATGTGGTGGTGCATGCCTGTAACCCCAGCACCGTAGGCTAAGGCAAGTTGGAGCTCAGCCTATCTTAAAGTAAAAGTGCTGTGGAACTATAGCTCAGTGTGAAGACTCTAGGTCAATCTTTGTACCAAAAAAAAAAAAAAAAAAAAATCATACTGGGAATTGAATTCAGGACTTTGCACTTGCCAGGCAGAACTATTGAGCTCTATTCCCCACACACACCAGAATTTTTTTTTTTTTTTTTCAATTGCAGCATGCAGTCATACAATCTGGATGTTTAATTGGGCTCTATGTATTAAATTATATCAGATTTTTAGGTTGTCCTACCTTCTTTTATTAAAATAGTGCTTTGTAACTATTTTAACAGTTGTGAAGTTGAATAGTTTGTACTTAGACCTTAGAGACACATAAATATTAGGGGTTTTGTTTTTGTTTTTATGTATTTGGTACAGGGTATGACTCACTATGCAGCTCAGACTCCTAGTGATCCTCCTGTTTTCAGCCTCCCCAGCGCTGGAATTACAAGCATGTGCCACCATGCTTGAGAGGCGGGTGGGGGAGATTCAACACAACCAGTGATGTAGCCAGTGCAGCATGTGGTGCTAGGGATCTAACCCTAGTCCCTGCGCTTGCCTAAGCAGGCATTTAGTCTGCTTAGCTTTCTTGCCAGCTCCTAAATATTAGGTTTATGTCCTGTGTTTTAGAAGAATCTCTGTTCATCCACTTGAAGTTAGGTTAATTTTAAGTAAATTAACCTCCCTCCTTAGCCTACTGTATGTAGTACGTAGCAAGCTACAAACTATCCAGTTTTTGTTTTTGTTTTTGGCAGAACCGGGGATTGAATTCAGGCCCTTGTGCTTGCCAGGGAAGCGCTTATTCCACTGAGCCATCTCCCCGACCCTAAACTATCCAGTTTTTTATGCCAAAACCTGGAGTTACACTGGACTCCTTTCCTGTATCCATACTATTTTAAGAGTTAGGTAGACAAGAGACTCAGAAATTTAGGGATTTTTTTGGTTTGTTTTTTGGTCTCAGTAGCCCAGGCTGGCTCGAACTGAGATCCTCCTGCTTCAGCCTCCCTGAGGTGCTAGAGCTGGATTACAGCTCGTGCCACAAAGCCCAGCAAGGAATTGCAGTTTTTGATAGCCTTGTCCTTTGAACCTGAGAGTCATAAATGAGAAGTAATTGGTTGTATTGCTTTTATTAAATTCTGATCAGCTATTCATCTAAAAAAAACTACCAAAGCAAACAGTGAAATAAACCATCCATATACAATGTGCTCAGTTTAGCAAACAGCTGACTTTGAATAGATTTCATTGTTTGAGCATGAGTAATTGGGGGGGATCTATAGAATTTACAACCTCATCTCTTTCCCTGCTCTTAAATATTTGAGTGTATTTGGACCATGGAAATGTGAGATGAGTTTCCTCTGTATATGGCCTCACAATAGTAGCTATTAGGTATCATAAACTTTTTTGGTATGGGAATTGAACCCAGAGCCTTGATGTGTGCTAAATAAATGCTCTACCACTGAGGTTCACCCCCATCTCATTTTTATACTTTTATTTTGAGACAGGTTCTTGCTCAGTTTCCTAGGCTGGCCTCAAACTTGATATCCTTTTGTCTCATCCTCCACAGGATGGGAGGACAGGCATATGCCATTGAGCCTGGGTGCGTACATGTTAAATATTTTTTACAACCTTTAAAGGTACATTTCTGGAGATTGTAAGTTATATCCAAAGACAAGTGAAAAAACAACTCTACTAGAAAGTGAGAATTTGAGGTATGTTATAAAATGCCCCTGATTTTACCATAATGATTGTTTGTTTGAGACAGGATCTTCCTATTTAGTTCAGGCTTGTCTTGAGCTCACTATGTGGTCCAAGCTGACCTGTAACTTGAGGTGATTCTCCTATCTTAGTCGCTTTAGTGCTGAGATTACAGGTATGTGCCACCATACCTGTTTCTATAATGGATTTTTAAAAGACACTTTAGAATGAAAGCAGTGATATACAATGTGTTTTATGAGAGTTTTTATCCATTTTGTGTTGTTCTTAACAAAATAATCAAGACCTAGCATTTTATGAAGAATTGAAGTTTGGCTCATGATTGTGGAGGTGGGGAAGCCCAAGTGTCTTTGCTCAGTATCTGATGGGGCCTTCTTGCTGCTTTGCACCATGGCAGTAAGATAGGGCAAGAGAGTTAGCTGAGGACTGTGTGACTCTTACAAGGCCACCAATGGCATTATGGATATCCCATCCTGGAGAACCTCATTAATTCTTGCTACTTCTGTAAGGTCTCTAATATTATTAATGTAGGAGTTTTTAATTATGTTTCTAACATTGGAAATTTTGAGGGACACATTCAGTTGTAAAAACAATTTCACACAAAAATTATACTTAAAATATTGATGTTCAGTTGCCAAATAGATACTGTTGGAAACAAGTTATTGTCATTTAACCATTTTAATGTTTTTCATTCCTTGAATTGTCAATGTTAAACAATTTTGACTTGTGGCATTGTAAGTTCCCAAGAAAAATTTTGGTAACTCAGCTATTTTAAAAAAATGATTCTGGGCTTGTAACTTACAGAAGCTGGTACACTGATCCTGGTTTAACTGAATGACTCAATCAGAAAAATGAGTGAGACAGCAGAATATCTAATTTCCTAGCAGATGTCAGTATAGGGTGAAAATACATGATTATGCTGAGCAGTGTTAGAGCTTAACTCAATTGTAACACTGGTCTCCTATAAAAAGTACATGCTGAGAAGCTGTGTTACAGAATGAGTTTTCCTTAGGATCTTTACAGGTAGTAAAGAAAATGACCAGTTACTTTAGTTTCTCATGCTAGGAAACCTGCCCAGGGACATTCATATCCTTAAAGGTCTGTATGTTAAGTCAGCACTAAGCAGTATGATCTTAAACTCTGAAAGTAAAGCTTGCTTATTTATTTATTCATTTTATACACAGGGTATCACTATATAATTTAGGTGGCTTTGAACTCAGTGTTTCCTAGGCTGGCTTCAAACTCAGAGATCCTCCTGCCTCAGTTTCTTGAGTACTGGGATTAAAGGTGTGTCTGACACCATGCCTGCCTGCCAAGCTCCTTGCTCTTGCTGGCTGGCTCTCTGTCTCTTTGCCTCTTTCATTAGGGATTGAACCCAGGGCCTTTGTGCTGAGTTTACATTCCCAATCCTTTTATTTTTTTATTTTGAGAAAAGTCTTTATGAGTAGCTTAGTTGCCCAGGCTGGACTAAAACCTGTGATCCTTCTCCCTCAGCCTCCCCTGGAGTGGACGGGATTACAGCCATGCCTGCATTAAGGCTTTTTTTCTTCCTGTTTTTGTTTTTGTTTTTTTAAGATTTAAGTACATATATTCTGTTGCCTTCTCTCCCCCCAACCCCCTGCTACATTATAACTGGTTCTTTTGTGCCAGCCTAATGGAATTTATAAGGAAGGGGAAGTGTACTGTCTCCAAGATTTGGAACATAAAAACTTTATTCTTGTGTATTTCTAAAGGTTGCTCAAAATTGATTTAATCTTTCGTCAAATTACTGGGTTGTTAGTCTTATTTCTTTTACAAGTGAGCCTAAAGCTTTGAAATTCCTAATCAATTATAAGCTGGAAAGTTTCTTCTGGTAGTTTAGCAAAACTAAGTTTTAACAATCCCTGTCTTGTGCTCTGGTTTTTTCCTGAACATATTGCTTACAATTTGGCAATAGTGACATAAGTCAAAGACTCTTATAAGAGACTGTAATTTTTTTTTCAAAGTCTGATATGGAATAGAGACAAATCTGAGTGTAAGTGTGGCATCAGCAAAGGTTAAAGGCCTTTTTATTTGTTGCTTGACATCTGTGGAGCCTACAAAAGACTGGATGGTATCCTGTTGGTAGAAGAACTAAAGGAATGCTGCATTATCAGCATTTTTCTTCATTTCCTGTAGAATACAGCAACTGCAGTTTTAATTTGACATTCTGCTAGTTTCCAGGAAAGGCTGAAGAAGTGACTGCTCAGCATTTTTTTCACAGTGATTTTTTTTTTCCATAATTTTATTGAGAAACAAATAGCAATGAGACAGTTTCAAACCAAATTGGTAGGACAGTTTCAATAATTAACACATTGCATACATTTCTTTTCACAATGAGTGATACTAGTGAACTTAAGGATGTTTTAGAGTTTTTAAAGAAAATTGTACTGAGTGAACTACTCGGGTTGAGAAGTAAACCAAATCTTGAAGCATACACTTAAAAATACTTGTAGGGGGAGGGGGAGCTGCATCTTAGCTCAGGTGTTTAAGTGCCTGCTGAAACAAAAGAAGTCAGGCTCAGGATGCTGTGGTTCCATCCCTTCATCCTCAGGCCAAACCAGACCTGCCCTGAAGACATCCTGAGCAGCGCCCCCCCCTCCAAAAAAATAACCTTGTACTAGGAGATTAGTGGTATCATAAAGACTACCAAGCATTAGCAAGCCTCTAAAATTGTTGACCTTTTAACTCTTTATTGGTAATATACATTAAATGTTTATAATACAAGGTTCATTTACAGAGACGATAAATAGGACCATACCTAGAATATTTACAAAAGAGCTTCATCTAAAATTAAATAGCTCATATACAACTTCCTTGTATGTTCACTGTTCCAATGTAACAAGAAGGAAGGATCTTGGAAAGTGTAAAGCCAAGCATAGATTGTGAAACTGAAGTTTTTAATAATGCTGTCATAAACATAAGTTTTAATGTATTTTAATTTTCAGCTGATCCAGCTGGTGAATGAGCTGTTTCAGGTTTACTAGTCATTCATTTAGGAAGCAAACTCCTTCAGTACACTTGTAGAAAAGCCAATTTTTGATGAATTTAATTTTAGCAGATGTAAGAACTGGGTAAAATTAGGCTTAAGACAAACCTATTGTTTCTTTTATGTAGTGTTTTTAGGCATAACCACAGTTGGAATTGTGTTAGTGGAAAGTGTAGTCAGAATGGAACATTGAAAAATAGTGTGGTTTTATTTATATGCCTTACACTAACATTTTTTGGCCCTTAATACATGGTACTGGATTAAATATATTTATGGCCCATTTGGTCTTGTAATTACAGTACTTTCATAGTTTGATCACTAATACCTCATTACCACCGGGTTTCCTGATTCCTTGGCATATCTGGGTTTTCCTGCTCTTTAGGAACAGGTGAATACAGCAAATTATTTTGGGTAAAGTTTAAGTAGAATGAAACCCAATGTTGGGCATAGATATACTACAGAGCAGACCTAGATAACTGAAAGAGCAGAAGTCCCTAGAGTGCTTATGTGCTTCCACGTTGATCTAAATGCTTGATGTGTTAAATCACTTTAACTTTTCAATAATCTTCGAAGACAGGCACTTTCCCTTTTCTGTTTGCCACATTCACAGTAAAATCAAGTATATTTTAATAATCAAGACAGGAAAAACAAAGTTTAAAGCATTAAAAGCTGATAAGCATTTAACTTAGTTTTCTGAATGTAATGTTGCTGAAGTTAAAAACAATACTGCATTTCTTTCATTTTACTATATTGTTTTGCTATTCATGCACCCTTCTTAGAATTACAGATTAATTTTATACTTGTGTACTCTTTCTCCAAAAGTTTCAGCCTCGTGGTAAACACTAGAAATTGAGGCAATGATAGCTTTCAAAGCAGAGGTAGAACTCCCTTTTCTGTGTTAAGAAATTGCATCTTAGCACATTTTTATACTGTTGAAATTCTCAGTCCTTCCTGGTCTCTCCTAAAATTAAGCTGTAGCCATTTGAGTATTCAAAGTGTAAGGGGAAAAAGATTCCCAAGCTGAGGAATTCATTTCTTAGACTCTCCTTCTGGGTAGCATTGCCACTTTTTGTTTGTTTTGTTTTGTTTTTTGGGTTTTTTTTTTTTTTTTTTTTTACCTCTTGTAGATCTTATGACTGTAAAACCTACAAGTTTTATTTCCTGACTCACTTGTCTGTTTTGTCCGAAATCCTCTGTAGTACAGTGAGCAGCAGCTCTCTTTGCAGACTATCCCTCGTATTTTGCTGCAATTAGATATAAAGGCAGTTTCCCTTTTCTCCTTGTTGGCCTTCCAAGAAAACTTTGGGAGACATGCCATCCAGTGAAACTGCTTTTATTCTATGCTGTCTTGCGCAGTAGTCATTGTAGCTATAAAGCATCTGAAATGTGACTGAAGACATTTGAAGACCTAAATTTAAATTTTTAAAAAGTGAATTACAATTAAATAGCCAAATGTGACTGGAGACTACCATATTGACCAAACCTCTTGCCCAGTTCTAATAAGACAGCCATCCAGTTTACAGCTCTTTCAGTGGAAAATTTTGCAAGCTTTCCTAAGACTAGATTTTAAATAATATTTTACTATTTAAATTTTGCCATAGTATTTTAAAGAAGTTCAGGCTGTCATGACATTTACCTTTAAGTACTCCAGCTTGCGTTTTTATAAAGTAGATATTTTATAATCATGACATATGGTCCCTAATATTTTAACACCTGAATACCCAAAAGCCAGTCCACAAGTACTCATTGTGGGTTTTTTGTTTTTGTTTTTTTGCTCCGAATGCCTTCAGGGCAGGTTTGGCTGGCTTGAGTTGTGGGGATGGAACCACAGCAACCTGAGCCTGACTGCTTTGTTGAAGCAGCCACTTAAATAACTGAGCTAAGGGGCAGGCCCCCAATTGTGTTTGTTTAAATCAAGATCTGAGCAAGATCTTTATGTTGCTTTCAGTTATGTCTAAAGTTTCTTTTTAAGAGTAGTTTTGCATAGTTTACTTTTTTCAAGTCAGCTTTATTATCCCTCACATCACAGAAAACTGAGCTTAGCAAATGGGTTGGGGTTGTGTAAAGGAAAAAAAAAATCCCTACATGGAAGCAGGGATGTGCCCAGCAGCTGCACTTACTGGAGCTGCTCTGCAGCGCTGTGGGCGCATTTGGCGCAGCCTGGAGGCGTCAGGAATTATAGCTCTTCTTGAGGCAGGTGCATGTGCATTGTGCGTGAATAGGGTCCTGCACAGGTGTGGGAGCCACAGCTGGCTCACGGGCAGTTGGGATCCATGGTGAAGTGGTGGCTGCAGTCCAGAGACAGGTGCAGACAAGTGTGCAGAGACTTGGATTTTTTAAAATTTATTTTTATTTTTATTTTTTTGCTGGCTCAGAATGCCTTCAGGGCATGTTTGTCTGGCTGGAGTTGTGGGGATCGAACCACAGCAACCCAAGGCTGACTGCTTTTTGTGCAGAGACTTGGGAGAGGCTTTTTTTTTTTTAAATCCAGAAGAATATACTTTTTAAAATAACATTTATTGGCACCCAGTTATAAAGTATCAAAACATGTTTTCCAGTAACGTTTTATGTTCTGATTTATGGAATAGTTTCTGATCTATAGAAATGTTGGAGAAATAATGCAAAGAACTCTCTTGTAGACCTCTTACTCATATCCATCAATGTTAACATTTTGCTGCATTTGCTTCATCCTTTTTGTCTCTTTTTTATTGAACTGTATGAAAGTAGTTGCACGTGTGGTATTGCTTTACTATTACATACTTCAATGTGTTTACTAAAAATAAAATGGTCTTCTAAAATTATCAAAGTAATGAATTTAGCAGAATACTCTTACATCAGATATCTGAATACTGTTATCTCTGCTTTTTTGTTTTTGTGGAACTGGGGATTGAACTCAGGCCCTTGCGCTTGCCAGGCAAGCACTTCTTCTACTGAGCTATCTCCCCGGCCCCAGTGTTACCTCTTTTTTTTTTTTTTTTTTTTTCCAAAGTTTTATTGACAAACAGATAGCAATGAGACAGTTTCAAATCATATCGGAAGGACAGTTTCAACAAATAATACACTGCATATATTCTTCTTAGTGGTTAATTGCTGTACAAGATGAGGAATTGTGATCCCATTTACAAACACCATTAGAACAAATCATTCTATTCATTAAGAGAATGCAACTATATATCTATCCCAACCTCTTTGAATACACAGATACAAAATGGACATTCATCGGTATACCCCATTTTTTCTAAGTTCCGTTATTGAATATTATAGGTGTGTAAACTCAGCAAAATATTCTAAAAGAGTCCAGTAGCCCATAATAGCATTGGGTCTTCTGTTTAACTGGCAATGTCAGAAATTATTGACCTGAGTCCCCCACAGCTCAACCCAACAGCATGGCTTTATTTCTTATATTTCGACTTCATACTTTTCTACTGGATGGTTAAGACCAAGGTAAAGCAGGACCTGTGCAAGAAGAGTTGTAGCTTTTTGGTCTGAGAAGGTCAGTGAAATGCCCTCAGGATTTGTCCTGAGATCCTGTACCTCAGATTGTAGAACCTTCATCAGTGCAGCCATGTGGATGAGTCACGGCCATTGCCCAGTGTTACCTCTTATTTCATCAGTTATCCTAATAATGTTGTTTATATCAAGAGAAAATCCAGGGTCATGAGTGGAGTTGCATTGAATGGTGGTCCTGTCTCCTTTGGTTTCTCTAATTTGGAGCAGTCTTTATATTCAAGGCCAATTTTTTGCTTATCTGATAGGTTGTCATTATTAGATTCAGGTTTTATAATTTTGACAGGGTACTAAAAAGGTAATAGTGTGTAATTTTTAATTGATTATGTCAGGAAGCACATATTGTCAGTTTGGTTCATTGTTAATGATATTAAAACTTTCTTTAGCTGAATGTAAGTAACTCATGCTGTAATCCCAGCACTCTGGAGATAGGACAATCACTGGGAGGAAGTTCAGGCCAGCTGAGCTGTGTGGTGAGACCTTGTCTTAGCCAAAAAAATAATAACTTTCTTCACTTCATAAAAGTTGTATGAGGTTTATCTATAATAAATTTCCTTTGTAGTAAGTATCTTGTAAGGGAGATTCCTTGAGACTAAGTATACCTTACTCAAAATTTCTTCTATTAGTTTTAGAATCCATTGGTGTTTCTTTCCTTTAGCGATTTATATTAATGAGGATTGCCAAATAATGACTAAACAGATCCATGTACGCTTCATCACTTTTGAGTTCTCTTTTTCCTAAAGAAGGAACAGCTTTTCTTTCTATTTTTTAAAAATTATATCTGTTGATAATAGTTTTGTTGTGTTTCTTTAATCTATAATTGTCCTGAAATGTAAGTGAAGAGTTTTTTCCTTATCCATTTGGCCATATGTTTGCACCAGCTTTCCCATTTCCTCTCTGCCAAAGGTGTTGGAGACATAGTTGGTAGGTTTGTTACAAAGCATTAGCAGTACTGTTCTACAGTACCTCTAAAAATAAGTGCGATTTTTTTTTCAGGATGATCATTTTAACATGGTTGCATAGTTTTGGTGATTCTGGTCTCTACATTTAACTAGACAAAGAGGAAAATTTAAAGTCTTGGTGCAATTTAATTCCTAAATTAGGAATTTTAATTTTAGCATAGGGATAGGGAAACATTTCACAGTCATTTTACAGTGTCTTCAGTAAATTATGCTCCCAGAGATCACTAGTCCATTATCAGCAGTTAAAAGAAATTCACACCCAGACTTTTGACCAAATTTATGCACAGCTGAATTAAGCAGATAATGAAATGCAAATACCAAAAGGCTAACCTTGAGCTGGCCGAAAGTACTGATTACTGATAGACAGTATCTATTGAAACCCTTACAGTATTGGTTAGCACTTAATTCTGAGAATAGGTACACAGTTTCAGATGAGGAAAGAGATACTAGTCCTTCTGGCAAATGTGGACTACACCAGACATTCTCACTCTTAGCAGAGCTCCACAGAATCAGTCAATTCTAGCTACCCCTTGTAGTTTACAATGAAAATTGTAAATTTGTACTGTGATTGTCTACTTGAATGAAACTTTTCAGTGTTTTCTAGGTTATAGAGAATCTGAAATAATATTTTTCACTGCTTACAGAATGTACTGTCTTGCTTTGCTACCACCCTTCCCTGACATTTAATTCAAATTGTAAGGGAGATTCCTTGAGACTAAGTATACCTTACTCAAAATTTCTTGAGTAATATTTTTGTGTCATTTATAACATTAACTCCATGGCACTGCAGTGTTTTGATTTGGCTGATTAACAACAAACCTTTACTTTTTGGAAGCTCGGTTTAAATTGGGAGTCCTAAAGTAGTTCTACTTGTACACTGCAGTCTAGTCTGTAAACCAGCTTGCAAGCTACAAAGTTTATGTGCTTCTCTGTAAGACTAAAGAAACAGTCAATAATTAATACAGCTTTGTATACTGGTCATTAATGTTTTTTGAAAAGGGAGAAGTAACTTCAAAAAGGTTTTGGGCTGGCAAAATAGCTCAGTAGTCTAAAGCGCCTGCTTAGGTAATTTCAGGGACCTCAGTTCAATTCCTGGCATGTGCCTTGCCAGCCCTTCCCCCAGGGCAGGCTGAGCAGGCCACAAAAAAAAAAAAAGTAATGTTTTGGATCTAAGTTTATTGACATCTTATTCTTTGAACAACAAAATAAAAGTCCCTTTGATTTTAAAGGACCTTTATTATAGAAACTTCTAAGTCCATCTCAAATAGTATGATCCAGCTTCAATTGGAGCAACATTTTGACAGTTGAAAGGATGAAAATGTGACTGTACTCTGGGTATAATTTAATGTTTTCTGAAAAATAATTGGAAATTTGTAAGCTATTTTATGTTCTCTGAATATATCAGTGATTTGTTCCACAGTTTATAATTCAGTTATTGACTTAGCATAGTTTATGGTTAGTATGTGCTGTTTTAAAAATAAAATTTACCGGGCTGTTGGTGACATTGCCCCTGACTTCGTGTGTGGCATGTGGAGTCAGCGTTTGCTGCTGCGAAGGGTTTGGCAAGATATTTCTCTATGTTGCTGGTGTAGCCTACCAAGAGGCCAGAAGGCAGAACTTATGCTATGAATCTATTAATGAATGAAGGCGTTTGTAAAATGTATGAAGAACATCTGAAGAGAATGAACCCCAACAGCCCCTCTTATCACATATGATATCAGTCACTTTGATTTTATAGATGATCTGGCTGACCTCAGTTGCCTCGTTTGCCAAGCTGATACCCAGACATACCAGCCTTGTAACAAAGACTGGATCAAAGAGAACTACGTGTTCCTTCATTGTGCTCCTTCATTGGCAGGCACAACAGGCTGACACATAATTGATTGCAAACAGTAGGGGTTGTGGGCAGACTTGGGGCACAGGTGTGTGCAGCGTGCTGTGGTGTGTGCAGTACGCTGTGGTGGGGTGCTGTGTCCTGTGAGCCTCTTTCCATTTTGTTACACTCTGGCCAGGATTGAATGCATTAGATAAAATGTGAGGTGTGAGGATCTTCTCAATCCGAAACCCCCATTGAGCCCAAATAAAAATAAAACCAACTTAAAGGTATTATATCACATTTTAAAATTTTCATATATATGGAGAGAGATAATGTAATCTGATATTGTAACCTTTTATATTACTCTTTAAGTGCACCTAGGCTAGAAGTGGAATTAATAATGATGGTGACTGTCATATGCTATTACTGTATGCCTCCCCATATTTCTGTTTTGAGTATATTGTTGCAGGAAAATAACTGGAGAATTCGTAAGTGCTCCAGGTGTTTGCTCTAAAGATATAACATTAGTAAGGTAAAAAAGACTTGCCAACCTGTTTGAAGAGGTGGAAACACTAACATTCTGTCCTGTCATTGCTTTTCTTAACAATTAGGGAAAGCTTTTTAAGGAAGGAACAATTTTCATGTTTAGTTTTATAAATGGTTATCATTTGAATTTGTTCTGTTTTGCTTTTTGAGGCAGAGTCTCGCTATTTACTTCAGGCTGGTCTTAAGCTAACTGTAGCACAGGCAGTCCTGCCTTAGCTTCTCTAGTGCTGGGATTACAGATGTGTCACCATGCCTGGCTGAATGTACTTTTTCATGTGTACTATTGTTAAGAATTTGCTGCTATGCCTTAAGGATTCATTAAGGGATTTATTAGGCAGAATTGAATGCAGGCCTTCAAAAGAGAGAGATGGCTTTCTTACCCCTTGGTAAGGGATGTATGTTTGTTTCATGTGAAGTAGAAGTATACAGTTCATTTTTACAGGCAGTGTAAAGATAATCTGTGGCTTTTTTGCTGTATAGCTCTGAGAACTCTGAACAGTCCTGCTTTTTGTTTTCTCTAATTATGGAAAGGTATCCTGCTAAAGCCTTTATGATTAAGGACTTTCCTCTCTGAAAAATAATGTATATACCTACTCTGAAACTAGACAGGCATGTTTGTTTATAAAAGGCATCCCCAATGCTTACCCATACAGCCTTTGTCTGTTTTGGGGGGCCACTTACATTTATTGTTATCCATTTATTATAAGTTAAATATGTCAGAGTTTGTTTTCCTTGCATTGCAGTACATACTTCAGCTGGTTAATATTCAATTTTATTTTCATTTTTCTATTAATGGTTACATAGTTGTTTGATTCCTTGTCCCTGGCATTCAGTGACCAAGTTACACTTTATAACTTTCTACTTGCAATCACTGGTGTAAGAGTAAAGCAAAAGTAAAATGTAGCTTCTTCATGTCATACTTTATCTTATTCAGATCCTGGGCATTTTTCCTTTTTTTTTTTTTTTTCTTAAATACTGTATATATCCGAGTGTGGTGGGATATGCCTGTAATCCCAGCATTTGGAAAGGCTGAGGCAGGAGGATCATCTTGAGTTTGAGGTCAGTCTGGGTTACATAGTGACTATTAAGGTCAATCGGAACTACACAGTGAGACCCTGTCTCAAAAAAAAAAAAAAAAAAATCCCCTGGACCTTCTCACTGAGCTACAGCCACCGCCCCAGGCCAACCCCTTATTTGAAGACAAGCTCTCTTACATTGCTTGAACAAGTTCTCTCTAGGCTTGAACTTGCTTTCTTCTACCACAGCCTCCCAGAGTACCAAGATTACCACACTGAGTAACCATGGTCTGGTTCTTTTTAAGCACTAGTAGCATTAACTTGGCTCAGCAAGCCCAGAGGCATTGGGGAAGGAAACCATATAGCTGGGGGCCAAGAGGAGGAGAAATACTTTTATTTTTTTACTTTGAGTCTTTTCTTTTTCCCTTGTATTTTGGGCCTTGAGAATTTATTATTCATAGAAGAAAGGAAGGAAAATTAGTTTGACCAGGGCTAGTAAAATAAAATACAGCCTGCAAGTAGCCTCTTTTCAATGGGATGTCATCTGTCATACCACATTCACTCATTCAGAGTACTACTAGTTGCCCACTCTGGTAGAGAGCTCTTCCAGTAATGAGTGACTTTTACAAGTTTTTATGTATTTGGTGGTTTCCAAAGGCCAGTCATCTTTAGGTCTACTTGTTTAGCAGATAAATACTTGAGTATGTTGTTTTTTTAAATTTTCTTTTTAACTTTTTTTTAAAATTTGATACAGGGTCTCAGTACTCAGCTCAGATTCAAAGTGATCCTGCTGTCTCAGCCTCCCCAGTGCTGGTTTTGAAGGTGTATGCCCCCATGCCAACTTCAAGGCTGGCATGGCACATGGGCCATTATGGCATACAGTTCTGGGAATTGAACCAGGGTGATTGCACTTGCCAGGCAGGCACTTAAACTGCTGAGCTATCTCCCTGGCCCCAGTATCTTTTGAGTATACAAAGTAAACCCAATTCCCTAAGATGGACCAGGTGCAGTGGCACCCACCTATGAACACCCAGTGTGGAAGGCTGAAATAATTTTGGAGGATTACAAGTTCAAGGCCAGACTGGTCAGTTTATTGAAACCCCATCGCAGAAAGGCTTGAGGTGTTAAGAGTACTTGTTTTACTGTGTGTGTTCGGATGGGAGGTGATTTTTTTTTTTTTAATCTATAATTATCTCCCATAGAATAAATTCAGGAGTCTTAGTGAAGTACATTTAACTTGTCAGTCTAGCCTTTGTTTATCTCTGTTGCCTTAATTTTCTCCTCAGACCTCTTCTAGTCTAATTTAAATACTATGAAAGTTGCTCTAGTTCCCTTAGACACTTTGCTTAGCTGTAGAGAATTCTAGTCTTAGCTCCCTTAAAGACATTACCTTAGCATGAGGCTTCTTAGATAAGGCCTGTCTCACATACCTTTGTTTTTCAGTGCTTTTTGAAGTATTGTAACTTTAATAGTCTGCTCTCACTAGTTTGTGTTCCATCAGTAACTATACTGCATTTTAAATTTTTCTCTCCCTTTTTTATACTGTAATTTAATATACGGATTTGTGAAGTCTAATTTATGTAACTGCTAAATAGTAAAGGGAGTAAGAGAGGATAGGTATTGCTTTTTTATTTTTTAGACAGTATCTCACTGTAGCCCACACTATCCTCACACTCATAGCAGTCCTTCCTGCCCCAGCCTCCTAAATGCTGCGATTGCAGGCATGTTTATAATCTCGCTTGTTGTTCTTTTCTTTAACTCCATCTCTGTTCTACATTTTATTGTAAGCTTGAGGTTATAATAACACAAGAAGGACCATTTATTATCTATTAGTGGCCTCATTTTAATCAGTGTAATGAAATCACCATTTACCTTTCATTAATGACTAAGAGGATTAATATAACAATGTGTTTTCCAACCTACTTGTTAACATGGTTTGTTAATGTTTTTGCAGCTCCAAAACCTGGGTATTAACCCAGCAAACATTGGCTTCAGTACCCTGACTATGGAATCAGACAAATTCATCTGCATTAGAGAAAAAGTAGGAGAGCAGGCCCAGGTGGTAATCATTGATATGAATGATCCAAGTAATCCCATTCGAAGACCAATTTCAGCAGACAGCGCCATCATGAATCCAGCCAGCAAAGTAATTGCATTAAAAGGTATAAAAGATTATGGGTTTTTTTCCTTTAAACTTTTTGTATGTATATTTTGTACAAGTAGAATTATTAGAGCTTTAGTTTTTGTTGTTGTTGTTTTTGTGTATTGAGTAAGTTTATTTAAGTAGACCTGTAAAGTTAAGGCTATACTGAGCTCTACTTTTCTTTTTTTCCCTTAGCTCTAATTTCATTCCTTTAATTTCTTAATAACTTTGTGGGTATTTCTATAGGAGCTGTGCTCTTTAACCAGACTTCTTTACATGATTTAAAGTTTGTGTTTAGTAATAATAAGTTAAATATCCCTTACCCAAAATTGGAACCAGAATTATCCCAGAGCTTTTAGAATTTTGGAATATTTGTATGTATAGGCTTTACTTGTTGCACATCCCTAATCTGAAAATCCAAAATCAGAAATGCCTCAAAATCCAAAACTTTGCATATGATGGTACTCGGATTTTCAGGTTTTGGAGCATTCTGGACTTCTGGATTAGGAATGCTTATGCTAAGTGGATGGAGAGTGAACACATGTGAGAAGTGGAGGTGAAGACAAATGTGTTCAGAGGAGGCAGCCTCTGGCACAGAGCTCAGGCTGAAATCAGTATTATATGAGAAGATTGCATAGTTTGCACCTGGGACCAGATGTGCTGTGACAACAAGCATTTTGCTTCTTTTTTTTTTTTTTAAATATATATATATATATTATACTTAAATGTTTTAAGCCTTCTTCAACTTCTTTAAAGATTTTAAGCTCATGTACTGAGATCTCACACCTTTTTATTAAAAGGCCATCATTTTAATTTTGTTCTAATTCTTTTCTATTTGTAATGTTATTATTATCTTATTACATTTCTTAATGCTTTCTTATGTGTGCAGATGGTGAGTTATCTTACATTAGATTGTATTAGTTATTGTCCTGTTCCATAAAAAGAATAAGTCAAAAAGATTTCCAGAGCACTGTAGAATAGTGTCATAGCTTTATGTCTGTGTGTCTGCACTATGGAGTTAAACTGTCATCTCTTTCCTCCTTCCCCAAACCATCCATTTACACATACTCGAACTCAACTCCTTTCATCTGTAAAAGAATAGATGTAATCTGAGGGTTGGGAAAGGCAGCCAAGAAAAACGAGTCATTAGAGAATAGTGCTTCTGAAGCCAGTTTTAAGCCCCATGGCTTCTTTTTATAAACAGGACTATAACTCACACAACTTTTCAAGTCTGATTGTGGTTTATTGACTGTGTGGGATGGGAATAACGTACTTTGTCTTATAGAAATTTTTGCACATGTGGTAAGAAGAGTTGTGGTACAAGCTGTTATGCTTTGTCTCTTTCCAACCTCCTCATCCCCCACTCTCTTATGATTTTTGTCCTTCAGGAGCCAGATTCTCTGTGGCTCAGGAGTGGAATTTCCTTAGTCTCTAAAGACTGATCTCTATAGCCCAGTGATTATTGTGGGCTTTGACCTCTGGTACTTTAATCAGACCACTTTGGGGCTCTGGTGGAGTCACATTACAAGTATAAGCCCTTGCATCTGACTCAGTGGACTTTTAACACTCAAGGCAAATTTCATCCTCCTTTTACTAAATGCTTGATGTCTTAACTGGATGAAGCTTGAACTTTGTTCTTACCTCCAATATATTAACAGCATCTAAAACTGTCCTCTTGTTTCTCCCTCCTTTCCTCCAGCACCTCTACCTTCCCTTTGTATCTTTAACCCATTAAATGTAGCATGCACTTTTCTTATGGGAACAAAGAAGAGTTGAAGTAAATCCTCTTTTTGAAAAGCAATCTCTGCAAGAGTTAATTGGATGAGAGATGACTACAATTTTACAAGTAGATGTTTTTCTCCTTGTGCTTTTATTAGATTTACCTTGTCCTGTGTATCTGCAATTACCCTAGTTTATGTGTAAAGCAAACATACTTAGTTACAAGTATGAAAATTACTAGTTGACTTTCCATCATTTTAAGAAGTTGTTCTTTATGACTTTCAGTTGGGGTTTGGAATATTGTGGAAATCATACTTTTTTGTTTAATTATGTTAATTAGGAGTCAAAGTTTTTGCTTAAAATGTAGATGTACATGACTTAGTTGCCATTATCATCTCAAATGGCTGTTGTTCCATCAGTTTGACTTCAGTAGTTGGGCTCAGCCTTATTACAGACCTGTTTAGTTTGGAAGTTACAGAGCTAGTCTGAATATTAATTCATTCTGAACATTACCTGTTTAATGATTCATAATCTTTAATTCTGTGTTTAGCTGGGAAAACTCTTCAGATATTTAACATTGAAATGAAAAGTAAAATGAAGGCCCATACCATGACTGACGACGTCACCTTTTGGAAATGGATCTCTTTGAATACGGTTGCTCTTGTTACGGATAATGCAGTTTATCATTGGAGTATGGAAGGAGAGTCCCAGCCAGTGAAAATGTTTGATCGCCATTCTAGCCTTGCAGGATGCCAGATTATCAATTATCGTACAGATGCAAAGCAGAAGTGGCTACTTCTAACTGGCATATCTGCACAGGTAACATTTTTCTTGTTTTTTTTATTTTTTTATTTTATTTTTATTTTTCTTGTTTTTGATAAGAGAAGAGATCTAGAGAACTATATTGTCCATATTACAATGTATTTTGAAGTATGTTATATACTGAATCGTGTTGAATTTGACTTAATTTAGAAGAGTTTTCCTTTTATTTTTTAGAAATAAAGGTTACTGGGCCTGGGAGATAGCTCAGCGGTCTAAGCGCCTGCCTGGCAAGTGCAGGACCGTGGGTTCGATACCTGGCACTGCATGCCATGCCGATCCCACCCAAGGTGCACTGTGCCAGTCACCAAAACTCGGCGTGGTGGCATACTCATATAATCCCAGTAGTGGGGAGGCTGAAACAGGAGGATCACTATGAGTCCGAGCTGCATAGTGAGACCCTGTACCAAATACACAAAATAGAAAGAAGAAATAAATGTTACTGACTTAATAGCTTTAAACTGACAGAAAATTTCAGAGTACTCTTTTTCTTGTTGTTATTGTTGTTTGAGTGTCTCACTGTGCAGTCCAGGCTGGTCTCGAGCTTGCTGTGATAATCCTGCCTCTGCCTCACTAGTGCTGGGATTACAGGCATGCACCACTTTACCCTGCTAAGTTTCAGAGTACTCTATCAGTTGTTTTTAGCTCCTTTTTGTAGACTGAGTAGGAATTAAGTTCTGATCTAACTCAATTTATTATAGGTAGGGGCCAGGGAGATGGCTCAGTGGAATAAGCGCTTCCCTGGCAAGCGCAAGGGCCTGAGTTCAATCCTCAGTTCCGCAAAAAAAAAAATAATTTATTATGGGATGGATATATATTCCTTCTGAACAAATACATACTTTTATGTCTTCATTAAGATAATGTGAAGAGAAGATTATATATGGGGCATATTTTAGACATTCATGTTAAGCTTTAACAAAATGATGTTTAGGGCCAGCGTGATAGCTCAGCAGACTAAAGTGCCTACTTAGGCAGAGTACAGCAGCCAGGGTTTGATTCTGGGCATGTTGTTCTGGCCCCGTCTGCAGGGTGCGCTGAGACAGTGATTGAGACTGGGCATGGTGGCACATGCCTGTAATCGCTTTACTTGGGAGGCTGAAAACAGGAGAATCACTACAAGTCTGATCTACATAGTGAGACCCTATAGGCCGTGTCCTACATACAGAAAAAAATAATAGTAATAATGTTTAGAGCTGAATTTTGTAGTAAGCTATATCAAATCTACACTGAGAAATTAGCAGAACTACAAAATTTCTGAAGTTATTTCAGTAGTTGATGAATCTAGAAATTTTTGATTTATTGGATACTCAGGCATTATTTTCTTTATTTGTAGCAAAATCGTGTGGTGGGAGCTATGCAACTATATTCTGTAGATAGAAAAGTGTCTCAGCCCATTGAAGGACATGCGGCCAGCTTTGCACAGTTTAAGATGGAAGGAAATGCAGAAGAATCAACATTGTTTTGTTTTGCAGTACGGGGTCAAGCTGGAGGAAAGGTAAGTTTGGGCTTCAGTAATTATTTCTCCCAGCCCTATTTTAGTGAGTCTTTATCTGTTTGCTACCATAGTATTTTTTAAAATCAAAATTCAAAATAGTTCTCTTTCTTATTTTTTAATACTTAGATTTGTGGTGACTTGTGTTACCAAATGTATTCAAATTGTGCATCTAGTGGTACCTATCTAAATGAATAATTTTCTTCACTGATTTTTTTCTATCAATTATTTGTATCCTTTAAGTAGGTTTTTTTTTTTTTAAAGTAGGATTTTTTTAGTCTTTTTTTTTCCTATACTGAGAAACCAATAGGGTCCTCACACTAGCTATATTTCTAGCCCTTTGTTATTTTGAGACAACATTTTGCTAAATTACCCAATCTGGATTTATTTATTTATTTTTATTTAATTGTGTGTGTGTGTGTGTGTGTGGCCAGCTCAGCCCACCAGGGGGCGGGGCTGGCTGGCATGTGGTGCTGGGGGATTGAACCGCAGTCCCTGTGCTTTGCTAAGCTTGTTCTGAATAGGTGCTTTAGACCACTGAGCCATCTCACCAGCCCCCAATCTGGATTTAAACAAGTGATCTTCCTGCTTCAGCCTCCCAGAGTACTGGGATCATAGGCATGTTCTGCCATATCCAACTTCTATTCTTCATTTTGATTGCCTTCATGAAAGGTATGAGGTTGGTGATATTTTACATTAGTCTGCACTGACTCATTAGAGCTGGTGAAAATAAATCATATGTGTGTCATTACTCTAGAGGGTCTGACTTGGTAAGTGGTGCCTATAACTAGCATTTTTAAATACTCTTAAGTGACTTTGTACAGAAGAGATACGGGCCGTGGTTTAAGTAACATTGCCTTAAGTTAGATATTCTCAGCCAGGGCTATAAATTGGAATCACTTGGACAACTAAAGTACTTTGATGTTAAAGTTCTTTATGTGTAGAGAGTAGAAACAAGATTGGCTGACTAAAGCATTAAAAATTTAGTGAGAAGATATTGGATCCTTGACCATAAGTATTATAGCTATGTAACCGCGCCTGGACAATGTGAACAAGTAAGAGAAAATGGGCAGTAGCTAGAGCTCTAGCCTAATGAAATGTGCCACAAAATTCTGAGGGCTCTGCGTTGCTATGCCTACACTGCTGGGTGCCAGGACACCCAGTCTCCCTGCTGTTTCTACTATCAAAGTAAAGTTCTTTTTAAAAAAAAAAAAAAAAAAAAAAAAAAAAAAAAAAGAAGGAAAAAAAAATTTATTATTTATATATTTAGTACAGGGCTTCATTCTGCAGCTCGGACTCCTAGTGATCCTTCTGTTTTTAGCCTCCCTAGAGTTGGGACTACAGGTGTGTACCACCACACCTGGTTTCAGCGGAGCTGGCACGGCATGTGGTGCCAGAAATTGAAACCTGGTCCTTGTGTTTGCCTAAGAAGGCACTTCATCTGCTGAGCTGTCTCACCAGCCCCAAAATAAAATTCTTACTATTTTTGAACTCCCTGTTTGAAATCTAGTGTATATAAGATCACACACTTATCTCTGAGAAAGATGGAAAACAAGTATTTGGTGCTTCTAAAATGGAAGACTAGCCAGGTGTGGTGGAACATACCTACTATCCCAGAACTTGGGAGGCCCACCGAGGCAGGAGGATTCCTCTGAGTTCAAGGCCAGCCTGGGCTACGTAGTGAGTTTAAGGCCAGCCTGAAGAACATAGCTAGACGCTGTCTCAAGAAAAAAAAAGGAAGGCTGATTCTACTTGTCATCAAAATTTATACAAATTACCCTTTTTTTCTGCTCCCCAGTCAAGAGTTTAGATTCCACGTAAATCGGAATACATTTATTGTTTACCTGATAAGTAAAATTATAAAGAATTAAGATAAACCAAGCATGGTGGTGCAGTCTAATAGGCTTAGGCAGGAGCAAATTTGAGCCCAGCCTGGGCAGTTTAGTGACTTAAGAGACCCCGTCTCAAAAAAGAGGTGGAGTATGGGGTGCCTAGTACCACAAAATAAAACAACAAAAGAAGTGAGAGATTGCTTAAAATACCATCTGTAACTTTTTAGCAGAGTAGGCACAATACACATAGAAGTATAATTTTTCCTAACAACCTTTGAACCAAGGAGGAATCATAACAGCCTCTAATTGTTACTAAGATAGCACCATTCAGATCTAAACTGACTGACTTTTGACAAAAGATACCTGAGTTTTAGAAATTGGATGTTAATCCTTAAGGGGACTGCTACATTTTGTGAAAAATCCATTTTGATAGTATCTGAAAACCTGTTTATAGGTTCTTGAGATTATTTGATGAGACTTTTGCTTTTGATATGAGGCTATTTAATACATGTGCTATTTTATAATCTGTCATGGCTTTTGAATAAAGATTTCTGTTTTCCTTGTTTTTAATTTTAAAAACTTTTACTAAGAAATTAAACCCAAGACCTTGGGCCTGCTAGGGAAATGATCTACCACTGAGTTACTTTCCTGGTCCCTTTTTAGTCTTTTTTTTTTAAGACCAGGTGTTGCTAATTTGTCCACCTGATCTCAAACTTGTGAACCTCTTGTTCCAGCCTCCTGAAAGCTGGGATTATAGATGTGTGCCCCCATGGTTATCCCTAGTTTTTCAGAATGGCTAGTATCCTAAAAAAAGATAACAGCTTATTATCATGTGATGTTTATCTTAGAAATCAAATTTGTAATGGATATATTCATAACATGACTAAGAAAAGCCTTTAATACCCTTTCCTTGATATTATTTACTTCTTTTACCTGGCTGATGGGCAATGTCAGACATTTTGAATGAAAATATTTTTGTGGATATGTGAAGCTTAGGTCTGTGTACTTGTTGTGTTAGAATGCATACTCAAAGAGGAATTTAATGACCTTAGTTAAATCTTAAATTATAGTACAATTAAAAGCTCAGTGATACAGTACCTGCCTGGTAAGTGAAAAGTCCTGATTTGGTTCCTGGCTCCCCCCAGCGCGCACGCACGTGCACGCACACACACACACACATCATGAAAAAACATCTTTGTCGGTTTATTCTGTGCACCTTATTTCAAGTAGAATATTTGAAGTGTTTCAAATACTCAAAAGATGTTTATTTTGAAATAATAATAGACTCAAAGCTGCAAAGATAGTATGTACCCTCTTAGTTTATCCCACTGGTTACATTATACATTGCTGAAGTATAGTAGAAAAATCAGGAATAGGTATTAGTACATTTGCATGAGTCTGTCAGGAGTAAATTCAAGATATATAACTATTCCATCACCACAAAGATTTCCCACATGACTTTAGAGGCACACCCTGTCTCAGTAACTTTTCTGTCATTGCTGGGACAAAATACCCAACACCCAAAATTAAGGAAGGAAAAGTTTATTTAGCTCACAGGTTTCAGTTCATATTTAGCTGGCTCCAAGACAGAGTGACATATGGCAGAAGGCAGCAGTTCATGCAGGCGGAAAATGGGAGGAGCGGCCACTAGCAAGCCTCTATCCCTTCCCCACATCATATGCAGATTACCCATCTCAGGATGGGTGAATCACTGCATTGGATCATGAATTAATCACAATTCTAGAAGCCTGTCCCAATGACTGCATGAGGCTTTTGGGGGACCACTAGACACAATCCATAACATACCCATTCTGCCTCTCTTCCACTATCCCCAGCCCCTGGAAACCACCAAGTTACTATCTTCCTCTACAATCTTGTTATTTCCAAGAATGTTACATAAAGGGAATGATACAGTCTGTGATATTCTGAGATTGGCTCTTTTCTCCCACTTGGCATGATAGCCATATCCTTTTTATTGAATATCCCATGGTATGGATGTACCAAACAGTTCACCTATTATAGGACATTGGGTGGTTTTCAACTTGGTGCTTCAAATGAAGATGTATGACCAGCTGCTAAGAGATCTCAATTTCTGTGAATTTGATTTTCTTTTGAACAGTTACATATTATTGAAGTTGGCACACCACCTACAGGGAACCAGCCCTTTCCAAAGAAGGCAGTGGATGTTTTCTTTCCTCCAGAGGCACAAAATGACTTTCCAGTTGCAATGCAGGTATTTTAAGCAAAATAAGTGGGCATTAAACAAACTTTTTTTTTTCCAAACTCTCTTAAATTAATTCTAACATTGTTTATAGTGATATAATGTAAGTGGTACTTAGGAATTATTCTAAAATGAAACTATAAAAGAATACTCTCTCGTGTTTTATAAGAAGTTACAAAACTCTTGTCTTTTATAGATTGTATTTATACCCTTCTGTGCAGGGATAGTTCATATTTAAATGTACTGTAAAAATGAAGGCAACCTTAAATGTTAACTTTTTTTTTAATTATTTATTTTTATTTATTACATTTATTTATTGTGTGTGTGTGTGTGTGTGTGTGTGTGGCCAGCTCAGCCCACCAGGGGGCGGGGCTGGCTGGCATGTGGTGCTGGGGGATTGAACCGCGGTCCCTGTGCTTTGCCAAGCTTGTTTCAAGTAGGTGCTTTAGACCACTGAGCCATCTCTCCAGCCCCTAAATGTTAACTTTTGTAGAAAAAACAAAAAACAAACAAAAATAAAACAACAACACTCTTGCTAAAGTCCTAGAATTTACATCTTTAAAATGGAATTTGACTGTATATTTTGTTTGTAGAGTTACTATCTTCTGAAGTGTTGATTTTCTTCATGCAGATCAGTGAAAAGCATGACGTGGTGTTCTTGATCACTAAATATGGTTATATCCACCTCTATGATCTTGAGACTGGTACCTGCATCTATATGAACAGAATTAGTGGAGAAACAATTTTTGTTACTGCACCTCATGAAGCCACAGCTGGAATAATTGGAGTAAACAGAAAAGGACAAGTAAGGATATCTTGAAACTTGTTAAATAAAGTAATATGTTATCATTACCTTTATTTGAAAATGTGTCATTGGCTATTAAAAAATAATACATAGTTGGGGAGAGAAACCCAAGATACAGATTAAAAGATCCAAAATACCAGGCATGTAAGATTTACGGGTTTATAGAGATCTCATATGCAACATGACTAAAGTTAATAAAAATTGCATTAAGGATTTCTAAATTAAATTTTTAGCTGCTTTTGTTTAAAAAACTATGAGATAATAGATTTATTAATATGCCTCACTATACCAACATTGCCAGGCAAGCACAGGTCCACTGAGACATCTCCCTGGCCCCATACACCTCATTCTTAAAAAGAAAATAATACATAACTAAGAACACTAATGTGTATAAATACACAGTCTCTTTGATCCTGTCTCAGAAATAGATAGATTGCTACATTTGGCATGTAGCAATCTAGGATTACAAATCCTTATTGTCAAAAAAAGTTAAGTTTCCTTGGAAAGAAACTGTTAGGGTCACATTGACAGAGTCACATGATAGCTTTTATAGGGATTTTCTTTATATATCTCTGAGATAAAAATTTTACCTAAGTCCATTTTTCTAATGCCTTATTACTAAATACTGCTAGAAGGTGATGATGGGTTTTGGTATATATTGTGAGGTTCCTGGAACGTTACTTGGATAGAAAAATAGTGTGTCTTCTAAATTTGTGGTGTTTGACAACCTTCTTCATACAATGTAGCAAGTTTTGTTTTGTTTTCCCTTATATTTTCTTTTCTTTTTTTTTTTTTAAACATTTATTTATTTATTTATTTAGTGTGTGTGTGTGTGTGTGTGTGTGTGTGGCCAGCTCAGCCCACCAGGGGGCGGGGCTGGCTGGCATGTGGTGCTGGGGGATTGAACCGTGGTCCTTGTGCTCTGCCAAGCTTGTTCCAAGTAGGTGCTTTAGACCACTGAGCCATCTCGCCAGCCCCTCCCTTATATTTTCTTAGTATTTTAATGTAACAAAAATTCTGCCTGATTGAAAAGAAAGATTTGTACTAATAGTGTTTGGACAGGATATCATGTCTGCACCTTGTACTATGAATAACCACTGGAAAAACAACAGTATGCAATGTATTAATTATTGAAACTGTCCTATTCGATTTGGAAACCTCTCATTGCTATTTCTCAATAGAATTAATAAAAAATAAAATATAAAAAATACGGGGATAACCTACTCAGGCCCCCCTCCTGTCCCTCTCTCAGACAGGAGCTTTCTTTCCCTCAATAAATATATTTCTGAAAATGGCTAAACACTTAAAGCTTGAGTACTATTGTTAGTCTTGCACTAACAATATCACACAGATCATTTTTTTCTCAATGCAAAGGAAGTACATCAGTGTTTTTCCTCCTTTATATAGTTAACTCTTTTTTCTTTGCGGAACTGGGGATTGAATTCAGGCCCTTGCGCTTGCCAGGCAAGCACTTATTCCACTGAGCCATCTCCCTGGCCCCTTATATAATTAGTTCTTGAGACATAGTATCTATATGGACACTTTCTTTAGGGAAAAGGAGTCTTTCCATACCTGTCCATCCCCCTCCTCGGCTCCAGATCTTATTAGATGCCTCTGCTTTTTATGTTTCTGTAATGTACATGGCTCTTTACATAACACTAATACAGAATTAAAATTGCTTCTATAACTCTTATCATTGTTCTTTATTAGGTGAGGGGCATACATACCTTTTTAAAAGTGTTTTTGTATCATCAGTGTCTGACACAAAAGCAGTTTAAAAATTCAGTAGCTGCTGCCAGACACAGTACAGCTGCCCATAATCTCAGCTCTTTGAGAGGCTGTCATTAGGATCACAAGTTCTAGGCTAGTCTGAGCAACTGAGCAAGACCCTATAGAACATGCACTAGAAAGTATAGCAGAGCAGATACAGCAGACTAATGTCCATCTATTTGGTTTATTGAAGTCTCAGATATCTTCCTTATGGCTCTTTGGGCAGAAATTTCCCAATTTCATTAATTCAACAAATACTAGGCATGTGCCTTTTGTGCTGAGCATTGTGTGTTGTCACTGATATAGTTGAACAAAAATATCTTTCTTTGCTCATGTGGAATTGTGACTGGGAAGCAGTCACAGTAGCTTGAGGAGTGCTGCTAGAGGAAATAAGTAGTTTATGAACTACGTATATAAGAAGCTGCACTTCAGGGATTGGTGCTCAGGTGGGTAAGAGGTGTCCCTCTCTAGAGTAGCTGATAGCAGTGCAGCGCTGGGGCAAGCGGAATATCATTATGTGGCATTGAATTTTAAGAAGAATTGAATGTAACTGTTCTCTAACCAGAAGCAGTTAGAAATTACAGTGATACCTTGGTTCACCAGTGCTTTTATTTGGTTTGCAAACAACCATTGGGTAAAATTTTGTTACTGCTCACAAAATTCTGCATTATACAAGAAACACGACCATAACCATCTTCCTCACTCCAGCACAAACAGCCGTTTTCCCCACTCAGCTTCCCTCATGTTGTAAAACAAATTCACTTTGTAAACCAAGGTACCACTGTACTATTTACCTGTGTTGCAGTTATTAAGCATCTTGCCTTATGTTAGGTACTTGAGGATTACATAATTCTGTCCTTCCATTGTGAATATATAATCTGACTTGTAGGCATGTAAATGTAATAAAGTAGCTAAGAAATTATTGCTAAATCATAAAACTAAGAGAAATGTACTTTTAATTTTCTTCTAGGTAGGGTCCTAGATTCACAATTTATTTAGTGATTTTCTGTAGGTTATGAACATTGTCTTCTGCATGGATGTACAGAAAATGTAGATTGACTTTTAGAGCTCATTTAAATGGAGCTTTAACCTTTCACGTTAACCAAATAAAGAGGGAACAAATGATGCTTGGCATGGTGGCACAGACCTATAATCCCAGCACTTGAGACTCAGCTGAGGCAAGAGGATCACTGTGAGTTTGAAACCATCGTGGGCTATGTAGTAAAGACCCTGTTTGAACAACACAAACTCTATCAAAGCAATTAGAGTTTGGACATTGTGAAGTAAGAATGGCCATATTTTAGCAATCCCAAATGCCTTGTTTTTAAATTGCCTAAATCCTTTCTTACCTAGTTTGTTTGTTTTTTTATTTTCTCTTTCATCTTTTAAAATTTTTTTAAATTTATATAGCATGACAGGATGAAAGCAGTTGCCAAAATCCATTTATCATTGTGGTCTAGTAGTAATTTGCTCTTACAGATATTTAATCATTAAATCACAGGTTTTGTCAGTGTGTGTGGAAGAAGAAAACATAATTCCATACATCACCAATGTGCTACAAAATCCTGATTTGGCTCTGAGAATGGCTGTACGTAACAATTTAGCTGGTGCTGAAGAACTGTTTGCTCGAAAATTTAATGCTCTTTTTGCCCAAGGAAATTACTCAGAGGCTGCAAAGGTGGCTGCTAATGCACCAAAGGTAAAGGTTTTGAAAATAACATCACCATCCTTGGATTAATGTTACTGTTCTCTATTTCTGTTATGGCCAGAGGACAAATTGACTTTGTTCATAGAAATAAACCACTTTCAGATTACATTTTCCTCTGTAAAATATGACACTTACTGTCAGTGCCTCTAGATTTATCAATTTAAAACTTAAGAGTTTTATAAGGATATATAGATCTAGCAAACTATGGTTTACATAGATTTGTTATTTGACCTAATAAATGCTAGCTACTTATTTCCAAAACATTGGATATGAAAGCAGATCCTGTGCAATTTTTGGTAGGTAAAGGTATCAGAAGTTGGGCTGAATTTATTCCCACCCACCTTTCTGTTGGTTTGTTAGACTAGCACTTTATGTATGTGACAAATGTAATAAAATTTGTACGTAATGTGAATTTAGCCAAGCATAGGGAGCCACACCTGTAATTCCAGCATTCAGGATGCTGAGGCAGGAGGATCACTTGAGTTCAAGGTCACCCTGAACTATATAGAGCCTGTATCAAAACAAAAATGAATGTGAATTTGTTTTAATAACTAGCTGTAACTACAGTAAATCCTTGACTTTGAAACATTTAAGGGCAGTCCATTTGGGGCCCCTCCCCTCTCTCAGGAACTATTCCTATTCTCCATTGCTTTTTCCCTAATAAATTTTCTTGCTGTTGAAAAAAAAAAAAGAATTCAAGTTGTGAGATTTCTCAGATACAAAAAGACTTCACATTATGAACAATCAAGGAAATAGCTCACCTGTCTGCTGGACACTGTCACAATTGTGCTGCTGCGTGCTTGCTGTGCAGTGCAATAATGGACATTGGTACAGTTCTTGGCCAGAGCCCAGGATGTCCAGAAGCAAGGGGAAAAGCCATGGCAATGTAGATGGCACTGCAAAGAGGCTCAGAACAATAACCATGGAAACAAAAGTAAAAAGAATTGACAGATTTGACCAGGGAGAAAAGATCATAGACATCACTCATTCTTTTTGTGTGTGTGTGTGTAGTGTTTAGTTTTTTCATGCTTTATATTATGTATTTGTGTCAGAGGTACTTGTGGGTCACTTGGCCAGACTTAGGTATGAATCTGACTTACAAACATTCTCCTAAAACAGAACTCATAAGTTGGGGAATTACTGTATTTCATGATTGTATTTATGCTTTTATACATTAGGGTTATAGTTGATGCTTTTTTTAATCCGAATAATTTATAAAGTTAAACCAGAGTATAAAAGAATTGATTAAATCTATAATAAGTAGTAAAGATTTGAAACTTGGTTATGTCAACTAATGCTTTTCACCTTGATTTTAGAAATCCATAGGGTTTTAGTTCACCTCTGAGGAGTTCTTAAAATTGCTTTTTCTTAAAGGGAATTCTTCGCACTCCAGACACGATCCGTAGGTTCCAGAGTGTCCCAGCTCAGCCGGGTCAGACTTCGCCTCTCCTTCAGTACTTTGGAATCCTTTTGGATCAAGGCCAGTTGAACAAATATGAATCCTTAGAGCTGTGTAGACCTGTTCTTCAGCAAGGGCGGAAACAGCTTTTGGAGAAATGGCTGAAAGAAGATAAAGTATGTTCATCTTTATTGATGTAATTTTGCTTTGATTGAATTAAGGACTACATTAGCAAGTTAAAATTAATTAAGTGGGACCAAAATAGCTTCTTTCTGTTATTTATTTATTGTAGAAATAAAACTAGAACATAAAGTCCTTAAAATGTATGTTTATTGCCTTGACTTTTGAAAATATATTTATTTTTATGGCTGTTGATGTGAGATCATCGATATTTATGTTTTTAAGCAAAATCCAGTATTCTTTTTTTTTTTTTCCACTTTATATTCTTTTTTTTTTTTAATTTTATTTATGTGTGTGTGTGTGTGTGTGTGTGTGTGGCCAGCTCAGCCCACCAGGGGGCGGGGCTGGCTGGCATGTGGTGCTGGGGGATTGAACCGCAGTCTCTGTGCTTTGCTGAGCTTGTTCTAAATAGGTGCTGTAGACTACTGAACCATCTCACCAGCCCCGAAAATCCAGTATTCTTGCTTGGTAGTTAAAACTAATTAGCTGGAATGGGGTTACTATCCTTCATTTAGGAAAAATTTAGTGTGATTACTTCAGTACACAGTCATATTTTTCAGTGTATGTGACATTCATTTGAACATAAGATATGTTATCTCCCACATCCCACACTTGATATGTACAGTAGTTCCAGCAGTAGAAATACCATCTTTTAGGAGCAGACTGTCATAAAATTTTGATGTCTGTTGCCAGTCAACATGTTTGGATGTATAAGGAATGTATACATAAAGTGAGAGAGCATTCATATGTTAACAAGACATGAATGCTATCTACTTAGCAGTGTAATACTATTTGAGTGATCTCATAGAATGTTAATTCTGTGAAAAACAATTTTAACTTGGTTTTAAATAGGAATTCAAAAAGTATGTATTAGCCAGCTTTCTGCACTGTAATTCTCTGTGTCTTTTGTATTTGCTTAGTGCTTAATTTTTTCTACACGGTGCACATTTTCTACACATTTTTTGGAATAGTGACTTCAGAAGACTTAAGCAATAAATGTTATTATTTTTTAATGTATTTAGTACAGGGTCTCACTACACAGATTGGACTTGTAGTGATCCTTCCTGTTTTTCTGCCTCCCAAGCACTGGGATTACAGGTGCACGTCGCTATGCCCAGTCTCAAAGAGGCCCTCTCAATGCACCCTGGGGGTGACGCCAGCAGGGCAGGCCAGGAATCAAACCCTGGTCCCTGTGTCTGCCTAAGCAGGCACTTTAATCCACTGAACTATCTGGCTGACCCAGTGTTATTTATTTGTGAGACAACAAACAAGGTTAAACAACTTTGTTTTATTATTCCTAAGGCATTCTGCAAATGAAAAGCCTTTTTGCACAATATTTAGTCTTGAGTTGCATGTCTTTTGTCATTATCAGAAAATGAGATAACGCTGTTCAAAATACTCATTGAGTTGGATATGATGATGCACAATTGTAATCCTAATACTCAGGAGGCTGAGGCAGGAGTATTGCTGTGAGTTCAAGGCCAGTCTGCACTACATAGCAAGACCCTGTCTCCACAAAAACGGGGAAGGAATATACTCATTAAGTACCAAATAATTTAATGTTACTATACCTTTAATATTACTGTATGTTAGTAGTGGTTTTTGTTTTGCGGGTAGTATTTTTACATTACTAATTCTAAGTCCTTGTTTCTTAACCTAGCTTGTGACAGTCCTTTTAGGATGCTGGAGGATAGTACTTCAGGGTTGAGATGCTTGGACATGAGTCTGCTGAAGAATAGTTACTAGCTACACTAGCGAGTATTTGAGGTCTGTCCTGATTGTTTAAGATAAGGGAGGATGGGAACAGCAGAGGTAACTGAGTTGACCTGTGTAACAGGATGACAGCTTTTGGGTATTATCATTTTTTGCAAACAGACACATGGGGGAGGGGCTGGGGAGATGGCTCAGTAGAATAAGCACTTGCCTGGCAAATGCAAGGTCCTGAGTTCAATCCCTGATTCTGCAAAAAAAAAAAAAAACCAGACACATGGTATTCATTTGTGGTAAGAGGAACACTGATCAACTCTTCCTTAGCATGTTCAGTTACGATATAGAGGCTGATAGAATTTCCCACTTTGAGCCCTGAATTATTAGGGTAGTCCCTGATGTTGCCATGAAAACTAGAACATCAGCTTTAACAGTGTAAAGCCGAACTCTTAGGAAGCTGACCAAATTGAACAGCTGCCTAAGGCAGGTTGCTGTCTGCTTGTGTACTACCTAAAAATTCTACAGTTCTTACCTGTTTGTTATGAAATTAGAGGATTGTGCCTTACAACCTTAAATTCTAAAGTCAAGAGAGTAAAGCTTATTTCCTTCAAAGTCTTTAGATTTAAATGATGGTCCTTATGGTAAGTGTCATTTGTTCCTTCAATGTTACATTTCCATTTGTCATTACATTTGTCTAGCATGCAAAAAGTCTTACGTTTAGTCCCCAGCACTCCCAACAATAACAAAATAATTTATTACTTTTAATAATTTGGAACCACATAAGTGTGACACCAAAATATTTTTAGTCACTGGAAATACATTCCTAACGAGGTGGTTGGTGTTATCTAAAGTTGTGAAGGCTTAAGGGGCTTTTCTATCTTTTTTAAGTAAGATATATGAAGAATTCTACTGAGACGTTGTGAATACCGTAGCAAAAGTCTTGGCCAACTATAATCCCTGCATACTTATGTATTTGGGGATATTGTATCTACTATGTTACTATTTATAGAGAAATAGTTTCAACTGCTGATTTTTAAGGCAACTCATAAGCCACTAACCAATCTCTTTTTTTCCTTTGCCCAGCTGGAATGTTCCGAAGAACTGGGTGATCTTGTGAAATCTGTGGATCCTACATTAGCACTTAGTGTGTACTTGAGGGCTAATGTTCCAAATAAAGTCATTCAGTGCTTTGCAGAAACAGGTCAAGTACAGAAGATTGTCTTATATGCTAAAAAAGTGAGTGTAATGAAATAAATTCTTAACATAATTTATTAAAATATTCAGAGAGAAATTAGCCTATACTATTAATTGAATAGTGAATTTTCTTAAATTTTGAATTACTTGGAAAAGTATTAAAATTCTGTGTTGGCTTTCAAATAGAATTTGAACTTGCTAAAAAATAGACACAGTTGCATGGCTTATTAGAATGTAAGCTATCTTGCGTGGCTTACTAGAATTTAAGAACAAAATTTTTGAAGTCATTCATTGAAAATGGATAAACCAGTCATAAAAAAGTTGAGCTCTTTATTGAAATGTCATCTCAAACCAAAATCTAATTGAGCATCTTAAATTATGCATGCATTTATGCTTTCAGTGGTAGTTCTTTATTAAGATTTTATTGTGGGAAAAGCATTTAAGTTGTATAAAACCAAAACTTGGTGGCAGTGTTTAAGTCTTTGTCCATTTATAGGTTGGATATACTCCAGACTGGATCTTTCTGCTGAGAAATGTGATGCGTATCAGCCCAGATCAGGGACAGCAGTTTGCCCAAATGTTAGTTCAGGATGAAGAGCCTCTTGCTGATATCACACAGGTAACATTCTGTAGTTCATCGAGATGAAGAGTGGGAAGAATCTGACTTTAATCAACTTTGTAGACTTATAAACTTCCAGTTTATGGAAAGTAGAGGTAATGTCTCACTTCTACCCAGACAACCTCAGATATCTTAGCAAAAGAGCAAGTTTGACAGCAGTGGACAGTGTAATGTCTTCTGTGTACAAGTGTAAAACACAGACTCCATCTTACACATGTGAATGAGGAAATAGCACTTCCCCAGTGAGGGAGGAGAGGTTTATATAGCATTAGTTGATTGTTCTTCATATTGGGCATCACTTCTGTGCTTTTAGAATTTCTAAAGATTTTAGATGTATCAGTTTAATTGTATTCTGCTATTATGTAATATCCCAACATCTTTGCAGTTATTTTTTCTATATACAAAAATAATTGAGCTTTTAGTGCCAGACAGTTATCTCAGCAGAGGCTGGGGGTTTGATCCCCGGGTCTGATGTGCCGGCCCTGTCCCTGGGGCACACTGAGATAGCAATTGAGACTGGGCATGGTGGCATGCGCCTGTAATCTCAGCTCTTGGGAGGCTGTAAACAGGCAGATCACTACAAATCCAATCTAATAGTGAGACCCTGAACACCCTGTAGACCCTTCCCTAAAATAAAAATGATTGAGTTTTCCAGAGGACAAAGTTTATTTTTAAAGTGGAACGTTGTATTGTCCAATAATCTTTAAATCTGGCGTGTTGTCTTTCTTTCTTTTTTTTTTTTTTTCCTGGTACCAGGGATTGAACTCAGGACTGGATTTGGTGCTTGCCAGGCAAGCACTTATTCTACTGAGCTATCTTCCCAGCCCCAGAATTTTTTTCTATGTAAAGAAATCATGGTTAATTTCATAGAGATATTGTCAGTTGTATGTAAAATATGTATTATGCATACATGTTTTTGCAGATTGTGGATGTCTTTATGGAATACAACCTTATCCAACAATGTACTGCATTCCTGCTTGATGCTCTGAAGAATAATCGCCCATCTGAGGGTCCTTTACAGACGCGGTTGCTTGAGATGAACCTTATGCATGCACCCCAAGTATGTGTTTTAAATACTTTTTAGGCAAGTTTCCAACAACCATTTTAGTAGTTATTCATAGATTATCACTCAAAAGTTGCCTACAACTTAGTCAAGAAAATATATCTATTTTTACTTTGTGTTTTTATTTCCTTTTTCAATTCTCTGTTGAATCTTAACATATTTTGTAAGTTGAATTGCTAATATAAGTGAGGTGGCAAAATGAACTGACCATGTTTCTGGTTTTTATAGGTTGCAGATGCCATTCTAGGGAATCAGATGTTCACGCATTATGATCGTGCTCATATTGCTCAGCTGTGTGAAAAGGCTGGCCTACTGCAGCGTGCATTAGAACACTTCACTGATTTATATGATATAAAGCGTGCAGTTGTGCATACACATCTTCTTAACCCTGAGGTATTTTGTTCCTTGCCTTGTGATTAATTAGTACATTGAAAATGTGTTTGTTATTAAATGATTGTGTGTGTATATATCATATATATAAAATATAATACATGTACTTTTTTTTTTTTTTTTTTGTACTGTCAGTTAAACTCAGATCCTTGCACTTGCCAGGCAGGTGCTGTGCCGCTGAGCTATATCACTGGCCCAAGATTATAGTAATTTTATGCCACCATTCTGAAGTTCAATGTTATTTCATTTAATTCATTTATCTTGTCCTCTAGTGGTTAGTGAATTACTTTGGATCCTTGTCAGTCGAGGACTCCCTAGAATGTCTCAGAGCCATGCTGTCTGCTAACATTCGTCAGAATCTGCAGATCTGTGTTCAGGTGGCATCCAAGTACCATGAACAGCTGTCAACTCAATCTCTTATTGAACTCTTTGAATCTTTCAAGAGCTTTGAAGGTAATTGGGAGTTTTTAAAAATTACTTAAGATGCCCAGAAAAGTACATTTATGGTCAGACTATTGGAAATTGTGTTTTTTTCCAAGCTTGAAATATTTTATGTTTCATTAATAAATGTCCAGGCCCCTTTACACCAAATGATGGCAATATGTAGTGTTTAAGACCATATAATTGGATATTTTATGAATGAATTAAAGGTAGAATGTTAAGATGTATATTATTTTGTTCCAGTTATATAAATTGAAAATAGTAATGATTAGATATAATATTTTATGATTATGTCTTTTTAAATAGCATGTAAGGACATTTTATGACTTATTACTACACAGCAGTTTCTCAGCCTTACTACTGTAGGTATTTGCAGCTAGGTAATTCTTTGTTGTATGTGATTATTCTGTATATATGGGATATTTAGCAGTATCCCTAATTTCTACTCTTTGGATGCCAGTGCTATCAGTTCTACCAGTAATAACAACCAAAATTTTCTTCAGATGTTGCTAAATCCAGGGAAGAAAATTATGCTTGATGATAACCACTATTGTAGAGTGCTGATGTGACCACTGCCATGGAGAGCCACTGTTGGGCTCATTTACTAGCTAAATTCTGGTCCTCCAGTTAACCTTTGTTCCTTTCTTTGCAGTATTAATGTTCCAGATGGAGTAAGAGAGTATATCAGTTTCCTCAGTGCATATGTTAACTATGCACTAAATTTACTGTCTAGTTTAGTAGCCACTAACTAGTCACATGCAGCTATTTAAAATCATTCAAATAAATATTTAAAATTTAGTTCTTCAGGTGACTTTTTCTGTTAAAGTCATTGTGGAAAAATACCTAGCATATGGAATGTAATATAAAATTTTTCATGTGTAATATAATGTAATAGCTTTGATACTGCATAGCTGCCTCTGTTTCTAAACTACTAACATTGGAGGGGCCAGGGATTTAGCTCATTGGTACCAGCACCTGCCTGGCAAGTGTGAGGTTCTGAGTGCAATTCCTAGTACACTCCCTGCCAAAGAACACTGGATGTTTTGTATGGATTAAAGTGAAAATCCGTTTTATTGAACTGAGTACTGGTTCATTTAGTATTTTTCCTGTGCATTTTCAACAACCCATTTTGAAAATATTTTGTATAATTGCTTATGTATTTTTTTTATTTTGTTTTTCTCTAAAATGCCTCTAAGCTTAATTTCATGTATTTGTTTTTTAAGGTCTCTTTTATTTTCTGGGATCCATCGTTAATTTCAGTCAAGACCCAGATGTGCACTTTAAATACATTCAGGCAGCTTGTAAGACTGGGCAGATCAAAGAAGTAGAAAGAATCTGCAGAGAAAGCAACTGCTATGATCCTGAACGAGTCAAGAATTTTCTCAAGGTAAGTATTTTTGAGTGGTGAGTTTTCTGAAAGATCAGCAGTTCTGTGGGACTTCTTCAGTCATACTTTTAAATAAAGTACTTGTTCCCCCTTAAATGTAAAATTCTTAGTATTCTTAAATTGTGTATTGGGTTATTTCTTCTAAGCTTAGTACTCTGTGGTTTCCTTTGAAATAGGGAAGGAAATTAATAAGTAATACTTAAGAATGACCATCTGTTTAAAAAGAAATAAACAACTATCTCAAAAGAAAATTTTCCAAAAAAAAAAGAAAATTTTCCTTTTTTCATTTTTTGAGAAAATTTTGAAATGGTATTTAGTTCTCAATGTCATTTTAGGATCTCATTTAAATTTCTTTTCAATATTTTAGCCAGCTTGCCTTTGATATTTTTAAACTTATTTTTATGTTTATTAGTATATGTTTGTGATACATAATAATTACATTTGTTTTGGGAAAGATGTACCTATATCTTAATCATTTTTCATTCCCTTTACTCTGTGTGTGTGTGTGTGTGTGTGTGTGTGTGTGTGTGGGCAGGGAGGAGATAGAGTGCTGGGGATTGAACCCAGGGCCTTTGCACTGAGCTGCATCCCAAGCCTGATGGATTGATTGAGTGACTGAAGCAGGCTCTTGCTAAGTTGCCCGAGTTGGCCTTCCAGAGTGCTGGGATTACAGACATGTTACCATCATACATAGCTTTGGTATCATTTTGAGAAAGCTCCATGGTAGGAACCAAGAGATCTGTTGTGAAAAAGATATAGTTCATTACTGTCATCATGTCTGCCTGATACTAGAAATAAAATATTAATTACAGGTAATTCATAAAAGAAATAACAAAACTAGGAATGCTCAGCTTTGTTAGACATGAATTCAGTTATAGAGAAATAAAAACACCCTGTGTTAGATTAATAGCTTAGTCTGTGAGCTCTTCAGGACATGTGTAAGGATAGTTTTCAGTAATTTGTAACTTTTAGCTTTTAGCTTTATTGTCCTATCAGCCAGTTACTTTGAAGGGAAAATACAGTTTTAAACTTTCTATAAAAGACTGGTAAGATCATCAAGTACTCAGGTTAACACCTAACCACTGTCAAATATATGTGTGTGTGTATGTGTGTGAAATTATTTCAGAGAATTTGTATAAAGTTCTGAAGTATTTTTTGTCTTCTGGACAAATTTTAGGTGCCAGACAAAGATAGATGTTTATTATATGAAAAACAGACTTACAGTGGGCATGGTGGGCATTTGTTAAGCTCTTGGGAGCCTAAGGCAGAGGGATCACTGAGTTTGAGACCAGCCTGGGCTACAGAATGAGACCCTGTCTCAAAAGAAAAACAACTGGGTGTGGTAGTGCACACCTGAAATTGCACTCAGGCTGAGACAGAAAGATCATGGTGGATTTGAGTTCAGCATGGGCTACATAGTGAGATCTATACTTAAAAATTATGAGGGGTTGGGGGAGGGAGAGGAGAGCAGACAGAAAGAAAAGCAGTCTTTTCTTACTACTAAACTGTCATTGGCTGATATCGTTTTGAAATTAGCTAAACCTTTACAGGGATTTATTTTCATAAGTTCCCTAGGTGCTCAAATTGCCCCATATTTTGGATTAAAATATACAACTTCCCTAGAAGTATAATCTGATAGTATTATGATGTCTTTGATGAATTTTCTCGACCACCTGGCAAGTATGATATTTTAACCCAAACTGGTGTCCAAAAAGTCCCTCACATGAGAAGGATCCGATGTTTTATGCTTGGCTGGTGTGTACATCACATCTCTTTGTGATTTTACTTCCTGTTTTGAGTATCGTTACTGTTTTCTTTTTAAATTACTAGCAGATTCTTACATCATTTCCCCTTTTTAAAAATCAAGCGCTCAGCTTTTGTGCTTCAATTTTAATTTCCTTAGTCTTGAGTATTAATGTTTGAGTTATTTGTATTAAAAATTGTTCAGTTTTTAAAGGAAAATTCAAAACAAAATAATAGAGTAATTGGTTAATACATTGCATATTGTTATCTTTTTTTTGGCGGAACCGGGGATTGAACTCAGGCCCTTGCGCTTGCCAGGGAAGCACTTATTCCACTGAGCCATCTCCCCGGCCTGCATATTGTTATTTTTAACAGTACAGGAATTTAATTGTCTAAACAATATTTGAGTTATTTATATTAAAAGGAAATCAACTATTACCATTTAATTATGGCATTCTTAAGCTTCGAGAAAATATCCTTGGTATAGTAACAGAGTGGTCTCACCTCAGGTTACTAGTCCATGGGATCTAATTAGATGAGGATTCTTCCTTCATGTTTGTGTTGCAAGCCTGCTATAGTAAGGGAGTAGGTATAGATTATGAGCCCTTGAGCCAGTTAGACCTGTTTTCACACTGTTTTATTACAAGTGTCCATTCTGTTTACTGTTCGTTCAGTATATGCCTAGCTAGTCAACCATACACCATGTTTATCAAGTACCTTGTGTACGTTTAGATGTTTCAGTGATAATCTGATAACCATTATTAATAAGTGTGTGGATGGGCCTTGGAAATAAGGTGAGGTCAGCCTACGTATCAGGCAAGGTTATTTTTAAGTTGTTCTTTATTCTTTGAAAGAATTGTAATTACAGGTGAACCTTGCATCTTATGTTTTAACTAGTCAGAGGTGGCACTGTATGTACTAAAATGTTGGTATATTAGCTTTACCCTGCTAATGAGAATAAACATAAACCATTTAGTCATTCCTATGTATGATACATAGCTAGAATGCTTCTGATCACTTGCCATTAAACTTAATTTTGCAGGGGGCCAGAGAGATGGCTCAGTGGAATAAGCACTTCCCTGGCAAGCACAAGGGCCTGAGTTCAATCCTCGGTTCCGCAAAAAAAAAAAAAAAAAAAATTTACAAAAAAACCCTTAATTTTGCAGTTGGTAGCTGTATTACATTTGGTATTATGTGTAAACTGTATCCTAAGGAAAATACTTCTCTGAACTAAACCTTGAAAACTAGGGTACCAATTGTGTGGTAGTCACAAGAAATACAGAGATTGTTAGAACATAGCTTCTCATTTAAAATACCTATGAGGGATAGAGTTGTGAACTCAGTAGTGGAGTGCTGACCTAGCACATGCAAGGCCTTAAGTCAATCCCCAACATCATCACTAAAAAAAAAAGGCTGAAATACTTGAAACTATCATTTCCATTATTTGGCTTACACTCTAAACTTGAACTTTTTCTCTTTGTAGAAAGCATTGTTCTTTAGAAACAAAATCTGTATGCTCATTGCTACCTTGGATTTATTTTTTTCCAGTACTGGGAATTGAGCCCAGGGCCTCAGTCTAGGCAAGTGCCCTACGTAGCACTGAACTACTTCATGCAGCCCATTTTGTTTGACTTTTGAGATAGGGTCTTGCTCAGTTGCCCATGCTAGCCTGGAACCAGTCTTCCTGCCTTAGATACTGCTAAGTATCTTGGCTTGCAGGCATATACCACTGTGCCCAGTTTTCTACCATTAATTTTATTTTCTGTCATTCTTTGTCTCCTGGTTTTTGCTTCTTCACACTGGCTTGCTTGCTTTTTTTTTTTCCCTCAAACCTCATGATATGCTCCCCGAGCTTCACCTTCAGGTTTCTGATCAAATGCTATAAAAGAAGATGTCTTGGGTTACCTTATCTAAGACAGAACTCATCCCTATCTCATTCTTATCTTCCTTTTATCCTGCTTGCTTTTTTTTATTGTTTGAAGTACTCACCACTGGGGCTGGAGAGATGGCTCAGTGGTCTAAAGCACCTGCTTAGAACAAGCTTGGCAAAAGCATCAGGGACCGCGGTTCAA
>NW_004524740.1:4782952-4849250 GCF_000260255.1 Octodon degus | reverse complement strand
TCTCTCTCAAATAAATAAATAAATAAATAAATAAATAAATAAATAAATAAATAAATTTGAAGTACTCACCACTGGCAAACATTCTCTCTTCCCACCAGAATGGAATTTCCTTGAGAGAATAGATTCCGATTACCTTATTCTCTGCAATATCTCCATTTTCTAAGAAGAATCTGGCCTATAGGTATTCAGTAAATATTTGTTAATTGAAGGCTCATTTTTAAGAAAACCTCTGGGTGTATTTATGTAGTTGCATATATTAAAATTGTTAATGATTATCAACTAGAGATTGACTAATCATTTAGAAAATTAATGTTAATAACATTTCTAACTATGAAACCATATGTAGATTAAGACAGTCTTAAATTTTCTTTTGGGATACATTTAGTTGTCTTTATCAGAGAAATCTTAAAACATTCATACACAAGAACAGAATAATCTTAGATTGCTTGCAGGCATGTTTTCCCCTAAGTGATGAAGTATGTAAAATGCTACATGTATATTAAATGTAATAAGGAAGAAGAGTAATGTTTTGTATATATGTTGATACAAATTTGTGTGTGTGTGTGTGTGTGTGTGTGTGTGTGTGTGTGTGTGTGTAGTACTGGGGATTGAGGTCAAGGCTTGTGCATGCTAGGTAAGTAAGTGCTCATCCCTGTTCCCACTTCATAGAAGTAATTGTAACAGCAATTACAGTTACCATGGTTTTAAAATAAGTACTTGCTTTAGACTTTCCTTAATGTGAAAAAATCTGCAGTTGGATTTCCACTTCAGATACAGCTATTTTTAGTTTTTAATTTAGGATAGCTCACAAATTTTTCAGGGTGTTCTCTGAACACTTTGTAGACTACTCATGTAGTTTATAGTGGGATGACTACTTAAGAATCCATTTATTCTAACCTTGCAAGTAATAGTCTTACTTTATATGCTGACCTTGCAAGTAATGGCTTTTGTTGGGGAAAGTCTTATTCTACTTAGTTCTACTTCCTTAGTAGACGGTTATAGAGGAATCATTTATTGAGGAATGTTTCACTTTGTATAAATGAATTCCTGATGGATACTGTTGTTTTTTGTGCTGTACCTTATGTCTGTGGAATGTAACAGGACATGTATCAGGTAAATGCCCAGTGCAGGTCCTACTTACCTGTCCATAACATGTTGTGTCTATAAGTAGGATTGTAGCTTGGTTAGCTTGGTATTTATAATGATAAAAGCAGTTGGCAATTTAAAGATGTTTCTTTAAATGCTCTTTTTTCTTTTGCCTTTTTCTTATTGTGACATGTGTATTTAATTCATGGCCATTTCCATTGTGCTGCTCCTTTTAGGCTTTATTGTAATAGAGTATAGAGGCTGGCTAATAGCTTGGAGTGGGGAGGGGTAAAAATTAAATCTGTTGTTTAAAATACATGTGAGCCATTTATGCCTTTTTTTTGGATAGTGGACTATAGTTAACTAAAATCACCCATTGAATTCAGTTGAATTGTTACTTTAAGGAAAATCCCAGTGATGATTTTATGACCTGAATGCCATTGGTGGCTCATAAATCTTAATTTGTTAATATTTTGGTGAAAGGATGTGTGTAGAAGATGTGATATTTTGCTGTGTGAATCTCTGCTGCTTATTAAAAATTCTCTGAAACTGGGATATTACACATCCAACTATTTGGACATTTCTGTCTTAAACAGAAGAGCCAAGTGTGTGAGTCTCTCCCCTCAGGACAGAACAGATTCTCATATTGTGCAGACCTGGTACCTCACACACACAAAAAGCTCAGGTTGGTTTCTTTGTTGTTTTTTTTTTTTTTTTTTTTCTTTTAGGAAGCAAAACTAACAGATCAGTTGCCACTTATCATTGTGTGTGATCGATTTGACTTCGTCCATGACTTGGTGCTGTATTTATATAGGAATAATCTTCAAAAGTATATAGAGATATATGTACAGAAGGTAAGTAGTACTTAGATCATTTAAAGGTATAATCTCTAATGTTTGCAGTATCTATATGTACCCAGCAGGCATGGTCTGTTAAAGTAGCTTTTAGCATTTTTGTTCTCAGTATACTCTTCTCTTTGGTTAAAATTTTACATACTTGCTCAATCTGTGAAGTATAAGAATGGTACTGCTATAGTTGGACAGGTTGAATTGGGTGGCCCAGCATGCTAGTAAACTGATGGGGCTTAAAGTATACATAGCAGCCCAAACTCCAAAGCAGTTTTCAACCATCTTAGGAAAGTTATTAGTAACTTTATTTTCTAACTGTAGGAATAAAGTGGATTTTCTATAATTGGAGCCTTGTTATTATTAGTCTTCTATATTTATTTATTTATTGACATTAGCTTCTTTGTGCTTATGATTTCAAGCAAATTTGGGTAATTTGTTGGTTCAACAGAGAAACTGTGCCACAGTACATGTGCTTCAAATACGCAAGAGACCATAGCATTGTTTTTTTATCTGGACTTCCTGCTAAATTTCTACCTCCATTTGCAAGTGTAGTCTCTCAGGTTATTGCTGATTTTAAAAACTAAGTTTAAAAAGGGAAATACATTAGCTATTCATTTAACCTATCTTGGCTCTGTTTATTAATGTAATACATTCTTTTTAAAAACAGGTCAATCCAAGTCGACTTCCTGTGGTTATTGGAGGACTACTTGATGTTGACTGCTCTGAAGATGTCATTAAAAATTTGATTCTTGTTGTGAGAGGTCAATTCTCTACAGATGAGCTAGTTGCTGAGGTTGAAAAAAGGAACAGGTGTAGTAGCATTTTAACTTTCATGACTGGGATAAATTAATACCTTCTCATAATATGGTAATGGATTGGGGCCAGGGAGATAACTCAGTGGCTTAAACACCTGCATGGCATGCATAAGGTCCTGATTTTGATTACTGGTACAGAAAAGAAAAGCATTTTTGCTAGATAACAATAGAGCTCATCACTTGCCTCATAGGTATTCAGTAATCTATGAAGGGTAACTCCTTAGAGACACCTAATTTAAAGATGATGTTCTGGTTTATAAAGCTAAAAGCAGGTGTTTTCTGAAACACTAGCTTTCATACAGAAGATTTTTTCAGTTGTTTTATCATCTGTCCACACCATGTGCTGGGGATGAGACACAGGGTCTCGTACATGCCAGCCAAGCCTTCTAACTAGTTGGTCACTTTTTTGCATTCTTACAATTATCAACTGTATGGTCTGACTTTGTATATGCTTTTTATTTTTTTATTTTTTTGTATATGCTTTTAATGTAAATGATGTGGCCTAATCAAAACATACAGTGAGTGCTTACTTTTTAAAAAACGTTTATTACAGTAAAAGGTACTTTTCCAACATAGTACTTCCCCTTCCTTAGAACACATTTATCTAATCATTCTTGCCACTTTCTGAAGCAATTCTAAAGTCTGCTTTCACATTTGTAACTATAGTTGATTAAATGGTCATTTTGACTTTAGTGAAGAGCCATAAATCACATGGTGCTTCATCCATCGAATAAGGTGGATAAGGACATATCATAATTCTTTCCTTCTTTCCTTCTTTCCTTCCTGCCTACCTACCTACTAACCTTTTTGAATTGGGGTCGGTCTCACCATGTGGTTCAGGCTGGTCTTAAAGTCACTGTGTAGGTAACCACAAACTTGTAACAATCCTCCCACCTCAGCTTCCAAGTGCTGGGATTACAGGAGTGTGCCAGTATGCCTAGTTATAATGTTATTATTTGACAGAAATTGCCATAAACATTTGATCAGTGAGGGCTGGTCAAAAGATACATCACTTACTTTTAATCCCCCTCAAAATATTCCCTCTCAAGTTGAATATATTTAACCTATCATTCTTGACAATATGCCTATTACTGTAGTAAGTTTTTAAAATACAAATATTTACCATATCTTTTGATCACCCCTTGTAATGTAGTAAGCCTCCTTTTAGATAGATATTTTACCACTATACTCAATAACTTTCATTTGGTTTTTTATGGTAACAGGAATTAAGTCTGGGGTCTTTGCACAGAGCTATGTCCCCAGGCCCTCCCCCCTTTTAAATTTTGAGGCAGGGTCTCATTAAAGCAGGGTCACCATGTTGACTCAGTTGGGTCTGAATTTGTGATCCTCCTTCCTCAGCATCCTCAGTAGCTCGGATTGTAGGAGTGCACCAGTATATCAGTTATCTTGTTTTCTTGAGATTTTGTCTTGCTGTGTTACCCTCAAGCTCATGATCCTCTTGGCTCAGCCTCTGGGGTAGCTGTGCTTAGAGGTATGCTTCATAGGCCTGGCTCTTAACTAATTCTTCACTGATAAGAGATAGAGAGTTCCAGGTGGGGTTAAACTGCTATGTGCAGGGGCAGGGAGATGGCTCAGTAGGTTTAAGCGCTTGACTGGCAAATGCAAGGATCTGAGTTCAATCCCTGCTTCCACAAAAAAAAAAAAAAAAAAGCCCTAAAAGGGAAAAATGAACTGCTATGTGTTTATAGTAGTAATATTAAAATGACCTCAGGTGATCATACCACACTCTATTGTGCCCCTGTAAGTTTATCTCTGAGGTTTAGGTAATTTTGTTTTAAAAAAAAAATGTATAATTTAGTAAAAAAAAAAAAAAAATGTATAATTTGTAAAGTCTTATCTATATCCAGATATAAGACAATAGATATATCTTACAGCTTGATAGGTTTGGAATAGTGACAGTTTCAGATACCTTCTGTGTGATCTTTGGCAACTCATCCATCTTTGCAGTCTTAATTTACCAATCTGTAATAACATTTTTGGAATGAAAGATAATGTATACAAAAGTACATTGTAGAGCTTAAAATGCTTATGTAGTTGGCATGTCCAGAAAGGGTTATTTGCAATACCATATATGTGGGTTTTCTTTTGTTTCCCCTAGACTGAAACTGCTGCTGCCTTGGCTAGAGGCCAGAATTCATGAGGGCTGTGAGGAGCCTGCTACTCACAATGCATTAGCCAAAATCTACATTGACAGTAATAACAACCCAGAGAGATTTCTACGTGAAAATCCTTACTATGACAGTCGTGTTGTTGGAAAGTATTGTGAGAAGAGAGATCCACATCTGGCCTGTGTTGCTTATGAACGTGGCCAATGTGATCTAGAACTTATTAATGTGAGTACTGCTATCTGAATGTGTATAGAGGAGGCTATGTTTTCTAGAACTTGTTATATAACATCAGGCCTTTGGAATGATAATCTAACCCTTATCCTGATTGACCCTTTAACACTTGAAACCCCCACTGGCTTTATCCTGCATGTTCTAGTACACTGCCAGACATAGAGGTCATAGGTATATATTTATACACCATGTAACATTTTAACTCTATGAGACTAAATTGTATAGATCATGGCATACCCCTTTTGGGTTATATTTCCTATGAATAAAAAGATATTCTCTGCATACACATTGTAAATACCAGCTACAGTGCATATGACATCAGTAGTATACTTCAAAAGAACTTTAATTCCAGTTTTGCCAAGTATAGTTTTTTCCCTCTAGTTTAGAGTCACATATTGCATTCAGGTATCTGTTAAGTCTCCCTTAATGTGGAACAGTTCTTCAGTATTTGGTCTTGTGCAACATGGAGATATTGGTAAAAACATATAATTTTTTCTATTTGTAGCCTTTTTTCGTACATATCTTTTTTTTTTTTTTTTCTGTATTTAGGTCAGGGTCTACAGGGTCTCACTTATAGTGATTCTCCTGTTTTCAGCCTCCTAAGTGGTGGGATTACAGGCATGCACCACCACGCCCAGTCTCAATGGCCATCTCAGCACACCCTACAGGCAGGACCGGCATGGCATGCCTGGGATTGAACATCTGCCACTGAGCTCTGCCTAAGCAGGCACTTTAATCTGCTGAGCTATCTGGCCAGCCCAAAGTTTTCATTTTAAAGTGAACTATTAATATTTACTAGTAATCTCAGGCTGGCCTCAAATCTGCATCTCAGTCCTTCTGCCTCAGGCTCCCAAGTGCAGACTATAGGCGTATACCATGTCCAGCTACATTCACAATGGTGTATAACTCTTGTCTAGTGCCAAGTCTTCATCACTCAGAATCCTGTGTCATTACATTTTTTCCATATCTCCCTGACCCTACCCTTGGCCCCTGGCAACCACGCTTAGTTTCTGTGGATTTGCCTATCTAAATGTCAGGTCTCTTTATTTTCATTTTGGATTTTTTTTGATGGTTTCTCCTGATTATACTTTTAGGTCATACATTTCCTTACACAATATTAAGTAATGTCTTGTGTTTCTCATGCTATTTATCTAGAAGAATATGATATCTGTTTGTCCTATTCTAGGGGCTGGGGGGATGGCTCAGTAAAATAAGTGCTTGCATAGCAAGTGCAAAGGCCTGAGTTCAATCCCTGGTTCTGCAAAAAAAGAAAAGAAAAAAAATCTGGGACTGGGGAGATAGCTCAGTAGAATAAGTGCCTGCGTGGCAAGCCACAGGATCCTGAGTTCAATCCCCAGTACCACAAAAAAATTAAAAAAAAAAAAAAAATTTGTCCTATTCTAGATGTCAAGTTATTAGGTTGTAGTACTTTTCTGACATTTTAAACCATGTAAATATCCTGTTGCTGCCTTCCAGTGTAGCATCTATTTGATTTTTGTTAAATACGTTAACATGTTGGTTACAAAATGAATGCTTTTCCACCTTCAGCAGTCTTCCTACTTATTGGTTAACACTCATATTCATAGACTGAGATTCCTCTTTGAGTTAATTTATTCATTATTATTCACATTGATAACTCATATTATCCATGCTTTGGCTGATGGGAACTTTTTAATCTGACTCCCATATCTTTATGTCATGATCTAGTCATGTTTGAGCATGTCTTTTATTTTTTGACACCTGATAACACCAAGCTCATTTTTTAAAAATTAAGGTTTTTTAAGTAAGTTATAAACTGTACATAATGATCACATTTGTCAGGGAATTTGTACTGTACATGATACCTTTTGATCTCCCCCCACCTTTCCCCTACTACCAAGTTCATTTTCTATCTTTCTTAGCCTTGGAGTTGGCCATTTCTCCAGGGAATCCTTAGCTTAGTGGGATTGTTATTACAAACTAAGATCTGGACTCTTGGTTTAATTTACTTCAAAGACATTCTCCGTCATGTGAGCTATGAAAATATATAATAATCTATGTGTATACATATGAATTCATATGTTTATGTACACATACATGAATACACCAATACCTTAGTTCATGAACTGGATTCTTTCCATCATTGTGGTCATAAACTGAGTTAGATGAGAACTGAGGCAAATTTAGTGCTTAAGTTCAATATTGGCCTTATGGGGAAATTTGATTTGGTTTTTATCCAGTTTGGTTTGTGGCCAGATTGTTGAATTGAGGTGCTCCTGTTTACATGGAAGACTATGCACTTGAGAACAGCTAATGAAACACTAAAAAGAAAACCCTGAAGGTGGACTACCACTACTCAATATTAGAGCATATTCTAAAGTCTCTGTAATTTAAAATAGTAAAACTAGTACTGGTATATCAACAGAAAGCTGTAGAGTAAAATATAACTTCCAAAAATAGATACATCAGAATGGTTTGTAAAAGCCTTCAGAGATCGTAATTCTTTTTTTGTTTTGTTTTGTTTTTTTTCTTTACAGAACTGGGGATTGAACTCAGGGCCTTGCACTTGCCAGGCAAGTGCTTATTCTACTGAGCCATCTCCCCGGCCTGAGATCATAATTCTTGTTTCTTTCAGTTGTTTATTTTATTTTCTTTAAGGTGTTTGCTCTTTTTTTTTTTTTTTTTTTTTAATTATTTTAGTATGGGGACTACATTGTCTCACTAAACCTCCTGTTTTCAGCCTTCCAGAGCTCTGAGATTACAGTCACGTCCTACATGCCCAGTCACAGGGCGGGGCTGGCATGGCTCCCTGGGGATTTGCTTTAGTTCTCTGAGCTATTTGGCCAGCCCTGTTTTTTAAGTTTTTTGAGACAAGATCTCACCTTATAGTTCAGGCAGTCCTTGAACTTGCTGCATAGCCCAGGCTGGCCTCAAACTTGTAGCAGTGTTATTGGCTCAGCTTCTGACTGCTGAGATTACTGGACTGCACCACCAGGCCTGGATCTGTTAGTTTGACTTCAATAGGAAAAATTTGAGTGTGATATACTTGACATCATATATAAAAGTAGAATTCCTGTAAAACAATAAACAGGGATAAATTAGTGGAAATAATTTAAAATCATTCTGTAGAAAGTCCTTACCTTGAAATTAATCTTTCCTACCTCTTACAGGTTTGCAATGAGAATTCCCTCTTCAAAAGTCTTTCCCGGTATTTGGTCCGCCGAAAGGATCCAGAATTGTGGGGTAGTGTGCTACTGGAAAGCAATCCCTATAGGAGACCCCTAATTGATCAGGTAAAGTTGGCAAGTTTCAGCTATGAATAAAATTTTTACCCTTACTACATATATAAATATACTCAATGGGTCATACTTAACTGTGAAGAGGCAATAAAGGAGCAGTATAAATTATACTATATAAATTATGAAAATTTATATAAACATACTATGTATGATAAGAAAAATAAATTTCCAGAAATACTTAATTGACTCAGTTCATTGTCATTAAGAAAACTGCAATATGAGAAAGCAATTACTCAGTAGTACTGGAAAATGTGTATTATAATACATATGTACTATGTATATGTGTTACATATAGTACTGTAATATTTACTTTGGAACCAGTAATCATGGTGATGCCAAACAACCATTGAGTATTCAATAGGTGGCTGAGATAGTGCATTTTTGTTTTCTAGTGGGTCAATGTACACAAACTTTATTTCATGTACAGAGTTTTTTAAAATATTTACAAAATTAAAACAGCAAATTTAACATCAATTTAAACGGTTAAAATTCCTGAGATGTGCTTAAATTTAGTTTTTGAAAATATTCAGGACAGTGCTAAATCAGCAAATGATATATAAAAGTTTGTGATGTTAGATTTCATTAATAATCATGGAAATTGCAAGTGAAATGCTTTATACATATATAAAATTCAGAACATGATTTTAGAGCCTTATGTATTTAGGGTTATTATATTATTTTCTAAGTTCTCCAGATGTATAAATACAAAAAAGATGTATAAATACATTTTTGAAGATAATAGGTTGCCTACATAGCATTTTTAAGGACCATTCCCAAGATAAACACAAAGCTTTCTGGAAATAGTACTCATTGCAGTGAATCAAGGAATCAAGCCAAAAATCAAAGGAATTAGATAGTTGAATTGGATCTAAGCATTAAAGTGATGGTGGTGTTAGTGTGGATAATGTAACTAGAGAAAAGATATTACATATTTAAGTTGATTTCAACAGAGTAGAATTACAGATAGAATTATAGTGTGCATTTGTGTACATTTTTGTTGCAAGACCTTTGGTAAATTAATATTTGCTGCTTTGTTCTTTTGTGCTTACTTTGAAATTTCTAGTTATAAGATGCCTTATTCTTATTGGATGTTTTTTAAAAACTATCTTGATTTTTTTTTTTTTTTTTTTTTTCTCTGTATCTTCTGTAGGTTGTACAAACAGCCTTGTCTGAGACTCAGGACCCTGAAGAAGTGTCAGTAACTGTTAAGGCTTTTATGACTGCAGACCTTCCTAATGAACTCATTGAACTACTGGAGAAAATCGTCCTTGATAACTCTGTATTCAGTGAACACAGGTATGCTGCCACACAGATCCATTGGCCATTTCTGTTCAGTCTTTAATTGTGGTCTTATAGGTTAGGGGAAGAACAAAACCAAAAATTATAGAAAGTTGCACCGGTTGTCGCTCTCAGTGCTTTCTCCCTTTTCACCTGCATCCTGAAACAAAAGCCCTTCTCTAGCCACATACCACTGGTCAGCTTTTGAAATACTGCAGTTAGGGCTGGGGATATAGCTCAGTGACTCAAGCACCTGCGTGGAAAACACAAGGTCCTGGTACAAAAAAAGAAAACATCCTGCCTGCCTGAAGTACTGCAGTTAAATGTCTTTTTCCTGAAGGAATCTGCAAAACCTCCTCATCCTCACTGCAATTAAAGCTGACCGTACACGTGTTATGGAGTATATTAACCGTCTGGATAATTATGATGCCCCAGATATTGCCAATATTGCTATTAGCAATGAGCTGTTTGAAGAAGCATTTGCTATTTTCCGCAAGTTTGATGTCAACACTTCAGCAGTGCAGGTAAATCTTTAGATTACATGAATCAAGTCACTGTAATGGCTTCTGTTGATTGAAAATATATATTGTCCTATAGGAGTAGGAATGGATCACTGCAGGAATAGAAGAGCAGTAAGATGCCAACAGCTTAAATTTAATTTCTTTGGGTAAAATCCATGTTACTGTAACTATATTTCCAAAATGGGTGCCTAGGTCTTGATTGAACATATTGGAAATTTGGATCGGGCATATGAATTTGCTGAGCGCTGCAATGAACCTGCAGTATGGAGTCAACTAGCCAAAGCCCAGTTGCAGAAAGGAATGGTGAAAGAAGCCATCGATTCTTACATCAAAGCGGATGATCCCTCATCCTATATGGAGGTTGTTCAGGCTGCCAATACCAGCGGTAGGACTTCTTACCTTTATGTGTTTGAGACCTCAGAAAATAAGCTAAACCTTAAGGTATCAATTTTGAATTATGTTACCATTAAGTGTTACTTAGATACTTAGGAAACTAGCTCTCCATCTTGTTCAGATAGAGAGGCTGCACCTTGTGAATTTATGAAGAATGTGAGAAAGATTAACTTTGTTTTGAATTTCTATAAAAAATCCTAATAGAGCTCTAATTTTTTTTAATTTTAAGGGAAAAACAGATTCAGCCATTCATTTGGTTAATAATATAGAAGTAATGTAGACTTTGCAGACTTAGATACACTGTTCTGCTTATGTTTGTCATTATTTGCAATATTTCTTTAAGAGGGAGTTAGTAGCAGTTCATATTTACTTGGTTGAACGAGTAAAGTAGGATGTTAATATGTGGTCTCAACTTTTTTTTTTCCCCTGAATTTAGGAAATTGGGAAGAACTGGTGAAGTACTTGCAGATGGCCAGAAAGAAGGCTCGAGAATCATATGTGGAGACAGAATTGATATTTGCACTGGCTAAAACAAACCGCCTTGCAGAGTTAGAAGAATTCATCAATGGGCCAAATAATGCTCATATCCAACAAGTGGGTTTTCTGTTTACAGTTTTTAAAACAATGTAAAAATAAGTATTTGAGCAACTTTATTAGCTTAGTAGAATTAACACGTCATAACTAAAGAATTCCATGGAAAAATCTTGCAGAGAAATACATTGTTTCTCAGTATTAGGATATAAATTTGAAAAGATGATAGAAATGAAACAAACTATTTCTCTTAATATAGTGCAGGTATTTTGTTACAGTGACAGAAATCTATGGCTAACATCTTACTGAATATGGATCCTCTCTCTTGCCCTACCAGGTTGGTGACCGCTGTTATGATGAAAAAATGTATGATGCTGCTAAGTTGTTGTACAACAATGTTTCTAATTTTGGGCGCTTAGCATCTACCCTGGTTCATCTGGGTGAATATCAGGCAGCTGTTGATGGAGCTAGGAAAGCCAATAGTACTCGAACATGGAAAGAGGTAAAACAGGATTGGATGAAGAATTGAGATTCTATTTGATGTTAATTCCATTAAATAGCCACTTTTACATTTGAATTCACAAAATGGAAATTGTATTCCAGGTCTGCTTTGCGTGTGTAGATGGGAAGGAGTTCCGTCTTGCTCAGATGTGTGGACTTCATATTGTAGTACATGCAGATGAATTAGAGGAACTTATCAACTACTATCAGGTAATGGACATGAACATGCCTTTTATGTGAAGTGAGATTTTGCCACAATTGTAGTCTTTAATTAGCATTTCTCTTCTTTAGGATCGTGGCTATTTTGAAGAATTGATAACCATGTTGGAAGCAGCCTTGGGACTTGAGCGAGCTCACATGGGGATGTTTACTGAATTAGCTATCCTGTATTCTAAATTTAAGCCACAGAAAATGAGGGAGCACTTGGAGCTTTTCTGGTCCAGAGTGAATATTCCTAAGGTAACTACCCTGTACCACTGTGAGACAATTCTATAGTAAAAACTAATGCTTTAAAATACTTAATGGGGCCAGCCAAATAGCTCAGTGGGTTAAAGTGCCTGCAAGCAGGCACAGGGCTGGGGGTTCAATCCCCAAGCCTGCCGTGCCGGCCTCACCCCATGGGCGAGCTGAGGCGCAATTGAGACTGGGTATGCTGGCGCAGGCCTGTAATCCCAGCTCTTGGGAGGTTGTAAACAGGCAGATCACTATGAGTCCAGTCTAGTAGTGAGACCCTGAACTCCCTGTGGACCTTTCCCTAAAATACAAAAAAAATTAAATAAAATACTTTTTTTCCACATTAGACTGTTACCAAGACTTACAGGTCTGTATCTAAAGGGATGAAACCTTTCTTATGCAGGTGCTAAGAGCTGCTGAACAAGCTCATCTTTGGGCAGAACTAGTGTTTTTGTATGACAAGTATGAAGAATATGATAACGCCATAATTACCATGATGAATCATCCAACTGATGCATGGAAAGAGGGGCAGTTTAAAGATATCATTACCAAGGTGTGTAACTTCAGAAGATTAAAAACTTCAGAAGACAAATGCTCAATATTTGGAGAGAACTCTGACTTACCAGCTTTTCCAATTCTAGGTTGCCAATGTGGAACTATACTATAGAGCAATACAGTTCTACTTAGAATTCAAGCCTCTGTTGTTAAACGATCTGCTGATGGTGCTGTCTCCACGATTGGATCACACTCGTGCAGTCAATTATTTCAGCAAGGTAATAATTTTAAGCCAAATTTCATAATGTTGAATTACAGCATATTTGGATACTTTTACTCCTAGAACTTAAATAATGTGCTATGTTTATAATAAATTGCTTATTTTAAAGGTTAAACAACTGCCACTGGTCAAACCATATTTGCGTTCAGTTCAGAATCACAACAACAAATCTGTGAATGAATCACTGAACAATCTTTTTATTACAGAAGAAGATTATCAGGTAACACCTTTCAATTCTTGAACATACTCCCGAAACTCAGGTTATGGTAGGTTATAAAATTAGTATGTTTTGCATTAAAGGAGTACTTTAGGATTTAAACAGTAGCTATTCCCATGCCTACAATACAAGGTTTTCAGGATTGATAAATCTTAGTCACTAAATAAGTGTCAACTTGTTAGAATTTTGCTTAGGTACATATTATGTAAGAGATTTCTTTAGGGAAAAAAGATATGGTTGCTTTATCTGTAACATCTAGTTTACAGTTAAAAAAAAAATCTTTGCTTTCTCAACTAGTCTATAAATGTAATCTCAGCGCTGGAGAGGCTAAAACAGAAGGATCCCTACAAGTCTGACCTGCGTATTGAGACCCTGTACCAAATACATAAGAAAAGAAAGATAAATGTTATTTGGTTTTAACTACATTTAACTACTTATTTTTATCTTGCTTATTAGTATGTCTTTTACTTTTCTCTGTGAAAGATACTGTATGAAAGTAATTAAAAGTTAAGTTTAAATTAGAATTTTTTTTTAAGATTACAATTTATTTTTAAATTTCTTTTACTGTCAGCAATACTTTTTTTTTAAGCTCAAAGTCCTTAGTATTATGTTGAATTGTATCAGTTGTTTTTCTAGAACATAATTTGTACTGTTCAAATTATGGGCAAGAGGATAGGGGTATACATCAGGGTAGAGTGCTTGCTTAGCATGCACAGCAGCCTGCCGATTGTGCTGTCAGTTGGTAGTTTTATAAACATTCAGGTTAGTCTTGATATTGGAAACCCTGGGAGAAAATTGAAAAATTATATGATACTTTTGAGGACTTAATTACTACAGAGGGAGATATTTTCTCTTTGCTCTGATGTTAGGGATCAAACCCCAGGACTCATGCATGCTAAGCAAGTGCTCTACCACTGGCTACACTCCATGCCCTGCTATAAAAATTAGATTAAAAGACAGGCGTGATGGTGCCCAACCTGTAGTCCCAGCTATCCAGGAGGGGAACACAAAACAGTCACAAATTGGAGGCCAACTTGGACAACTTAGTGAGACCCTGTTCTCCCTCACAGATGTTTTTTTCAAGGCTAGGGTTCTAGATCAATGTGAGGACCCGACTTCAATCCCCCAGTACCACAGAGAGAAAAAACTTACATGAAGAAACTTAAGAACCTGATCACAGATTATTATAGCTTTGGCATTTGATGCTTAAAGATAAGCCATCATTGCCTGGTTTTATTTTTTGTCATTATCTGTTACCATCTGATGTACTCCATGATAAAGTAGTAGAAATTCTGACAACAATTACACTAGAATAGTGATTTGACATGTGGATGCCTTTTGTTGTTTTTAAGGCTCTGCGAACATCAATAGATGCTTATGACAATTTTGACAATATTTCACTTGCTCAACGTTTGGAAAAACATGAACTCATTGAATTCAGAAGAATTGCTGCTTATCTCTTCAAAGGCAACAATCGTTGGAAACAGAGTGTAGAGCTGTGCAAGAAAGACAGCCTTTACAAGGTTGATAAAACTAGTGGGGTTGGGCTGTTATTACTAGTTTTATAACTGTGATAAATGATTTTGTGCACTGGTTTGAGGTGATACTGATTAAGTCAGTGGAGGTTTTGACTGGGTGGAGGCTGTCTTAATGTTAAGGCAAACCTTCCTAGATTGTGCGTAGTGGGATGTTTATGTGTTTGTACCAGGAATTGAACTCGGAATATTGCACTTCTCAGACAGGCGCTGCCACCGAACTATATCTCCAGCCATGTTTTTTTTTTTTTTTAGGCCTTTAGTTAACCTATGTTCTTTTTCTAAATTTTAACTTAAATATTTGGAAGGATTTCCCCTTACAAACTCAGTAAGTTTTTGTTTTTTAAGCTTTGTTTGTGTAACTTGGTTTACTAGTTTGACCTTCACTGTTTCCTTTAATAGGATGCAATGCAGTATGCTTCTGAATCAAAAGATACTGAGTTGGCTGAGGAACTCCTGCAGTGGTTTTTACAGGAAGAAAAAAGAGAGTGCTTTGGAGCTTGTCTCTTCACTTGTTATGATCTCTTAAGGCCAGATGTTGTATTGGAAACTGCATGGAGGCACAACATCATGGATTTTGCAATGCCCTATTTCATCCAGGTCATGAAGGAATATTTGACTAAGGTAAAGTATTTAGAATTATCTTACGGATATGTAAAATTCTACCTGCAGGGTTTTTGTTTTTGTTTTAATGTATTTTCTTTAGCTGAAGTCAGTCAGAGTTGATCAAATTTTCTTTTGTGGGACATGGTATCACATGCCTGTAATCTCAGCACTTGGAAGGTTGAGGCAGGAGGTTTGCTGTGAGTTTGAGGCCAGCTTGGGCTACATAGTGAATTCATATCTACCCTGAACTATATACCAAGACTGTTATCTCCAAAAATAAAAAATTCATTTCGGGAATTATTTTTAATAACTGATAAATGATTCTGATTAGAAAGGGAACTCAAAACTTATCAGAAGTTTAACCTCAGTGTGTTTCTTAGGGTGAACATTGTTCTGTATCTTGTTCTTAATATTTGATTTAAAATGTTTACAGTCTTAAAATTAATTCCTATAACTGATACGTACTGTAGCTTTCCTTATTTGGGTGGTTCCAGACTTTATGTCTGTTTCCCATAGGGCAGCTGCAAGTATATTCTTAACATCTTGTTAATCTTCATAGTGCTTTATCACTTGAACTTCTAGTAGAAATATCAGAGCTGAGCTAGGGAGCATGCACTTGGAATGCTAGCTACTCAGGAGGCAACGGAAAGAGGATGACAAGTTCAAGGCCAGCCTGGGCAACTGAACAATACTCAAAAGGCCTGGGGTGTAGCTTACTGGTAGAGTACTTGCCTAGATGTGCAAGGCTCTGAGTTCAATTCCCAGCACCACAAAAAAGTAATAAATTGTAAGAGGTTGACTGTTTTCTAAAAAATACCTCAGAGAAGCTAGTATTACCACCTTAAAAAATTCATTAGTCTCCCTTTTGATGTTTAAATACTTTTGCTTACACTATCCTCAACAGTAGTTTTCTCATAGAAAATTTTAAAATGATTTTAAAGGGTCAGTTTTGGCAAACCAAAATATGCTTATCAGCTTCACATCTGATCTCAGAATGCCTAAATAAAGGGTGAACAAATACTACTAACAACCCTCAGTTTGGAGAATTTTTTCCTGACGATATCGTCTAACAGATACCATTGTGTTTGTTTTAAATTTTTAGGCAGTTAATATTTGATATGTAGAGTTCAGTATAAAGAGTAAAAACAACTGCCTTATTGAGAGATGAGAGTACTTAATGCATACTGTCAGCTTTTGATACACCTGGCTGGCTCTAAGCTGCTGTTAACCTAAGTGCTGTAAATTTTAATAGCAATTAAGCTGCTTTCTTTCACTGACTAGCATAAATTCTTCTGCAGTAAACTCTCAGGTTAAGAAAGATTCTAAATTTTGCTTTCAGTATGCCCTTTATTTTCACTTCTCTTGTACCTTTTTTAGTGTTAGTTTCTCCCCTAAACCTTCATTGCTGATTCTACCTTTTTATGCTCATATGGAATTTGATTTTTTTCTAAGCTGCACCTTCTGAATTCCTTTGCAGGTTGATGCAATAAAGGAAAAGGTGAAAGTTGATTCTTTTCCATCTTTAAGTCTGGAGGACTAAGTCTAAGGAATTTGCATGATTTTTTTTCCTTCCTTTTCTACACTGCTGCTGCTGCTTTTTCCCCTCCAATAAATTTTCACTCAAGCCTCTGCAAGTCCCTTGAAACATAACTATAATAGAATTGTAGGACGTTAGTGTTTGCTACTAATCGGCTACTAGGCTTTAGGAAGGGCCGGAGGCTAATCAGTAGTTGGTTCACAGTCTCTCTTAAATCTATTATTAAAAACTAAGCATGGTGAGTTTCCATATTAATGCCAAATGATCAGGAAATTTCTTTTCCCTGTCAGGGTATCTGGCCCATAGTAGGACTTTCTTAATAAATACTTTAAATAAATTAAAACAGCCTCTGGTTTTGTTTTGTGACCTTGCCTGACAGTTCTTGAATTTGCATATGTATATACATGCCCTAAAAGGCTTTTGGTTTTTTTTTTCTTTTTGTATTGAAGGACTGTGATCCAGTTTCTGATCTCTTGATTCTTACTAATTTTTTGCTGAAAGTAGATTACAAGAGATACTAGCTGCTTCCGAAGAGACTTTCCTCATGTTTCTCCAGGTGTCCAGTTCTTATGGTGCTAGTCCATTTTTAAGAGGAATCAAACATTTTGATCGTAAGAGCCAAGCTTGCTGTAATTGTTGCTAAGCAACATTGGTGTTTTAATGAAACATTGACTTTTACTTTCTGTGTAATAAGGCATATCTCTGAAACTACTTAAAATTTACTCCTGCTAATTAGTTGCCTTGTCTAAGAAAACCAAATTTAGGCACCTTTTGGTTGCTGCTGCTTTCATTGGCTTGTCACCATCTCAATATAAATGAGACTTCAAAACTTACGTCTGTTGTCAAATTGTTAATTAGAAAAAGGATGGGAAGGCAAAGGAGAGTTGAAACAAATTTAAAATAATTTGGGTGGGGGTAGTGCCTTGGGGATGATGTTGAACCAAACTGGAGTCACCACTGGAACTTAGGGCAAACCTGAGTAAAATGCATTGTGTGTGAGACCCTTCAGCAGCTAGTAAGCAAGGCAGTTAGAAAGCGTGTGTGTGAAAAACAGGTAACTGAACTGCAGTGTTATGCGTTGTTTTAAATCAAGCATGTACAAGTCATTGCAATTACATCATACTACTTTGAAACTCTTATAGCATTGCTGTGGGCTGTGTGTTTCTTGAGAGCCTGTATAGCACCAGTCATCTTCCAATCTCACTTCTTGCTTCAGTACTTTTGCCTTTTTTTCATGCACACATACACCAAAATAACTTGACTGCATGTTAACTTTTCCTCTGCAGCATATTGCAGTCTTTGTGGAAAAGCCTTTTACATTGTAGTGAATTTGAATAGTACAGATGGAACTGAATTCAGTCATATGCTTACCTGTAATTTTTCTTAAGTCCAAGGATCAGAAACTTTTGTTACAGCTCTTAAAAGCTTGTGTTCATAAAAGTCTTGTCTTCCTTCTTCAAGCAATGTAAATTGGGTTAAGGAAGGCAAAAATTGGGATATTCCTATGCCAGAGGCTGTCCCCTTACATACAAAAATCAAAACTTTTTGCCTAGCTTCATGTTATTTCTTCAGGGTTTTTACCCTGTGTCCAACTTGTCTATGTCTATGCCTGGGCATTGTGATACTGTTAGCTCTTCTAAGTTTTCCTTGTATTTCTGTAGGACTTTTGTGTTCAGCATTTGACTTAGACATTCACTTTTAAACGTGTGTTCATTTTGGATTTTTTTCCCTAGAAATATGGAAAGGTATAATGCAGTGTTAGATTTTTGGTTAATTTTTCTTCATTTTCTTAGAAGTTACTAATGTAGAGGCATCCATATGTTTTTCTGTGTAATTTCTGTAGATTTTGGATACCAGTTTTTAAAAATAAAAGTTTTCAAACTCCCATCTGATCATTGATGCACATAACTGTGCTTTAAATTGTATAGCTAAGTAACTTTTGTTGAAGTTTGGATGCCAAACAGTGGATGTTTCATATGGTACTTCTGCTCCACGGTAGTCTCTAATACTAGAGTAATTTGTAACATGGGGTAGGCTATAAAACAGGCTCAGTAGTGCACAAAAGCCAACACATCTTCCTAGGTAGGACATCAAAACCAAATCCACGTGATGATGCCTACAATCTACATAAGTTCACCTTTCTCCAGTTTGCAGTTCCCTGATACATTCACATGGATTCAATCTGTACTGATTTTAACATAAAATAATTAAGGATAAACAGCTGGGCGTGATGGCTCATGCCAGTAATCCCAGCACTCAGGAGGCCGAGGCAAGAGAACTGTCACAGGCTAGCCCAACCTGGGCTACCTGAGAGCCATGAGCTACATGAGACCTTATCTCAAAAAAATAGTTACAAAAATCCTATAATGGCCTTAATGGCCTATGTTAAGGCTAAAAGAAACTATTTTAATAGTTTGTAATAGAACCAAGATACTGCCTTAACATTTAAGAATCTGATTTTTACAACTTTTCCAGTGAAGTCTTACATATCTTTTGTAGGGTTTTCTGTTTGTTTGTTTTTTTCTTTTCACTATTTGCTTTTTGAATAGCATGCAGTGAACGTCAGAAAAGGTTCTTCCCTAAACTCTCAACTCAAAGCTCATCAGGCAAACACACAAGCTGAAAACCTACTAGTAATGGGACACACATTGCCATCTGAGATTTAATTTTACTTATGAGTATAATGATAGATCAACTGTAAGGCTTTGGTTGAGATACCAATTTTTAAGTGTAGTTTAGGAGACAAATGAGCATAATGTAAAAGGCATTATGGAAATTACATGGCACCAAAGAATATGTAACTCCAGAATCCTAGTGTTACTTTAATTCTTCACAAAAATTCAGAACCAGATTGTCAGTCATTGAAGGAGGTTTGTAGAGCATTTCATTCACCTTCTAATATAGAGAAAAGAATTTGATGGCCAGTGTAGTGCTGTGATAGTCACAACTAGTTACTGAAGGATTTAGATTTCCAACTCCCATCTTTCATTAATATACTTGAACTCCTTAATAAATTATTTTTTTCTACTACTGTCCAATTTGATTTATAATAGTTAGCATGGAATAGCCATTTACTGGAGCTTGATTGAGAGCTTGATTAAGAAATTGGGGCAAATAATAGTACTGTAGTTTCTTAGAAAATAGATCCATATACCATTAAAACATGCAACCTAACTTTCTACAAGACCAAATATGGAGCTGCCTGAATCTTAAGCTTCAGTCTATGTCTGTATCCAGTACCAGCAGTTGTGTACAGTTGGCATAAAATAGCTGATCCCACACAACTACTTCTCTAGCCGTGAGACTCATTTCACTTTTTGAATAGCATTTCTTTTGGGGATGGAAGTCTTGCCTTTTCATGAATTCATTACTGCCTTTGGTAAGGTAAAAACATCATTTGAAAAAATGGCTCCTTCTCGTTTTCTCCCTTCCTCAGGCTGCATCCTAGCATGCCCAGTTTTAGCCTGGCGTGAGCTTTTATGGCATTTATAAATCCCTCCTCCCTGAGGGTTTATAATGACAGTGCTGAAAACCACCTTGACTGAGTATGAACTTTGCCATTGAATTTGAGGGGGCCTGAGAATGTTCATTCTAGTCTGTTTTGTTTTGATGGAATTTAACATACTAAGGCTTTTCCACTTTCTGCCATAAAACTAGCTTTATTATACTTTTGAGGTGCTAACTAACCTAACCTATTTTTCTCTAGGTGGATAAATTAGATGCTTCAGAATCACTGAGAAAAGAAGAAGAACAAGCCACAGAGACACAACCAATTGTTTATGGTAATCTCTTCTCTTCTGTTTTTTGGCATCATAAATTAAACCCAGGACCTTGGCTTGCCAGCCAGGCATTTGTGCCACTGAGCTGTATACCTGGGCAATCCTTTTCTTTCTTTCTTTCTTTCTTTAAATTTTATTTATGTATTTATTTGTGTGTGGCCAGCTCAGCCCACCAGGGGGCGGGGGCTGGCTGGCATTTGGTTCTGGGGGATTGAACCCTGGTCCCTGTGCTTTGGCTAAGCTTCTTCTGAGTAGGTGCTTTAGACCACTGAGCCATCTCACCAGCCCAATCTTTTTCTTTTTAACCTCAGAAAAATACGTTAGTCAAACAATTCTTTTGATACTGCATTTCAAATAGAAACATAATGAACTTCTAAAATGCAAGATAAAATTTTGAATTAAAAAAATAATTTGTATTCTGAGGACAATCTTTAAGCGTTGATATTTTCACTTGATACGAGGCATATCTCAAAAAGTCATCTTAAGGTCATAAACTAGATTTTCCAATGCCTGATTGCAGATTGATAACTTAGTTCTAAATTTCTGAGAAAGCAAATACTGTATTTAATTTTTAGAAGAACTGAAGATGGTAGAATATACATACTATGGCTGTTTTCAGTGTGCTTTATATAAAAAATATAGCCTCCTTTTAACTTCTGAGATAGAGAACAAGGGGTAAATTTTTCACTTGAGAACTTCTCAGAAAGTTACGATGTTCAAACACTAAAGTTACTATTTAAGGCAGTTTTAATTTTTTCTTACATCTGACTAGGTTATCAGAATTTCCATTTCATACTTGAACAAATTCAAATGAATTTGAAGAGTATAGTTAAGGCATTATAACAAGATTTTCTTAGGAGGAAAATATAAAAATGTGACCTTCATATCTCATGCTACTAAGGAAAATGAAAATGGGGACATCTGTCATAGAACTCTTTGTTATAGATTAAAAGGTACATGGTCTGGGAGGATGAGGTAGGATTGCAAGATTAAGGTTAGCCTTAGTGAGACCCTATCTTGAAGACAGAAGGGGGAGGGGGGTTGTAGCTCTTTGGTAGACAGTCCAACACAGCTCATTCTCAGTCATGATTATGATGCTACAGTGGGGAGGACCAAATGCTGCAGTTTCACTGTCCTAATCATTTCTTCTACGTTCTTGTCCCTGCTCCTTTTTGTTCCTGTAGGTCAGCCCCAGCTGATGCTCACAGCAGGACCTAGTGTTGCAGTCCCTCCTCAGGCACCTTTTGGTTATGGTTACACTGCACCACCTTATGGGCAGCCGCAGCCTGGCTTTGGCTACAGCATGTGAAGTGAAAAGCTGATCCTGTAGTCTCCTATTTTCATACAGAAACATCACCTCTACCCACTTCTCAGTTTATAAATGGGGAACACAGGCAACATGTTCTTGTAACCTTTATTTCATGAAGGACTACTTTTTTGTTTCTAACTATAAACTTGGATCATCTATGTTAAACCTTATTTCACATTCCACATCATTTTAGAATTTATTTTCAAAGGGGAATAGTATTCACATGGGCTTTTTTTTTCCCCTTCATTCTTTGAAGAACTGCTTAATACTCAATCTATTGTGAAGAACCTGATTTGCACTCTGTAGTGTTTAAAGAAAGAAACTCTAATATTGAATCTCTTAAATTTAGTGTATGTAAACAGCTTACAATATGTATTGTCTAAATGCATTAAAATCTCTTATTCAAAGGCAAGCTAAAGCAAAAATACTGGTATATGACCATGCAAGACTGTCAATGCCAACACAGACAACACTAATCAGCATATCCTACACTGGATTGCAGTGCTCTCCAAATTATTTGAAAAATGAATACAGACAACTTGCCTGATTTTTAAAATGAGCATAAAAGGCCCTCTAACCTATGCAGGTTTCCCCATTACGCCTATAGAAAATGCTAGTGTGTTTTGCTCACTTCGTATGTAACAGGTGCCCTTATGTTGTGCTGTATCTTGTGCTTTTTCTGTGGGACCATTCCATTCAGGAACAAAGAGCACCATGATTCCAATCTTGTGTGTATTTACTAACCCTTCCCTGAGGTTTGTGTATGTTGGATATTGTGGTGTTTTAGATCACTGAGTGTACAGAAGAGAAAATTCAAACAAAATATTGCTGTTCTTCAGTTTTGTTTGTGGAATTTGAAATTACTCCGATTTAAAATAAACCACTGGACTGTGGAAATATATGTAGAATCGCAGTTTTAATTAAATACCTCCCAATCCAAAACAGCAGCTTCAGTAGTCTCCTATTGGATACTGAGGTGCAAGACAAGGAAACAGAAGTGGAAGAAGCATTGGGACTATGAAGTCATTATGCACTGTGTTTTGTACATTCCTGCGGTTAATAACGGATGTGCAACAGTACCAGTATTTAGTTTGAAAGAACCACTCACTACATTAGAGGGCAACATTTCTTGTCTCCAGACACTTTAACCAAGTGGCACTTTAGGTTTTATCTAAGCATTTCACTTAAGTAAATCACAGGTGTTAACTTGTATTGACTGAAATAAAAGTATATTTTAAAAAGTAGTTAGCATCCTGTTTCTTACCATGACCTGCAAGGATGCCCAAATATTTGGTAATGCTGGTTTTTCTTTTTAGTATGTGAATCCAAGAGTTTTGCTTATGAATGTCACTTTAAGTTCATTTCACTATCCCCCAATCATCAGTAATCAGCACAGTCCTATCTCATCTTCCATGGCTCTAGAACTCTTAGGCAAAATACTGTAAGTTGCACAGGCTATTTTATAAACTTAAAATCCCTGTACCCTCTGTGCTTTAATGCCTCTTAATGTCTATAGAGTAGTGTTAACAGGGAAATTCTTTTTGGTTTATCACTGTGAAAATATTTTGCCTTTTAGGCCTGTGTTCCCAATCTCTGGTCCTTTCTTGTTATAGATCATGAGGAAGAAAAGTAATGGTCGCTGGGAGCTCATTCTTTTTAGTGAAGAGTTCTAGAACAGTGGTACAAACCACTGTTTTCCTCTAAAGACAAAAGATGTTAATGTATGAGGGTTTTTTCCAAAGTAAAACAATATTCATGTTTAATTGCAGTGTTGGCACCTTGCAGTAAATGAGTAGGTTCTGGGTTGCAGTTTAGCACTTGGTCTCTTAAAAAGTTTGCCATCACTGGTCTAAAGAAAGCTAGACTCAGGACCCAAACTTTTCCCATACCTCAAGCATAGAATTATTTTATTCTTTTCCCTTCTTCAGTAGGAGCATTTAAAATACTGTTTTTGTATAACTTCACAATTGTGTTTCAACAACAAAACCCTTGTTACAATTACGTACTGTATCTGATGATGACACTGGGTTACTAAAACATCCAATATGGACTACACAAGAAACAGAAACCACTGTGGTATCGACATGTCAAGTCCTCAATCATCTGAGCTTCTTAGTTTGTTTCCTTGTCTGTATATTAACACTAAGTTCTTTTCAGAATTATTTGGCAGATTTTGTTTAATAAAACACCTACCTCAAGACTGAGTAATTTTATGTATACAACAGGCAATGAATTGGTAATAAACTTATTTTAAGCTAAAGATCTTCCCTAACAAGTATCACCAATGATCTTCTAAGAGAAGGAGTTGAAAACAGGATACAAGTTTACCATTCTAAATGTAATCTGAGTAAGAGCTAAAAGAGGAGACATTAAATGGCAAATAGGTATTCAGTTACCTTATCCTGTGTCCAAATACAGCCACTACAGCAACAAGCTCGTGATATTTGACGTTATTTCAACACACCTATCAGTATGAGAGCAATACTGCTAATCCCCAAGTAGTATCCCTTGACTTTTTTGTAATGAAGTTGTACACACAATCTTACTTTAATCCTTTATATTTTCCAATTAAGATTCCCAAAATTCATTTGACCTTTATATCCATTGATGTTTACTATTACTAGAAACCAAAATGGGACTGCATATAAACATGGACACTTATGCACAGGTTATATGGGAACTAATAACTTGTTTTTCCAATTGTCAATTTTATTAAAATCATATTTCTGAGGAACACTGATGCCAGAAAAGTTTTGCTTTGTTTTTGGCAGTTTCTTGAGACTCAACCCAGGGCTTTGTACATACTAGGCTCTAGCACTGACATTCCCACAGCCTACAGCTCCAAGGACAGGCACATATCTTCCAAAATACTGTCAGCAGTCTTCCTTTTATGTGACTAGTTCATTTAGCTTATGAGGAAAGGATCCAGGTTCAGTTTTCTTGCAAGTAAAAATGCATTACAACCTAGTTTACTCATATAGCAGTTCTTTTGCAGAGATGTTCAATGTAACATGGAATGTTAAAATACTCATGGGTCAAAAATTTTTGTTGTTTTCATCAAGGACATTAAGTAAAATTTTACTGTGAGTGCAGAGCAGTGAAGGATAGTCTCCGGTACTGGTAGGAATCCCTGCTGGGATTTGTGGAAATGAAGCAGTTCTCCCCCACCACTGCTTTTGTATCATCACTGCAAATGTCAAAAATATATATTATAAAAATAATTTATCACAGAGACTACGTGGGCTATGCAGAGTACACTTAGTATAACTGTTAAGAGTCCTATAAAATGCCAAGTATAAATGAAAAACAGCGCTGTATATTTCCAGTTACAAGAATTTTTGTACTATTTTTCCTACTAGATAGGTCATGACTTATTACAGTTCCTTGAATCAGCCACTCTAAGCCATCCTGTTTGGGCTGTACTTTGAATTTGGACTGAGGCAAGGCTCAGAAATTATCTGAAGCACAATCACACCATGTAGGATTGAGTTCAATTGAGTTACATGTTGTTGCATCACTTAACTTTAGTGTAAACATTTTGTTTAGAAACAGTTGCTACTGTAGCTGTTGCAGTTTCTCCTGTGCTGTCATGCCACTGTAAACTCAATGAAGTGTACCAGGCATTCAAATTTTCAAGTAATCTTCCTAGAAGTCTCCGAAGTGGTGCTGTCTTGCTCCTTGTGTTTCTATTAACAATGGATACTTGGAACAATAGAAGAAGGGCCTATCACATGTTTTCCTGGCATCTTACAGTTAATGGAAATAGAGTGAATTAGAAATTTCTGTTAGAATCTTCCTAGACTTCCAAGAAAAATTACTTTTAACAAAAAATACAAGAAGCTCTGTGCCTTTTGGGAGTTGAGAGCTGGTTTACATCCAGCCTAATGATTACTAGAATTGTTAAGTATATAAAATCAAAAGGAAGAAATGGTACCCTTAAATGATTCAATTGTTTAAAGTTCCGGGGAAAGAAACAAGGGTTAACAAATTACCCTAAATTATTACATGGGCCCGCTCTTTCTGCCTTTAAAGTCCATAAGCTCATTTTACAAGCTTCAAAGATTTCATTATTAAAAGAAGGGAAGTAAAGGAATTTTTATAGACTATAACTTAGACCACTGCTGAGAACATTTGGTCAGTGTGGGTTGAGGAAAACATGAAACACTGTACAGGTGGGTCATATCCCAATGCTATAAAATTTTAACTGAAATGCAAAAATCTAGACATCCTAAACCATAAGCCTTCACTGTGTGTCTATACTATGATCAATTAATAAAATTGGCTATCGGCCATCCAAAAGTAATGAGACACAAACGGTAGCTGTGTTCAGTAAGAATTTCATTCATGAGCCTGTTCTTCCCACAGATCAGCAGCACAGTCTCAGGGAAAAGCTGACACACAAAGGGTCAAAACTGCAAAGGGAAATTTGTTATCCTTTTTAATTTCACTTGATCATGATCCCTTTCCAGCATTTTTTTTTAGCGCCCATTTGAATCACCAAGACCACTCAACCAGCACTTACATATTTAAGCTGGACGCATATGACAACATAGGAATGGATTTTATTTTCATCTCAAGAACAGTTAAATTGAGGAGAAATTGAACTTTTATTGTTAGAATCTGACAGGCTTCAAACACCTATGATAGGATCATGGTCATACAAAAGCCCACCTAGTAAAGTTTTAGGTGACCAGTAACTTTGTCAATTAGATCTGTTGGTCCTGGCCCAATGCCTAGAACAGTTTGAGAACCTGGTTCAATCTGAGTACGTCCAGCATCTTGGATTAAGCTTACAGTCAGTCCTAGCATTTTTGCATGGGTCATTAATTCAATCAGGGTTTCTTCATCAGGGGCTTTGACCACCACTTTGGGCTGGCCACAATAGTCCCACTCCTTGAGCACTTTAGGATTTCTCTTTTGAATTTGCTTGTAGGCAGAAACGGCAGCATGAGAACACTGGGCAGCGACTTTTCCTTTTCCCATCTTTAAGTCATTTCGGACCACAAGAACCATTTTGTACTCCCCACTCTCTCCCAAGATGTTTGCTTCAGTTCCGGTGTCTGTGTTTGTCTCAGTGGTCAAGTTTTTAGGGACCATCCCAAATCGAACCCGGAGGCTCCACCCCAGGCACACACCACAAGCAACTCCAGCAGCCAAGCTGAGTGTGCCAGGATGAGCCAAGTACTCCATAATCAAGGACGTGGAGAGCATCCTAACAAAGAAAAAATGTTAACACTGTATACCAGTGGAAGAAAAACTCAGAAGCTTATCACATAAACACATGGACTATAGGCAGCAAGCAATATGTTACAACTATATGAGGTCATCTAGAAGAAAGGCAAAATATACTTTGGATCTTTTGTATGCACTGTTTCAATCCATCCTCTCTGGAATAGAAAATATTCAAGTATCCACATCAATTTAGGCCATTTGAACTGGTGTGAGTATTCTTTGGTTCAAAAACTCTTACTCAGTCTTCTTAAATCTTGTGGAGAGAAGAAATGGTATTTTACCACTATACCTAAAAGATTTAAAGGGGAAACCAGAAAAATAGCCCTTTCCTGAAAAGCTGTGTGTTTGTATTTTGGCTCTCAGTTCTGACCTTGACAACAATGGGCTCGCGTTGAGGTACTCTGCTATCATTTACTAGGCACAAGGCAAGGCTAGAAACCTTGCAAAGATGCAGTTTTACCTCTGGACATTCATATAATTTGTATAATATCTAAGCTTAGAGCCCAAATTCACTTAAATATGATCACAAATTATATTATTTTTAATGTAGTTTTTTTTTTTTGCGGAACCGGGGACTGAAATTAGGCCTTTGTGCTTGCCAGGGAAGCGCTTATTCCACTAAGCCACCTCCCTAGCCCTGATATAGTTTTATACTTTTTTGTGAAGTATAACTGAAGTCAGATCATCCATGCTTTATCCTGTTATAGAAAATCATGTTAACCTAGCAAAGAAGTTGTTTATATTTGAGTCCCAATAAAACAGCTCTATCAGCCTACATTGAGGCTTTTAGAATTCATAGTGCTTCTATGTATAGCTACAAGCAACATTTCTGGGAGTGTCCAAGTTTTTGTAAACATGAAGCCACCATACTTGTGTGCAAGTAAGAGAAATCCAGGGGCTGGGGAGATGGCTCAGTAGAATAAGCACTTCCCTGGCAAGCACAAGGGCCTGAGTTCAATCCCCAGTTCCTCCAAAAAAAAAAAAAGAATGAGAAATCCATAATCCACATGACATGAATGATAGTCCTGGAAATACTTATCATAAATTTCTTCATTAGATTAAAGAATATTAACATTTTTTAAATTCATTTGATAGGAAGATTATGCAGTGTTACCAGGTTTTCATTTCAGGACACTTAATAGATCTCATTTGTTAAAAATATAATTCACAGGCCCAGGGGTGTAGCTCAGCAACACAGCACCTGCGTGGCAAGCCTGAGGTCCTGGGTTCAATTCCCAGTAGAAATATATCTCATAAGATAAAATTCACCCTTCTCAACTGTACAATTCAGTGTTGTGCAGTATTGCCACAAAGCTGTGCCACCATCAACACTATTTCCAAAGAACATTTTACGTTCACCAAAAGCAACCTCTTACTTTGTAAACCCTGTTTTCCTTTTTCTGACAACCACTAATCTACTTGGTGCTTATGGACTTAACCTATTCCAAACATTTCAAATAAATGGAATCACATGTGACATTTTGTTTCAGCTTTGATTTAGGGTAACACTACTTTTAAAAGTTGAGGACCAGCCAAGTATTCAGCGGATTAAAGCACTTGCAAGCAGGTGTAGGGGCCAGGGTTCAATTCCTAGGCCTGCAGTGCCAGCCCTGTCCCTGGAGCACGCTGAGACAGGGATTGAGACTGGGCGTGGTGGTCTACACTTCTAATCCCAGCTCTTGGGAGGCTGTAAACAGGAGAATCACTAGGAGTCCGATCTAGTAATGAGGCCCTGAACACCCTGTAGACCCTTCCCCCAAATACAGAAAAAAATAAATAAAAGTTGAATGTAGGTCACAGTTAATTAAAATAGGCTGGGGAGATAGCTTGGCAGTCTAAGTGCCTGTTTGGCAAGTACAAGGACCTGGATTGGAACCTGCTACCCCATGCCATACCAAAATGGGCGTGGTGGCACACGCCTATAATCCCAGCTCTGGGGAGGCTAAGACAGGAGGATCACTATGAGTTCAAGCTGTGTAGCAAGACCCTGCACCAAATAAAACTATAAAAGATTTTTTAAATATTTAAATAGTAAGATAACCTGCTACCCTCATAAGTCACCATCTCTAATCCAAGCCTTTCCTCTGCAGGTACAAATCTTAATTATCTGAATCAGCTACTTAATGTTATGAAACTATCTGAGTTCATTATAATCATTTTTAGGCACTTTCTAAAACACCAACCAAAATTCCCTCTGCAATTTACAATTCTTTCTAGAGCTATCTTCTCAATACCTAACTTCTGCAATCAAAGCAGAAAATACAAGAAAACTAGTGAAGAACTTTTTGGAGAATCTATTATTTATTTCCACACAACTATTATTTACTGCCAATATGACCATAAAAAGCATGTAACACTCATTTTGAAGATGAGAAAATAAAGATCAAACAGAGAAGCTACTTATCCACAGTAACATAGTAAGATAGACATATGTAAAACTATCAAAGGTTCACTGTCTCCACTTCATCAAAACACACCAATAAGAAGTCAGTGGGACCAGATAGCTCAGTGGACTTAAAGCACTGGCTTAGGCAAGCACAAGGACCAGGACCAGGATTCAATCCCTGACATACTGTGCCAGCCCTGCCCACCTCAGAGGGTGCTGAGATGAATGAGATTGGGCCTGGTGGCGCATGCCTGTAATCCCAGCACTTGGGACACTGAAAAGAGGAGGATCACTACGAGTCTGATCTGTGTAGTGAGACCCTGTACTAAATAAGTTTAAAAAATGGGACCTGCCCATTAGCTCAGTTGTTCACGTGCCTGCTTAAAAAAAGCAGCGAGGCTCAAGTTGCTCTGGTTACTCCCACCAAACCAGAAATGCCCTGAAGGCATATTCAGGCCAAGAAAAAAAAAAAATCAGTAAAACAGAAGGGTAAAAATTCCAGAAATGTTCAAACTTTTGCTTTTGTTCCATATCTAAATGAGGTCTCTGATTATAAAATCTGGTTGTTTTAATTTCATGTCAACTCAATCATCTAACTCCTCCTAAAAGGGTTTCAATCTCTTTCTCACACACTGATTATCTACACATTAATGAACTGGACACTTGAGACTAATAGTCTTAGTCTTTCAATTTGAAGCAATGACAGCGCAGTAAAACAACTATGGCCTATAAATCCTTCCTCTCATGCCTTCTAATTACCCTGCCTGACTAAACACATTTCCCTGTTGCTCTTGGTCCCATCACCTGCCGAGCCTTGCGCCCCTCATTAATCCCACTTCACACGTCACTGTCCGAATTTTCCAACCAGAAAAAAAAAAGACTTTCCCAAATCTTCAAACCTTTAACTACTGCCTTGCTTTTCCTCTTTCCATTATATCAGAAATTACTGAACTCTTTATCCTTCTCTCTCTTTTTTTTTTCTTTATCTCTTCTGTGCACCAATCCTCCCCATTCTACTCAAAGTGTTAAGGAACCTAAAGCCCCATCTTGAGCTTTCCCCACTAAGCATTCTCATCACTCTTTCTTCCCTTAAATTCTTTAACCCAACTTTCACCCCAACTGTCATTCTTACCTTGTTCACAGCTTTTTTAGTCTTCTCTGGAGCTCTACATCCTCTGCCACTGATATATGTACTGAATTACATAAGCTTACATACATGGCCCTCTTTTGAGCTTCTATCTCATGGTTATAACAGCCATTAACCACATGTGGTTATGTAAACTTAAAATTCAATTCTTCCGTTGCAGTTAGCTATCTTTCAAGAGCTTAATAACAAGTAGAAAGTGACTAATGGTAACTTCTATCAGGAGATACAGAATGAATATATGGTTCACTAAAGAAAATTCTACGGAACTGCGCTCGTCTGTTTCTTCTCTTTCCATTCAATCAATCAGTGGGACATCTCTGAGGGGTTAGTGTGCATTCTAGGAACTGTTCTGAAGCCTGGATAGTCAGTGTACCAAAACAAACAGAACAGTCAGTCCCATAGAGTTAACATCTAGTGGGAGGAGACAGTCCATAAATTTCATCACTTGAACAATCTCATTTATTCCCAAACCCCTGTATGCAAAAACTATCTGTAGTGCTATGCATCAAAATCCAGGACTGTGTGCATTTAAACATTCTTTTTCTTTACTTTTGATTTCTAAGTAAATCTGCACTTTTTCTCCTATGTTTAGCCACTAAATCCTGTTGAATTTTTCTTAACCCTGTCCTGTTTCCACTTACAAAGCTCTCATTATCTTTCCAAAAACTTCCTAAATTACATTTTCTAATTCTAATCCTTTCCATATTTACTTCTGTTATTCTTGTTTATCCTATCCTTAATGCCATTAAAATTACATATTTAAAACACATGCTCAAAAATCAGCTAGACACTTGCAGGCTAAAACAAAATTCGTTCAGCACCAACTCAAAGACACTAGACAATTTGGCTGCAGCGTTCAATTTCCACCTAAATTCCTCTCCTACTACACAATGTACCATTCAGCCACACTAAATCCGTTCAAGCAGCAATCTCTCCCCAGAATAATCTCGTCTTTTCCATTTAAACAAATAAAAACATCCTAGTCACCTATGTTATTGAGAAGTCTTTACCATCCCCAAGCGAGGCTGCATTATTTCTTTTTCAAAACTTCTCTGGCACGTATTCCCAGTGTCTAATACAGTGCTCGCTGTGTGGAGAATTAAATGCTTCTCTAGACGCTATTTCTATATGACACCGGAGAATAAAACTTCTGGTTTTTAGAAATCTTTCCACGCAACGCAACGGCTTGAAACACAACCCGCTCAATACTCAGCAGTGCGGGAGGCCCGTTTGCCTCACACCCGGAGTGCACTGATGCTGCCGAAGGAGGGGGCTTGGGCTGAAAATAAGAATTCTGGGTCCCACTCCTTCCTTGTATCTCGGTTTTTCCTTCTAAAAAACTGGACGGCAGGTCCGGCCGTTAGCTCTGCGGATTAAAGCGCCTGCTTACGCAGACGCAGGCATCGGGTTCGATCCCCGCTGTGCCGCGCCGGCTCCGCCCCCGGGGCGCGCTGAGGTGGCGATTGAGACGACGTGGTGGTGCGCGCCTGAAATCCCAGCGCTTGGGAGGCTGAAAACAAGATCACTACGAGTCCGGTCTGTGCAGTGAGACCCTGTGGACCCTGTACTAAATATATACTAAGAAAAAAACTGGTTTGCAAAACTGGCAGAGGGATCCAGTAGCCAGTGAGAGAAATGCAGTTTAACAAGATGAACAGGGGTTAGTAGTTATGGAATGAGCCAGGAAGAAACCCTCCAATTGGACGGAGAACGTGGTGCTGTATTAATCTCCTTCTCCCTGGAAAGGATCGACCTACCTACAGTACCTCCCCACCTCAGCCTCACCTTTCTCGTCTTCACTTGTAGGAAGCCGACACGTTTCTCGCGCGCCAGCTAGCTCTTCCGGTGTTTCTGGTAACTACTTCCGGACCAAGAACCACAAGGGGAGGAGTTATTCTTCCTCTTGCCACGCCCACGGCATCCGAACTACGAGCTGAACTGAAATCCTGCGAGGATCAGCCAAGATTGCCGAAGGGAGGGCGGAACGTTTCTCTCTTGGAGGCGGTCTCTGCGGAGACCCGGCCGGAAGTGACGCTGGCGAGTTCCGGTTAGCCGGAGCCCAGCGGCGGGTGTGAGAGTCGGTCGGGAGCCGCTTCCAGGATCCTGAGGTCCGGAGAAGCCGGGGTTGAAGCGGGTAAGTAAACGTAAGCGGGGAATTAGGGACGGAAGTCTGAGGCTGTTTTATCCTCAGAACTTGGCTTCTTCCTGCGTTCTCCTGTTCACGGCATTGCAAATTGGGGCACGGAGATTTCGACTTCAGGAGTGTTGGGGCGCTGCTGATTCTGGATGTCTCAGCCTGGACGTGGTCAATCTATTTGGGACACCTGTCCTTCGCGGGTTAACCGGACATTGAACCCAGACGCTGGACTCCTTTCCGTTCGCTCTCCTCTCCACAGTCGAGGATGCCGTACTCGGCTTCTTAGCAAACCCTACCTTGCCGGGGTGTCCGGGACCTTGGAGCAGATGAAGAACGTCTTCTCTGCTGGTGAGCAAGCTGTTTGATGAGCTTCCAGTTTGGTTCTTGCCCTCCCCAGCTGCTAGCGCGACATGGTAAATTTATTCGCTTCTAAAAACACCTAGTGTGTAAGTGCCATCTAAAGCCCTGGTAATAGGATAGGGTAGTCAAGGGAATGGGCCTGCGCTTCATGGAAAGCTTGCTGGGATCTCCCACTGGGAGAGAGCCCATGAAAAATACAGTTCTCTGCATTTTTCCTAAATCCTTGGTTTCCCAATGTTTGTATTTCATTACCGTGAACATATTTGCGATAACGCATGAAGGTCAATTTAGTCTTTAAAATTCCAGGAGACCATAAATGGCTCTGTCACACTGCTGGGTTACTTAAGGACCTCCAAGCCGGGTGTGGAGGTGTGGGAGTGCATACCTGGAAGCCTAGCATTCCTAAACCTGAGGCTGGAGGATCTCCTGGAGTTCGGGGCCAACCTGAGCTACTTAATGAATTCATGGCCAGCCTGAATTGCATATTGAGACCCTGTCTCAAAAGAATAAACAAATAAACAACCCAAACTTAATGACCTTCAGTAGATTTTTTATGGTCATCTAATTGTCTGCAGCTCCGTGCTAAACTTGCACTATTTATGTTTCTTGGTACCATTGTTTCTTATCTCCTTTGGTGCTTTTCAGAAGTTTTGTAGACAGATTGGATTGGTCATTGGAAACGTTTGAACAAGTATTTCTAGTTTTGTAATGATAGAGAATTTAATATGCTGGTACTACCTATTCATTGTCATTAACTGATTTTAGTTGTGTATTTTTAGCATTGATGATGGGAAGAAACTGTTCATTAGAAGGCGTCATTATATGCATTTGAAATTGTTCCTATTGGCCTTTGGAAGAGAGAGGGTGGTACCCCTACAAACGTGACCAATTTGTGTAGATGTGAAATGATGCAAAAGTAAAAATCTTTCATATGTTACTTACTTGCCTACTCATGAACACGGGAAGTACTCAGGATTGAACCTGGGGTCTTGTGGTGGTATCACTAAAGAACTTCACCAGCCATTTATTTTTGAGACAGATCTGATCAAGGTGCCCAGCTGGCCATGAACTTGTGATTCTCCTACATCAGCCTCCCAAGCAGCTGAGATTGTGTGGGTGCTACACCACACTCACTGGCAACCTGTATTATTTAAAAACTCTAATGATGGAGACCCCTGCAAAGTGACTCTGAGCAGGAATTTTGTTACCCAGTTGTCTTTCTATACTTACTTGTATGTTTGCCCAAGATCTGGGGACCTGGTCTGGAGATAGCAGCCTGTAATGTTGGGCAAAGCTTTGGCACCTCAAAGGACAAGAGAAGGCCACAGATAAGGACCCCTCTGTTAACTAGATAAAGACTGTAGCTACAGACATCTCACTCCAGGTGGAGACCTCCCTGGAAATAACATAATTCTCCTAAATTAGTATAACTTCTTACTTGGAGAAGACCATACAGGGATTCCCAAGACCTACCCTGATTCCTGCATCTTCTTCAGTATCCCCCTCCTTTGTCAGTATAATGAATACAGGCTGCCTAGAGAAATTCTTTGTCTTAAACCCCAGAAAATATCTGTGAAAGGTTTTTTTTTCATTTATTTGATATAGGGTTTCACTACTCAGCTGGGACTCAGTGATGTTTTCAGTCTCCCCAGTGCTGGGATTACAGGTGTCGGCCACCATGCCTTAATTTGCCAGCTCAGCCAGCAATATGCACCCTGGGGGTGGGGCCAGGGCTGGCTCAGAATATAGAACCAGGGATCAAACCCTGGTTCCTGCGCTTGCCAAAGCAGGCACTTAGTCCCCTGAACTCTCTCGCTGGTCCACTGTGAAAAGGTTTTTGATCCCCCAGAGCCCTAAAATCATTCCTTTTGTCTCTTTTAAGTCCTTACCATCCACTAGTTGGGAGATTTTTGGGCCTGATCAGTGCAATAACTAGGGGATATTAATGGGATAACTGAAACTTTAAAATTAGAGTTTATTGGTACATTATATACATATATATATATATATATATATATATATAAAATGATCACAATTGTCATAGAGAATTTGTACTTGATATTGCTTGTCTTTTCCTGCATTCTCCTACCCTCCCATTCACAAAGCTTTGTTTCCATGTTTTCTTCCTTTTTTTTTTTTTAATTTAGTACAGGGTCTCACTACACAGATCGGACTCTGATTCTCCTGTTTTCAGCCTCCAAACTGCTGGGATTACAGGCACGTGCCACCATTCCCAGTCTCATTTGTTGTCTCTACTTGCCCTGAGGAGAGGCCAGCAGAACAAGCCAGGGATCAGCCCTGGTGCCTGCATCTACCTAAGCCTGCTTTAATCCACTGAGCTATCTGGCCAGCCCACTGATACTTTTATTTTTAAATGTACTTTCAGCCAAGTGTGGTGATATACACACCTATTATCCTAGCACTTCAGAGATTGAGGCAGGAGGAGCACCACGAGTTCAAAGCCAAGGCCAGTCTGGACTACATAGTGAGTTCAGGACCAGCCTGAATGATATATAGCTAGACCCTCTGTCCCCACCAAAGATATACTCTATTTGAGTATACTTTTTTTTTATTTGGTGGAACCAGGGATTGACCTCAGGCCCTTGCACTTGCCAGGGAAATACTTATTCCTCTGAGCCATCTCCCTGCCCCCCTGAATATACTTTTTTTAAAAAATTATTTTTATGTATTTGGTACAGGGTCTTACTCTGCAGCTCAGACTCATAGTGATCCTCCTGTTTCAGCCTCCCCAGCCCTGGGATTACAGGCATGCACCGCCACTCCTGGTCTTGGTGGCCAGCTTGGCATGCCCAGGGTGAGGCCAGTATGGCATAGGGCACCTGCCTAGGCAAAGCAGGGCTTAGACTTCTGAGCTATCTCTGCAGCTATTTGAATATACTTGATCCATACAGTTAAATTCGTATGGCTCACATTACAGAAGAAAATACACATATAACTAGGTTTCCAAAATACTTCAATAAATGGTTTGATCCCTTTTAACACTTTACCTACGGCTAGTTTAACTAGTCCTGCTTTTTATTTCTTTATATCTTTTTATTAGTACATATTGTCTATACATATACAGATTAGTGGGTTTCAAATTGGCACATTCATACATGCACATAATACTTTAATCATCACCCCAAATACTCCACTACTTTTACCCTATAATCCCTCCAGTTTTACATTTTTGGGAGGTTTCAGTGTATATAGTTTACTTTGATCATATCTATCCATTCTCCCATTACTTGTCCTTATACTCCTATCCCCCCTTTATTCCTTTCCTCATGTCTACTTACCTCCTTTTTTGTCATCTTTTTCAGATTCCACATATTAGGGAAAATGTGCAGTATTTGTCTTTAGTCTGTTACTTAATTCATATATTGTTCTTATTTTTTTAAAGTTTTTTCACAACTTGTCTTTAAAATGAGGTGACAAGTTTTTGACAGATAAAATTGTAAGATGTATCATTAATATTCTATGACTTAGCTTATTGATTATATAAATCCCAAATTATTTTATATACTTTGTGTTCAATTCAGTTATCCAAGTACTGATTATTCAACACCATTCTTTAGTATTTTGAAAATCATGAAACATGCAGTCAGAGGACTTGAATTGAATTCTGAGCTTCAGCATAGATTGGGCAGTGGTTAACAGATTGCCTGACATTCTGAGCTGGTCTGAATTGTGTTGATAAAAGTATTACTAGACTTTACTTCATAAGCTGTCACAAGATTTATTAAGGTAGCAAATGTGAAGTCACTATGTAAAGTGAAAAATTATTGATTTTTATCATTTCACTGACACCTGGAACAGTGTAGACTATTTAACTTTGCATCGTTTTGTGATATGATCATTTACATTATGTACTCTTTTATCTGAAAGTATCATATTTCTGAGATGATCTTTGTCCTACTTTTGAACACAGTCAAGCCGGCCAAGAATGGTTTGATATTCTGATTCATTGAATTAATCATCTGGGTTAATCAGTAAGTGGCTGGAAGATGAATATAGTTTTGCATTTTGGAGTTTAAATACAATCCTTTCTAATAACCATGTCGTATCCCTTGAGAATTTCCAAGCTTTACTGCTTATATACAGAGTCTGCCAGGAACATGTATACACACTTCAAGAAAAGAAAAAATTTGTGTAAGTATTTTAATACTAAATGTATTGAGACATCATGAGATTAGTACAAGTTACCTTTGGCCTCTAATTACACGTTAGCTCGACGTAGTGGCCATTAGCTTCTAGACTCTTTATTATTATGATGAACTGCTGCTTGGGTAACCTTGGTCATTGAGGTTGCTGCACATGCATTTTCATTCTTCTTGAAGGGCTAGCGGTATTCGGGCTTTTCTGTGATGTATGACTTCCTTTAGGGTCCCCCATATGAGTATACTGTGTATTGAAAACATACTATTACTATTTTTCTAAAGTGTATATACATTTTTTTTTAGTGGCTTCTGTTAATTGAAAGTTACAAGTAGCCCTCAGCTTATTTTAAGTAAGAAATACTATTTTACTGAAACTAATATTTAGAACTAAAAGGAACCTCAATGAACAGTCCCTTCATTTAATAGAAGGGAAAATTATGGCCGTGAGACAATCAGTAATTGGTTTACTCGAGGTCATTTGGCATGGGTAATGCTGAACAGGAACTGGATTTAAGATCTTAAGTGCTCTTTCTGTTCTGCTAAGGTTATCCCTAAGCATTTTGATGTGGTTTGGTAACATCCTGCATTGTATGAAGATCTTTAATGTCCTAAAGGAGTACACAATGAACACAAACTCTTTTTTTCCTTTTTAGCTGGTATAGTCTTGTAAATTGTAGGAAAACAAAAAGTCCTTGAGAGATTTGCAGTGGGGTGAATTACAGAAAGAAAATGATGTTATTTCTTCAGACCAGTTATTCTGAGTTCCTGCATGATTCCTGTCAGAGACTGAAATATTTTCTTTTTAGCTAGTAGAAATGACAAGATCCTTATGACACATTAGTGAGTGTTGCTAATCATAAGGTGAGCTGTATTAATTTCTTAATTAAAACTATTTCCCCATGCTGTTATTTTAATGTTCTATTCCGATAGCTATCTTTTACCTATAGAATCCTCTTTATCTATTTCATTCTAGGTTAAAAAGCCATGGTAAAAGAGTAGGTTCATTGTGTTGTTGGAAACTTTTTGAGTTCCATTGATTTCACAAAACCTGTTTAGTCTGTTTTCTGAAGATAATGATCACACAGCTCTTCTTGCTTTTGCCCAAGTCCCCTTTGTGTTACCTCTTTTTAGTGTGAAAACGAATTCTAGATAAGTGAATTTTAACAAACAAGATAAATTGAAGATAAAGTGTTGATTGGTAATCTACTTTTACAAAGATGTACAAATATTTTTAAGAGTAAGCTTTTTGGTGCTGGGGTGTTAAAACTAGGGCCTTGTACTCTGGCTGTCCTGCCCCCACTTCCCCAGTGCTAGGATTACACCACAACCAGCTTCAAGTAAGCTTTTAAAGTGCCTATCACCTCGGGTGATACTTTATTTTAAGTAAGGGCAATCATTGAGTAATCCTGTGCTAGCAAGTCTACCTATAATTGCTAAAGAATGTTATATTCCGTATATTTTCCCTAGAATATTGTTTTCTCTTACTGTCTGGATTCTTTAACAGTAATTTTGGTCTTCTTAGATTATATGAAAGGACTAGATAGTTCATGTTAAAAGGTTGTACTATGATACCTGGGTTCAAATTTCAGCTCTTACAGTGTGATTCTTGAGCTGGTTACTTCTTGCTAGCTCAGTTTCCTCCTGGACAGTGAGTCAGTACTTTTATCGTTAGACTTAAGCAAAACATTTAGAATAGTGCTGAGCATGTTGTTAATCAAGGCTGTGGTTATTATCATGTCGCCACTGATCCATTGCTAGGAAGTCCTGGCTTTCTCTTTCAGGAATGTCTTCATTTTTCTGCTTATTTATTGTTTGCTCATTATTAATGAAGTGTCAGTAAATATCTCTGAGTATACATTTCATTTTGTGAATATTTTACAACATGTGGGATTCTTAACCAAAGGAAGTTCACATTATCTTTGAAGCTATAACACAGAATTCGGTCATGAAACAAACTGCTTTTGATGGTTAATGCTATCTTCTAGTGCTTAATGTCTTTGCATGGAAAAATCATTTTCTAGTGACACCTGTCATTTTAACTGCTCATGTGGCTAGTTTGTGAACAGTTATCTAGTATCATATAGGTCATTTACTAGTTTATAAGGAAACAAACAAGGGACTGAGAGAAAGTTAACTGTGAATACGTGTCTCTGAGGCTAGAGCACAAATGGTCTGAGAACACAGTGACATAAAATGAGCTAGAAAGCCAGCTCATTGGTGGCTCAAGCCTGTAATCCTAGCACTGGGAGACTGAGCAGGAGGATAGCAAGTTCCATTAACTTAGTGACTCAATGATACCTTGTGTCAAAAAAAAAAAAAAAAATTAAAAAGGACTGGAGATGTAGCTCAATGTGAAGGCCTTGGAATCGATCCCTAGTACCACCCCAACCCCCCAAAAAAGGTGTGGTAGAAAAATTATGCAGAGTACAGGACAAGTAGTGTTTTACAGATCATGAAAATGAGCTTATGTTGATTTTGAGTATAACTGGAAGTCATCCTGCAATTTTTAAGTAGAGGAATAGTAGGATTAATAGTATGATCATGTGTGCTTGTGTGTGGAGGATGAATTGGAGAGGCCAAGAATAGAAATGGGAAGAGAATTTAGGAGTCCATTGTTGTCATCCCAGGGGGAGACAAAGACGATGTGATGTGAACTAGAAGGGTGGCAAAGAAAATGAGAAAGAAGTGTAACACTAAATGTATTTGTAATAGGATTTGGTGCTAGATTGGATGAGTGGTAAGGAAAAGAGAAGTCAGGAATGACAAAGCTTCCGGGTTTGGTGACCAGGTAGGTGGTTGTCCCAGGTACTGGAAAAAGGAAGGCTTGGGGAGGACTAAGTTAGTTGGTTTGTTCTACAATTGTTAGATATGAGCAGGAATGGGTATGTTAAATTCAAGATACTTAGGAATCATCCCAGTGGTGCTTGTAGGTCAGGAGATAAGTAGAAATTCAGGATTATAATTTAGATAACGAACTGAGATGCTAGATGTCAGATACACTGAGTTCATGTTCCTCATAAATTTCAAAGATCTATTTATAGGCTCTGTCTGTGGGGATAAACTCTACGGCCCCCATCACACAGGGACTCCTATGCAGTTCAAATCATTTCTAATACCTAATGCTGTGTGTTACATGAACAATCGTGTTGCTTGGGGAATAATGACAAGAAAAGGGCTGTCCGTGTTTAGCACAGGTACGATTGTTGTATTACTATGTTTCCAGTACATAATAAACACATCACAGGGAATAGGTACACACACATCTTGATCCTTTTGACTTCCCCTTTTTCTCACTTCCCTCCCATCTCCCCATCCTCAGATCTGCTTCCCATGTCCACAAAGTTTACCACCCTGTCTCCTATCATGTCATTTACTTTGTTCTTGCAATTATTTATACTTCATGTTTCTCAGGAAAACCATGCAATATTTAGCTGTGTGTTTCTGATGTATTTGACCTAGCTTTGTGGTCTTGTTTGCATTAATTTTCCTACAAATAACTCATTTATCTGTTTTTATGGTGAAGAGATAGGTACCCCCCATTTTCTGTATCTATTCATTTGTTGACGGGCATATCGACTGCGTCCAAGATGCAGCTTTCATAGTTGTACTGCTCTAACATGGGCGTGCACGTACCACTGTACTGGGTCTTTAGCTTTTTAGGAAGAGACCTAAAGGAGGCATAGCTGGGTCAAGTGGAATTTCTGTTTTTAGTTTTTTGAGAAATCCCATCCCAATTTCCATAGTGGTTGTACAATTTTCTATTCACCGACAACATAGGAAGGTTCCCTTTTCCCCAAGGTCTCTGCGGCACTTGTTCTTTCTTGAGCTTCTGATGATATCCGTTCTTTGTGGAGCAAGGTGGAGTCTCCGTGTTGTTGATTGCAGATGCATTTTATTTGCTTTTCAATCATCAGTTGGTTGAATGTGTGGGTGCAGAACAGATGGATGTATGGGGCCGGTTAGAGAGGCTTCTGTGGGCATCTGACCACACAGGGTGCGAGGGTCTCTGAAGACAGGGTTGTATTTTCTATGATTTAACTAATAAAAGTTTATTAAAAGCAATTCAGACAGCTGGGGAGATAGCTCACTAGAATAAGCGCCTGCCTGGCAAGCGTAGGGTCCTGAGTTCAATCCCACGATACTAAAAAAAAAAAAAAATTCAGACATGAAGATATATGTATGCCAATAATTGTTTGTAGCTTAATGCTTCTGAGCTTTTATTACATATTAAATACTGAACTTCTACAACTAGTTTGTTTCTAGAAATTCTATTGTAATAAAATTGAGATCAATATATCTGCAGAATTCTATTTTTTAAATTTAAATATTTATATTTATTGGTAGCTTTGGTAATAAGGGGTAAGTGAAACATTAGACACATCCTTGCCTCAAAATCTGCATTTCTATCCCCTGCACTGCTTTTTCCTACATTTTTCAAGCCTTTTCTCTAGGATCAAATCCTCAAGAGAAAGCTTCTCCATAGTATTGAAAATTGTGCTCAAGCACGTATATTTTCATACCTACCACTTTATCATTTATTATAGCAGTAACCCGTGCCTAACACATTTGAATTTTTCTTTTCTGCTGTGTCTGTGCCTGCCAGTGTGCACTGAATGCAACAGTGTTTAATGAGTATATGAAATTTTTATTTTTAACTGCTTTATAATGTTTCTTCATGTAAGTAAAACCAAAATCTCAGTTCTTACATTTTGGATGTAAGAACAAAGGTTCTTACATCCTTTTCAAATTAATTATTGCATATGATGAAGGACAAGGGCCATGCTCATTTATCATAGTTATAAAGGAGACCTGCTAGATGTGTGTGGAGGATGGGAATATAGCTCAGTGGCATATGCACATGCCTGGCAAGCACAAGATCCTGAGTTTGATCCCCGGCACTGCCCCCACCCCCAAGAAAAAAACCCAAAAAAAACAAAACAGTAGATGTCTGTGTCCCTGTCCCCGGAAATCAAAGAATGAATTCTAAGGGACAGTGGAGGTTAAGAATAGGAAGGATTTAAAGCCAGGGCCAGCAGCCCATACCTATGTTCTCAGCACTCAGACTGAGGCAAGAGGATCACTGTGAGTTGAAGACCAGCCTGGGCTACACAGTGAGTTCAGGGCCATTCTGTACTATTAGCAAAACTCTGTCTCAGGAAAAAAAAAAAGTATGAAAGATTTATTGAGAGCTCCTTAAGAGACAGGAGAGAAACCAAAAGTACTACCAAGGCCACTTCTCTAAGACTGTTTTATATAGCAAATTCATGAGGTAAGTACAAGGTGAGTCAAGTTATATTCAGCCATTAAAATTACAAGTACAGCTACTTAGCTAATTCTGATCCAATAGGGAAGTGGGTCACCTAGCGAGGGTACGTGGAAAGAACAAAGGCATTTTGGGGGAGGGATGGGTCTGGATGCTGTGGTCACCCACCTAGGTGACTGATGTCTATCTGGACTTTATTGGACCAGGTTAACACCAATTATAGTATAATTCCACATCACTGCTCATCCCTTGGGGAGCTGTGTAGATATGGCCACTGCATCTTTTATCTCGAGGCCTGGTCTTCTGATGGGCCTCTGGCCACAATTTTAATTTCTTTTTTTTTTTCTGCTGACTACCTTGAGGGTCCAGTTCCTTCCTTCCTGAGTGTAAATTAATTTTTAACTTTGCTGCCTGTAATGGTAGTACTTTTTGTTGAAAAGACTTTCCTTTGACCATAGAATTGCCTTTGTTGAAATTAGTTGACCCCATATATGTGGGTCTATTTATGTATTCTGAATTCTTTCCTAATGGTTTGTCTTTTTGCCAAAATTACACTTCAGAGTATGCTAACTTTATAGCAAGTGGTGAAACCAGTTAGGGAAGTCCTTTAACTTTGTTCTTTGTGCAAATTATTTTGTCTGTTCCAAGTGTTTGCATTTCCATAAAACTGGAATTCAAACCAACTTGTTACTATTTAAAAAGCTATAGGTGTTCTGGGAAGATAGCTCATTGGTGTGCCTGCTTGGCAAGTGCAAGGTCCGGAGTTCAATCCCTGGTATCAAAAAAAAGCTAACAGAGCATCTGAATTGTCCATCCCGAGGTCTCAAAATGTCCAGCTCTAGTCTAGCATTTCTTACACTATGTTAAAATTTTATTTTTTAATTGATTTTTATTTGTTTTGTACTGGTTATCGAGCCCAGGAACGCTGTAACGCTGAGCTGCACCCCCTAGCCCTTTTTATTTTATTTTGAGAGAAAGGCTCACTAGGTTGCCTAGGTTGGCCTCTTCCAGTTGCTTCCTCAGTCTCCTCAGTAGCAGACAGTACAGGGGTGCACCACTGCTTCTGGCTTCACTCTCTTTAATTCTTGACCTTCTTCCTATTTCTCCATTTTTTATTATTTTTTTTTTTTTTAGTGAAAATGTTTTGCCAAGGTTGTAATGATTGGGAAAAACTACATGAACTTAGAGAATGTAAGAGAAAATGAGAATTTTTTTGGTATGTAATTTTAAGATGGGTATAGTGATATAGGCCTGTAATCACACTACCTGGGAGGCTGAGGCAGGAAGATCACCTAACTTGAGGCTAGCCTATGCCACACAGCTAGTAACAGCAACAACAACAAAAAAAGATGTAATTCTGTAAGTTGTACATTTTGTCCATGCAAATAAAATCATATGTTAACATGAAGTATCTTAAAAGTGTTTTTACATGTTGGAAAAAATTGATGAAACCTTCTCTAAAAATCTGTCAGACTCTCAAAACAGGAATTGTGTAAGTTGTGGGATTTCTTATTTTTGTTGTTGTTTTTAAAATGTGAGTTTTACTTAAAATGTATTTAATTAAAAATTAGGCCTGGAGCTCAGGTTGTAGCCTAGTGTTCAGTGCATCTTGAGGCTGTAGTTTCAATCTCCCAGCATTCACAAAGAGAGAGAGAAAGCTGATCTGTAACTGTGGTCTTTTCAGTGATCATCTTGTAAACTGAATGTGTTTCATAATTCACTAAATTAATATTTAGACCAGAAATATGTACCCTTCTAACCTGCTAGCCTACTATTGAGTAAGTGATTAGTTCATGGAAATTTTGAATACCTTTAAATTGTGTCCTAATTCTAGGGTTTTAATTTTCCTAATTTTAAAAATGTTAGAATGTTTAAAAGTTCAAGTAATTTTTTCCATAGACTTCTCACAGTTATGAATTTTCAGAAAATATGTGGTAGATGCTATTGTCTGCTTAGAGCCAGAGTCACTCCTTTTTGATGCTGCAGAAATCCACACTGGTCATTAAGATTGTTGCATTTGATTCCTAGGAGTACATTGCAATTCTTCTATCTTAATGGTTTTAGGAAAATTTATAGCTATTTTGAGTAACCCATGACTGAATGTATTAAATAATCCAGTTAAGGATAGATGCTTCTGAATGCAAGAATTAGAAACGTATAGATTAAGTCCACTGTCCCTACATGTCTTGTATGTATTTCATTTGGAAAGCTGGCATAATATTTTTGTGAGACAGTAGTACTGTATTCACTTTTAAGATAATTTTCTTTAAAGGAAAAAAATGGGGTTTTTTTAGAATAATGTCAAGAAATGAGAATGGAGGGCTTGCTTGTTCTTTTCCCTTTCACCTTAACTTTTCTAACAACATGAATATTACATAGGAGGTTATACCAGTGTCATCTTTAATTTTTTTTTTTTCTTTGAAGGACCAAGTAATTTAGGGTTGCATTGTTTTTGCATTACAAATGTGGTTAATGTTTAAACTGAATGGAGTATTATAGTCTTAGTACTGGATGTGCAGCCTACAAAGGACCTCTGTGAGCTGATGTTAGCAGTTCTTTCAAAGCATTTCTGTCAGAAACAAACACCACACATTTTAATATCAACCTCTGCAACACATCAGCTTTGTCTACATTTGTGTTCCCAAGGAAAATTACTTGGCATTTGAATTTGCTTCTGACCTATTTTACCTCATCTATAAATAACATTATTACATATAATATGAAGTTTATTTTTTTAAATTTATTTGTATTTATTTATTTCAAAATTTTATTGATAAACAGCAATGAGACAGTTTCAAATCAAATCAGAAGTACAGTTTCAACAAATAATACACTGCATATATTCTTCTTAGTGGTTAATTGCTGTACAAGATGCGGACTTGAGATCCTATTTACAAACACCATTAGAACAAATCATTCTATTCATTAAGAGAATACAACTATATATCTATCCTAACTACTTTGAATACACAGATACAAAATGGACATTCATCGGTATACCCCATTTTTTCTAAGTTCTAAGTTCCGTTATTGAAATTTATTTTAACAGCCTCATTCTTACAAAGAAAATACATTCATGCACCAGCAGGCAGAGTAGGCTCCAATAAATGTCAAGAACGTATGGCAGATTTCTGCTTAAAGACACTTTGGTCCTTTAAACAGGCTAGAAATACTTCTGTTATTCCTACCAAGAATCCTACCAACATTACTTCATTACAAATTTCCAAAATTAACCCTGCTTCGTTAAATTATAAAAAATAGCTCATAAAAATGTTCAATGTGTCATACCATCACCGTATATGCCCCATGGTTTTTTGTTTTTTTTTTTCCCGGAACTGGGGATTGAACTCAGGTCCTTGCGCTTGCCAGGGAAGCGCTTATTCCACTGAGCCATCTCCCCGGCCCCCCCATGGTAATTTTTAAACAAACTATCCTTTTAGTACATCTCAAAGTGTTTAGAGTGATGAAAAATAATTCATTTTTGTGGCAACATAAGAAACTAAAATTTTTCTGAGTCTGTATGGATGCTTCTGTTTATGGAGGCTGTGAAAATCAGTTACATTGTAGGCTTTGTATAATAAAGAAGTACAAAAGGCAAGTGTATATGTGAACACTCAGTAGTATTTATTCAATTTTGAAAAAAAATTAACATTGATGAAAAAGGCATAGAGAAGCTAATATTGTCTGCTAAGTGCCTGTCATTATGTGAGATCTCTCTTGAAATAGAAAAGTTAAATTACTGCTAGACTCCCAAGCAAAATAAAACTACAAATGAGAAAAGCTGAGATTAGTTAGTACCTGGTTCACAAACAGAAGCATTTGGCAGAATTTCACTTTCATTGGGTACTTCACATTGGGTAATGAACACAACAGCAGCCATCTTCCCCAAATTGTGGAACAAATTAAGTTTGTGAATTGAGGTATTGTTGTATTCCAGTATACTGAAAAGCAAAGTCTTATTTTCTCGAAGAGACATAACTAGTAGTTGTGGTGTTCAGCTATGCAAGAGTTAAACTACAGTACTTTGAGATAAGGTAAACAGAATTGGAATGGGTTGGATGAGTTCATTTCTGGGATTTAGTCCTGTGTGTCTTTCCCTGACATGGCCTCAAATCAGTAAGGACCTACTGGCAGCTTTCTGGTTTCAAGTTTTCCTGTTTGCCCATGAAATAGGTCACTTTATAATGGTAATGATAGTGAATGAGATTAATAGTATGTGTTTTTGCTATATTAAGTATTTGGTGTTACAATTTTGAAACAGGCAGCAAGGTACATGGGGGTATTTCCATGTGGCTAAATCTTCTCCAGGCATCTGGAATTTGTTATCATTTCACATTTCAGGTTCCTATCCTCTATGTTACAATTTAGAAATTTGAATTAATAAACATAGCTGAGCAGAATCTGAGGTGTAATTATTCTAATCACATCCATAAATCGTAATACCAAGGCCGGCCAGATAGGTCAATGGACTGAAGCACCTGCTTAGGCAGGCACAGGGACCAGGCTTCAATCCATACCCCCTGTGTGCTGACCCTGCCCCCAGGGTGCACTCAGAGGACAATTGAGACTGGGCGCGGTGACTCATGCCTGTAATCCCAGTGCTTGGGAGGCTGAAAACAGGAGGATCACTAGGAGTCCAATCTGTGTAGTGAGATCCTGTAGAACCTGTAGTAAATACATAAAGAAAAAAATCATAATACCAGTTTGCTATTATTGGAAAGAGAAACATTGTATAGTTTGAGCATGTCTTTTTCAAAATTCACAGAAAAATGATTGTAGATTTAGTTTTGGAGGAGTGAGTATCTTGCCAGTATATCACTCTACTCTCTACTATCATTAAGACCACCCAAAGGAAGTGTGGACAGGAAAACTGATGGATGGAAATATCTCAGTGAAACCCATGAATTGTACAATTCATATATGTATATGGGAAAAAGGGAAGCCATCTGTTCTATGGGTCTTGCTTCTAGATTTGTCACTAACTTGTTTTGTAACATAAGCCAAGTCACTTTACTTCTGGATGTTACTATGAATTACAGGCGTAGGAAGGCTTGAATGCTTATGAGTTCCCTTCTATGATTCTAATTATTTATGCAGAAAGAATATTCATAGCACACTATCATGTGGAACATCATTCTGCTTTTGTAAGAAAGAGAATTGTCAGTATGTAGAGGGAATTTAAGGCCAAGTGCATAGATGACATCATGAGGGAGAGAATGTGAAGAGAACATGAGGAGGAAACTGGCCAGGAAGAACTCTAGGAAGTGGAGCAGGAAGAGCTGTCAAAGGAGTAGCCAGAAAAATGGGAATACTTCAAGAAGGAGAGTGTGATTGCTTCTGCGTAGTAAGATATGTCCTTTGGATTTGGCAGCATGGAGGTACTTAGTGATCTTGACGGAGAGTGGTTTGGTTGGTTGGTTGGTTGGTTGGTTGGTTGGTTGGTTGGTTGGTTGGTTTGAGACAGGGTCTCTCTTTGCAGTTTAGCCTGGTCTTGAACTCAGCAATATCCTGCCTCAGTCTCCTGAGTGCTGGGATTATGGGTGTGTGCCACCACGCTTGGCCAGAAATTTTTGATTTGTCAAGTCAGAAGTCATGTTGCTGTGGCTTGAGGAAAAATTAAAGACCTAGAGGTAACGGAAGGGTCTGATAAATCCCAAGCTAATGAGGCAGGATGATACATAGAACATCCATTGCCACGGGGGCTGTGGGTGAGTGGAGGATACTGCTCTAGTGAGTTGTAAAGAAAGGAAGAATACTGAGGAAATAAAGGTGTGGGTATCTTAGTAGGCTTAATTGTAGGATTGGGGAATTTTTCTTCTGCTTTTGTGCTAAAATGAAACAAAGTCAATGGCTGAGTAAGAAAGTAGAAAATGAAGTAAGACATTTGAAGAGAGAACAAGGAATGAAATAATTGAGAGAGTAAAAGTTTATTATTGGAGTTTACACACCTATAATATTCAATAACGGAACTTTAAAAAAATGGGGTATAACTATGAATGTCCATTTTGTATCTGTGTATTCAAAGTGGTTGGGATAGATATATAGTTGCATTCTCTTAATGAATAGAATGATTTGTTCTAATGGTGTTTGTAAATAGGATCACAAGTCTGCATCTTGTACAGCAATTAACCACTAAGAAGAATATATGCAGTGTATTATTTGTTGAAACTGTACTTCCGATTTGATTTGAAACTGTCTCATTGCTGTTTATCAGTAAAACTTTGAAAAAAAAAGTTTATTATTGGGAGTGAGATTCAATTTAAAGTATGGGATTTTGCTTCTCAAATAATGACTTCATGAAAGGAGCCTGGAGCAATTTTGATTGAGTGAGTCAGTGAATTTGAAATCTTGTATAGCTGCTCAGACAGCTCTTAATGCCTGGGGCACGCGGTTCGGCAGACTTTATGATAGTGTGACTGGGAGAGGAGGCCACGGAACTATGTTTTCAAGGGTGTTTTTGTTTCTGTTTTTAACAAAGAGTAAAGCAAGATTCTTTAGAAAATGCTTAAAATCGGGCCTGGGAGATGGCTCAGTAAAATAAGCACTTGCCTGGCAAGTGCAGGGGCCTGAGTTCAATCCCCGGTTCTGCCAAAAAAAAAAAAAAAAAAAAAAAAAGAAAGAAAGAAAAGGCTTAAAATCCAAGAACTGTTTCAGTGCTACTGGTTCTTCTGTTTGTTTGATTCTTAGGATGATTCTAACTGTCCTAAATGTTAGGTCAGCATGCAAAAAGATTTGGGTGCTTTTGTAATCTTTTTGTTTTGTTTTGTTTTGCAGTACAGGGGGACTGAACTTGGGACCTTGCGCTTGCTAAGCAAGCACTTATGCCACTGAGCTGTCTCCCCAGCTCTTGCTTTTGTAATCTTCACTGTTCAGAAACCTCGTGGTTTTGCTTGTTTGGCTTTAGAGTATAGTTAGATCTTTAGGAATGGCAAACTTTTGAAAAGTTATTTCTAAACTGAATTTATTTTGTTTGTGAAAAGCTAACTGGTTAAACAAAAATAACTTAGTTCCCTGGGTTATTTCTTACAAAACAAAATTCCAAGCTATTATGTTTTCCAAAGAAGATTTTTGAGAAGGAAATGTCAGTAGACTTCTTTAAAAAGCACATTGTGTAAGAACACTTTATACACAAATAATTCCTGTTGCAATATCTTAAAAACAAAACCTTCAAATAATTGTGCAATACCTTTTTTGTAAGTATGGCCTCAAGTAGACTCAAGTTGTTTTGGATAGAATTTTTATCTCCTTAAGATGACACCATGGGAAAGAATAACAATGGAAATGAGTTCTATTATCAGTGTTGTGCTTTTGTTTTGTTTTGTTTTGAGGGAGAATTAGGATTTAAGAAAATGCAAGCTCTTTTCTACCACAAATTAATTGAATTTTATTTATGATGTAGATTAATGTCTGGCAGGAATTGCCCACAGGGCTTTGCTGAATATGAGCCCACAAAGTTTTTGTAGAATTTAAGTAGAGCTTCAAGTTTTAAATACCTGGAAGAGGGCTGGGGAGATAGCTCAGTAGAATAAGTGCTTGCCTGGCAAGCGCAGGGTCCTGAGTTCAATCCCCTGTACCACGAATAAAAAATAAATAAATAAATACATACATACATACATACATACATACATACCTGGGAGGTGGAAAAGTCTTTTGAGTACTTTATGGTTGGATTTCAAACATCCTCAGTAGCTTTATTAATAAAATCTAGAGTTGTAGGATAGGCATCTATTCTGTGAGTTTACTGTAGTGATGCTGTTTTAGTAATATGTTTTTTACAAAATAACCTTTTTTCGGTAATTGTTTGCGTTGCATTGTCCTTTGACATTTTCTTTATTTTTTCTTTCTTTATTTATTTATTTTTTGTGGAACCGGGGATTGAACTCAGGCACTTGCCAGGGAAGTGCTTATTCCACTGAGCCATCTCCCCAGCCCCGTTTGACATTTTCTTTATAGAAGTGTGACTGAACTTTGTAAATCAAACTTCTAGCTTTTGTGAATTCTACTGAGTTGCTATCCCCTGAGCTCCTATAGTACCTACTTCCTCATCTTCATCATTATAGCTGGTATAGATTGAGTTCACAGTGTATTAAGTGTTCGACATGCATTATTTTAATACTGACGGCCCTTTGATATGTGCTGTTATACCTGTTTTATAAGTTCAATGGTTTGGAGAGATTGGATTTAAATCTAGTTCTGTAAAACTTAAATGAACATGTTTTCTTCCCACTAAGCATGCATTATCTTTCTGTTTAATCTTATTAAAATGTCACTTTCCTTCAGTCATATTGTGGTTGGTCTCCTGTGTGCCTTTGTATTTCCCACTAGTCTGACTTTCCAGGGGACAAGGACCTTTATCTTGTTCATATCTATAACCTCTCTTCAGTGCCCATTGAGAGACCTGGGGAGCATGAACAACTTCTGATAGCAGTGAGGCAGATGCTGTGAACAACTTATGATACTGTGAGGTTGATTTACTAGTTTAGGCAGCGTCCAGGTTGATTTGCTTCATATATTTTACCCTTTTGATGTATTGATACAGCCTCATTCTCTTTCTCTCTTTCTCTCTCCCTCCGTCCTTCCCTCCCTCCCTCGTCCTTCCATCCCTCCCTCCCTCCCCCCCAACACATGCACAAATATGCATGCCAACACAGTTTTGTATGCAAAATGATCCTATGAAAATGGCAGTTATTGTAATGTTGTGGATCCAGAAAATCAAGGCCTAAAAGAAATGAAACTTGATTAAGATCACACTAGTTAGTGCTGTAGTACAAACCTAGATTTCTATTTTAGTTGTTTTTAGTTTTTTTTCCTTATTTATTTGATAGAGGTTCTCGCTACACAGTTCATACTCATAGTGATCCTCCTGTCTCTGCCTCCCCAGCTGTGAGATTACAGGTGTGTGCCACCATGCCTGGTTTTGGGGCCAACTTGGTGCGCCACAGTACTGGGGATCCAAGTCAGGTCTTTGCCCGACAGGCACTGAGGCCCACTGATCTAACTCCCCAGCCCTGGGATTCTATTTTAAATCATACAATCATCTACTCCAAGCTACCTGTGGTAATGGAAATATATGTATTATGTCTTGACATACTTATATGTTCATTGAGAAATGAAGACAATAAAACAAAGGTGTCCACAAATGAATTTTAGCTAAAAGAGTAGTTCCTCTTGCAGTGAAGAATGTAAGCTCTTTATTCAAGCACCTCAGATCTTTTACTTGTTTCACTGTATGAGGCAAAAATTTTTAGAAATAATTATAGCTAAGAGTTAAGAAATAAAATTATGTCAACTTAAACCCATGACCATATCACATTTCAATCAATTAAATATAAGCCTAGCATAAATTCCTGCACATGCAGTTTTGTCCCACCCCCACCCCCGTAACAGGGATCGACCCCAGGACCTTGTGCTTGCCAGGCACTAGGCAAGCACTTATTCCACGGAGCAGTCTCCCCAGCCCCTGCACATACAGTCTTAATTTACTATTATAGCTTAAAAGTTCAGGGATGTCACTCTGGTAGAATGCTTACTTTGCATGTATAGAGGTCTGGGTTTGATCTCCTCATGAGGGGTGGGGTGTAAAGTAAGCAAAGGAAGAAGAATCTTAAGTGATTTCTTAACCAGGCATGGTGGTGCACACTTAAAATACCTGCACTCTAGGAGGCTGAGACAGAAGGATTGTATGTCCAAGCCTAGCCTGGGCAAAAATTTAATGACACCTTGCCTCAAAAATGAAAAATATAAGTAAAACGAAGGGCTGGCAAGGTAGCTCAGTGGTCTAAGGCGCCTGACACCACATGCTGTGCCAGCCCCACCCTCAGGGCAGGGCTGAGCCGGCCATGGGGGATAAAAAAAAGGCCTTGGGTTCAATCTCCCAGTACAGGGGGTTAAAAAAAAAGTGATTTCTTGAATTTCTTTATTAATAATATAACCCTCACTTTCATTAATCTGACTCTGAATTCATAACTATTACTGGATCAATAATAAAATAGAAAAATTGAGTACTTGGTTATGAGAATACGTAAGCCTGGGGGCTACTGAGATCATGAAAGCAATGGGTAGGACACTGTACCACCTTCTCTTGTGAATACTCTTCTGAGACAGGATCTCACGTGCTCAGGCTGGTTTTGAACCTCTGCTTCCCAAGTGCTGGGATTACAGGCTTGTACCACACCTCTCTGAAAATGCAAGCTTCTTAGAATTTGCATGATCTGAAAATATCTTCTTCCAGTCTATGGTTATTTGCATTTTCTTGACCATGTCATTTGAAGCACAGAAATTAACACCTGAATGATGACAGAATCAGAGACCATTGGTTATTTTCTATACTACAATACGTTACTATGTTTTAAAGTAAAGATATCGCCGGGGAGATGGCTCAGTGGAATATGCGCTTCCCTGGCAAGCGCAAGGGCCTGAGTTCAATCCCCGGTTCCACAAAAAAAAAAAACCCTTTAGACCCTATACTAAATACATTTAAAAAAAGAAAGATAAAGTAAAGATATCTGTGATGCAAGCATGTTATAAATAGAATACATTTGATATACCATTAATATTTAAATTTTTTATCTTTCATGTCCATATCATTTGATTAGAATTGTTTCCTATAGCTAGGTGAGATATCCCATCCCTGTAATCCCAGCTACTTGGGAGGCTGAGTCAGGACAGTCTCAAGTTCAGGGTTAGCTGGGAAAGGTAGCAAGGCCCTTTTAAAAATCACAAAATTTTAAAAGACCTGGACATGTGACTCAGTGGTAGAGCACTTACCTCACAACCACAGTTCCGGCGTTCAATCCCCAATACCAAAAAAATTTAATTTTTCAAAAAGAAATTTGAACTGGGTGTGTAATCCCAGTGCTTAGTAGGCTAAAGCAGGAGAATTGTTATGAATTTGAGGCCATCCTGGGCAACAAAGTGAGTTCAAGGCCAGTCTGAACTGCTTACTGAAATCTTGCCTAGAAAAAGAAACCACCCTCCCAAAAAAAGTTCTGAAAGAGAAATTATTTCCTAAATAAAACTGACCTCTGACGTTGGACATATGTATTAACACTTATAACAGTTTTTATATTGTATTCCATTTTTCCTAAATTTTGTTAAAAGAAAGATTACAAGATAAGATGATAAAAATGAGAGCAAGATAAACTCTGAATAGAGCAAAACCCAAGTTATGAATGAGAAGGATGTTACAACAGTAGGTTATCAATATTTGAAGGCACTGGTTATTGATACTTTGTGAACAAAATGACTTGGTTTTAATGTGGAAAAACCACTGAAATAACTATTAAGGAAAGATTTAAAATTAGAAGCTTCTTAGTTCTACTAGGATTTCTGTACAAGTTGTTCCAAAACTTGGTTATGAGAAGTAAAATGGCAAGTGTAAACATGTCCAAATAGCATGTGGGGTATCACTTCTGTGTTACTTTTATGCTGTTTGACTGTCAGCTGCAAAACAAGAGAATAAAATATGCTGTGGGTTTTTATTTTGCTGTGTTAGCTCCTCAAGAATTACTGATCAATGAAATGGCAGAGAATGGAAAAAGTTGTGACCAGAGACGTGTAGCAATGAGCAAGGAACAACACAATGGAAATTTCACAGGTAAGTGACAATAATAGCAAATCTTAATTGGTTATTTACTTTCCAGCTCTTCTAAGGACTTTACATATGTTAATTCGGTCCTTAACAATGGTCCTGAAAATGCTATCCCCACTTTTATTTTTTGTAGGTTTTTTTTTCTCTATTTAGGACAGGGTTTACAGGGTCTCACTATGTAGATTGGACTCATAGTGATCCCCCTGTTATCAGTCCCCCAAGCGCTGGGATTACAGTCGTGTGCCACCATACCCAGTCTTAATCGGCCTCTCAGTCCCATCCCCCCATCCCATTCCCTAACCCCCAAGGCCTGCACGGCTGGCCAGGGATCAAACCCTGGTCACTGTGCTCGGCCTAAGTGGGCACTTTAGTCTGCTGAGCTATCTCACCAGCCCAGAGTTTTTTGGGTTTTTTTTTTTTTTTTCCATCATAGAAAGTTGATCTATTTATTTATTTATTTTTTGAAAGTTGATCAATTTAGACTTACGGTAGTCAAATACAAGAGTAGAAGCATGTGTTCTGATAGTAAAATAATTGCAAAACTAACATTAAAATTGAAATAGAAACACCTAGCCCACATTTGTTGTTTCTCAAAACCTACAATAGTTTCCCAGATTCAGCTGCTGATTATTTTCAGTACTAATTATTTAGGACATCCTCTTCAAAAGGTTTATGTATCTGTCAGGTCAAGGGGAGCATGTGTGAGAAACTGTTCAATCCACAGCACCAAAAAAAAAAAAAAAAAAAAAGTGGCAACTGTGATAATTAAGCTCCTTTTTTGAGTCACTAGGCATTGCTGAATCTGGACAGGTGGTTATTTAAGATTTTATGACCAGCTATTGTTACCTGGGATGTGGGCACATTTCATTCATCCCTATCATGGACTGCTTAAAAGAATTCCCTGAAAAGTTGCCACCACTTGAGGCATAAGTTATGGGAACCTCCCATGATCTGTAGCTTTCTGTTCCAGATTTCAGGTACATCTGTAGTGGGCCACCTATAATAATAAAATTGGGTTTGAAATGTTCCCTCCTCTAAAGAAGGAGTGATCTCAGGTTAGTACTTGAACTGTTTTATAGGCAGTGTTTCAGAACATAGGGCAGGGGGCTGGGGCTATAGTTCAGGAGCCTAAGTGCCTGCCAGGAAGTTGGGTGTCTTTTTAAAGTAATCCAGAAGTGTGAGTCTAAATGTTAAGCATTCTGTTTTAACTTCTGTACTATTGTTTCTTCAGACCCCTCTTCAATAAATGAAAAGAAGAGGAAAGATCGGGAAGAAAGACAGAACATTGTCTTGTGGAGACAGCCACTCATTACCTTGCAGTATTTTTCTCTGGAAATCCTTGTAATCTTAAAGGAATGGACCTCAAAGTAAAGAATCTTCTGTTACTTTTTATATAAACCTCATTTTCTAATTGTAGAAGTCTTCCATCCTCTCCTGGTTCCTGCAATCTGTTCCATCAAAATGAATTGTTTAAATTTATAATATTATCATAGGAGCATAATTATTTTCCTCTCTATAGTTTGAAGAGAAATATACAGAATTGAATTTGAAGAAAAATAGATATAAAAACATGTTGTTTCTGCTGGATGGCTATGGTTGACCACTAGTTCATGTTCAGTCTTGCAAGGAATAGCACTGAGAATAGGATGGATTTTTTTCTCCTGGTTTTACCTTCAAGAAATAGCAGGCCTGTGTACATTTTGTACACTGATTCTGTAGCAGGACAAGATTCAGGCTGTGTGGCACTTTAAGAATAACTTGAACCAATGAGAAAGGACTTTGCCACAGATACATGTTCGCTCTTTAAACTTAGTACTTGTATGCCCTGTTTCAGCTATCAAGGCAGCGAGTAACATTTTTATGTATCTCAATTTCTTGTTTGCCTAAGTTATCTATACTGTGAATTGCATTTTATTGTGCTTAGAGTTTATAAAGTATTTGTAACATTTTTCAAGTCACTTAATATCTATAGCAGCTATATATATATATATATATATATATATATATATGTTAAACAAATGGATGTTGATTATGATTTTAAGAGCATAGCCCAAGATCCCAGTGATTTATTGTCTTGTTAAAAATGTAACACTAAGAGTCTTAGTCTTAAGTTCCCTGACCTGAATGTCAGTGTTCTGTCACTCTGCACTGCTTCTCCATTTAGAAATTGGAGGGGCCGGGGAAATGGCTCAGTAGAATAAGTGCTTGCCTGGCAAGCACAAGGGTCTGAGTTCAATCCCCAGTTCTGCCAAAAAAAAAAAAAAAGAGAGAGAAAAGAAATTGGAGTGCAGATGAGACCAGACTTTGGATGAGTGAAAGACTGTGATGAGATTTATGAGAAGAAATTGTTTCTGTGCTCGCAGACTTTCCTTTCAGTACCCCCAAGGCTATATCAGCACATTATTCTTTTTTTTGCGGAACCGGGGATTGAACTCAGGCCTTTGCGCTTGCCAGAGAAGCACTTATCCACTGAGCCAGCACATTATTCTTGAGAATGATCCTGAAAGTGAGATGGTTGAGGCGGGTTTTTTTTTGGCGGGGTGGGTACTGGGTATCTAATTACATTACGTTGTGCTTGCCAAGCAGGCACTTATACCACTGAGCTATCTCCCCAGCTGAGATGATTGAGTTTTGTTTTTTGTTGTTTTTTAAGATTGTGGCATCGTCAAAGCATTGTGGTATCTTTTTTACTGCTGCTTGCTGTGCTTGTAACTACGTATTATGTTGAAGGAGCACATCAACAGGTAAGTGATTTAGCAGTTCTAAGGCTATACACTAAAAATGTTCACATACTGTCTTATGGCTTCTCAGCAGTGTCCATATTTGGTATCCACGATCCTTTTCTGCCTGCAGATTTGAATATAACTTTGACTCTGTTGAGTCAGAGCAGCAGGACTCCTTTTGTCTCTACAAAGATCTTTTGTACTTTCTACAGTATGCTTTTGTGATCCATCCAAATGACAGGCCTCAACCCAAGTTGAGTATTAGCTTTTATTTGTGGGAAAAACAAATTCATGTGCCTGTAATCTGCAGCACATTACTTACTGATATGTAAATAAGACATTTTGATAACACCTTTCATTAAAATTCCAAAATATTCTAAGATGCCTTGCTGGCCCCATCCCCGGGGCATGCTGAGACTTCATTTGAGACTGGGCGTGGTAGTGTGATTGAGACTGGGTGTGGTAGCACACAGCTGTAATCCCAGCACTTGGCAGGCTGAAAACAGGAGAATCACTGGGAGTCTGTTCTACATAGTGAGACCCTGTAGACCCTGTACCAAATACATTAAAAAAAAGAAAAAAGGTAACATAAGAGGAAACGCTTCTATAGTGATTGTTTTATATTTTAAAACAATTTAATCTCAGGGAATTTTTATAATTTTAAATGTACTTTTATCTAATCTGTGTGAATTAGAAATTTCAGTGAGCTACTTGCCAAAGCAAGTAAAATTTCTGTATAAATAAGCCTGGAATTCCTTTAAGAAATGTGTTTTCTTTCCGACTTCATTTTGTTCTTGTTTGAAAAGCATCTTAAATACAAAAAATTATTTTATTCCCTTTTTTGCATGATAATCAAGAACATCTGTTCACAAATATTTTTTATTCTTACAATTATCTTATTAGTCATTTGCTCCTTTCATGTATCCTCAACAGTAGGACTTCAAGGGTTTAGAAAATGAGCTTTATTCTAGTTAAATGAATGGTTTGTCATCGCTATTTTATACTAATGAAATTAGGCCTGTTTGATGAAATGTTTGATCTTAATACTTTATTTCCATTTTAGTTGATTTGTTTTTGTTTTTGTGGTAGTTTATACATACTAGTTTTCTGTATGAAGATTTCACTTCACTTCTTGTTTTTCAGTATGTTCAGCGTATAGAGAAACAGTTTCTTCTGTATGCCTACTGGATAGGCTTGGGAATTTTGTCTTCTGTGGGGCTTGGAACAGGGCTGCATACCTTTCTGCTTTATCTGGTAAGAATAACTTTAATTTAGTGAATAAAAATGAGATTTTGTCTTTTTATTGATGCTTTTATTTAAGTTAAAATTGGGGCTGAGAATGTGGCTCGTTGGTAGGACTCGTACAAGCCCTGGATTTGGTCCCCAGCACCACAAAAATAAGAAGTTAAAATTCTAAGGTTCACATTTAACTATGCTTTTGAACATTTTTACCTTCAAAACAGTGGTTTAAGTTTGATTTAGAATTTTAAGTTTCCTCTTAAGTTGAAAATTTAAAAAGAGAAAAAGAAAGCAAAAAGTTAACTAAATAAAAATAAGGTAGTTTATTTAAATTGGTTCAGCCAGTTATTATTTTAGCAATTCAGATTAATTTCAGAATGTAATCAACAACACACAAACATCTTCCTCTCTTATCTTCATCTACTATGTATACACTTGGGTAGTTATTTTGTTATTTTTACTGAATATAATTGATGGAGTATTACACACGCTAACTAAATGCTTTTTCAACTCTGTTCGAAAGTATACCAACTGAAAAATACTCTTTTTCTAGTTAAAGTAAGAAAAAGCTAAGGTAAGTGTTCTTTGTCATTCACAGATACATTTAAATAATGTCTGAATTCTGTTAAAACAGTATCAGAGCTAGGAGTGGGGTGAGCAATGTAAGAAAAATACTGAAGGTACAGTAGTTTTTTTACCCTGTACTCAGAATTTTAACCTGGAACTATACAGGTACCACCACCAAACTATGTCCCCAAGTCCTGGGGTACCGTTTAAATTGATGAATATGGGGCATATTAAATATTTTGGCCTCCGTGCTGTCTTTGCTTTACTCTGTTCCTGTCCCTAAATCATAATTTGAAAATAATTCTATATTTGCAAATGGTTTGATCTTCGCTAGAGAAATACCTGTGAGAGGGTGTCACAGTGAAATGAATTGTTCAATAAAATTTCTTACTAAAAAAACTAGAAGCTGTATATTATTAAAATAAATTCATTCCTGAAGCAGATATGGTTCAGTATTAAGGGTTGCTTGTCTACTTAGTTCCAAAGAGTGTTGATCAATGATGAGAGGAATACTTTGGGAGTTAAATCTGTGCTGTGTGATTTGTCCCTGAGTTCATGAAAGTTTAAAACTTGGAATGTTAAGCTGGCCACAGCAATGCGTGCCTGTCATCTCAGCTACTCAAGAGGCTGACATAGATGGAATGCAAGTTCAAGGACAGCCTGGGAAAGATAGTGAGACTTTATCTCAGGGAAAAAAAATACTTGGAATTTGAGAATTATTTCATGTTTGGTTGGTGATTTTAGCTAAAATAAGGACATACATTTTAGAGACATAATCCATGTCATTGTTTCTCTAGTAACTACTACATTCTTAGTAGCCTGACAATACATTCCCCAATAAAGGTTGAAAGAGAGGGAAAAGAGGAACAGATTATAGATCTTCCTGTTCTTGTCTAGTCTTGTCCTGTGATATTTTTGAAAATACAAGATTGAAGGCTAAAGAGATAGCTCAATGGCATGAGTGACTGCCTAGTAAGAACAAGGTCCTGAGTTGGATCCCCAGTACAAAAAAAGAAAGAAAAGAAAATACCAGATTGAGACTCATTCGTAGCATTTGATTAATATGGCAGCATCTGTGACATAATTCCACGGCTAGGGAGGTAGCCTAGAGGTAGAGCACTTGACTGACTGCCTTGAGTTCTAAGCTTGACCCCACACACTGCAGGCTGGAGGTAACCGAAACAGATAGGTTTTTCTCAACTTTAAAAGGAATTCAAATGAACTTTTAAATTTCATAAGAATTTAGGATAAACAAATTTGAAAAATAAATTTTAAGTTTCTGTTGTAACTTACATGAAACATTTATGAAGTACCTTTCTATGAAAGCTTTATTATTCCAGCTCCATTGACCTAGGTATCCAGTAAAAGATTTAGAAATGTACCAATAAGAGTTCATTACAAAATTGACTTAGGGGAAAAGTTTCCATATATCAGTAGGCATTCTTGCTCTTGTTCAGAGCTTAAGTTTAATGTGGCTTCCCTCATAATTTTAGAAACAATTCCAGAGCTATTTGAAAGAAATTATCCATCTCTCATTATACTCTATACTATAGTGTGCTCATTAGCTAGTATGAATATAAAATCAAGGAACCTCTGAAACTGTTGCATTAAACATAAAAACTTTATGTAAAACTTTGAGTCTTCATCTAAATTCTTTGTATATGTTAACATTGCTTTTAAGAGTGTTGTGGTATCATTACTGCCATCACAAAACTGAGATCCTGGCTAGGTGGTGACAGACACCTGAATTCCAGCACTCTGGGAGCTGAGACAAGAAGATGACAAGTTCAAGCTCAGCCTGAGCAATGTAATTGTTTAGTAAGACCCTGACACAAAATGATAAAGGGCTGGGGATGCAGCGCAGTGCAGAGGCCCTGGGTTCAGTCCCTAGAAAGGGATGGTTGAAGGGGCAGGAGGGAACCTGAGGTCCAGGATAGATCAAGTGACATTTATCATTATTAAATAGTTTTGAATTGCTTTTATTGTTCTTTCATATTTTCTTTTAGTTCCAATATCTTAAAATTAAGTATATGTGAAGTAACCAAATAAGTGTTTTGTGAACATAGAATTCTGCCTAATTAATGTGTAGGAAATAGGTTGGCACATTAACTAAAGCCAGTAGTTAAGTTCATCCTTTGTATTTATAGTTTTGTGGCTGGAAAAAAAGGCAGCATGTTATGTATGTACCATAACAGCATCATAAAAAATAGCTTTGCTGCCCCAAAACTATTCTGCACCCCACCATATTCCTAACTTCTTCCACTCCTCACCCCACCTCCAAACCACTAGTGGTACCATTTAAGGCTCTTTGTGTCTTATTCATAGCTTGATTCTTCATTTATTTTTATTGCTAAATAATATTCCATTTTATAAATGTACCACCTTAGTTCTTTATTCATTTACTGTTGAAGGACATTATGGTTTACTTCCAGGGTTTGTCAGTTTTGTATAAAGTTGCTATAAAGGTGTGTGAGTTTTTCTTTGAAATGAGTTTTTCAGTTCACTTGGGTAAATTTGTAAAAGTGCTATTAGTGGATCATGTACCTTAATTACTGGTGTATAGAAAAGACATTTTTGTATTCATCCTGTATCTAGCAACGTTGGCCTGAGACTTTTTGATTGTGTTTTTAGGATTCTCTGCATGGATTATTTTATATTTTCCTCCCCAATCTGTATACATTATATTTCCATTTCTTACAGCATTAGCTATGTTTCCAGTGTGATAGTAAGTAGGAGTCTTGGGAAGGGCATCCTGCCTTGTTTAGTATTCATCTAAAAGCTGCTGTCTTATCACCTTTAGGTATGATGTAGGGCATTTTGTAGATGTTCCACCTGAAATTAAGGAAGGCCTCAGACTTGTTTAGAGATTTATTTATGCTGGTTTTTAGTCATGAGTCAACATTGAATTTTATCAAATAACTCCACTTTTTGCATTTACCTATAATCATAGGTTGAGGTGGAATGATTGTGAATTCAAGACTAGCGTAGGCAACACAGTGAGACCTCATCTTACAGAATAAACCCACTATTTTAGCCTGTACCAATCAAATGGATTAAAGGCTGATACAGCACACAGGAACACACATGTATATTTTTTATTTTTTTATTTTTATTTTTATTTTTTAAAATTTTTTTTTTTAACATTTATTTATTGTGTGTGTGTGGCCAGCTCAGCCCACCAGGGGGCGCGGCTGGCTGGCATGTGGTGCTGGAGGATCGAACCGCAGTCCCTGTGCTTTGCCGAGCTTGTTCCAAGTAGGTGCTTTAGACCACTGAGCCATCTCTCCAGCCCCACATGTATTTTTTAAAATATATTTAGTACAGGGCCTCACAGCACAGATTGGACTCCTAGTGATACTCCTATTTTCAGCCTCCCAAGCCCTAGAATTACAGGCACGTGCTGCCATGCCCAGTCTCAGTCTCCATCTCAGTGGGGCCAGCACGACATTCCAGGGATCCAACCCTGGTCCCGCCGTGCATGCTGCCTAAGCAGGCATTTTAGTCCGCAGAGCTATCTGGCTGTCCCAGGAACACACATATAAACACACACACATTGGTATGTAGCATTAAGGAGCAATGTATTGAGATATTTTCTTTTTCCTGTATCGGAAGAAACACCCAAAATAAGCCACTTCATTTGACCAAATTACATTTAGTTCTTTAGTCTTTTCGTTTAGACACAGGCTTTCATTTTGGGATTTCCTGACTACACAAGAGAATGAAGAAGAAAGGATTTACAAAGAACAATTTTCAGACAAGTCAAGTGAAAGAAAAACAAAAAAGATCACTATCTTTGATTTATGGATTGGTTGAGATCTACTGTGCTAGGTGTGGTGGCTCACTGAGTACTGTAACCCAGTACTCAGGAGGCTGAGGCAGGAGGATCATTGTGTGTTTCAGACAAGCCTGGGCAACAAAGTGAGCTCAAGAGGGCCAGCCTGAACTGGATATGACGACTCTGTCTCAAAAAGATAGAAAAAAAGAAAAAGAAAGAAAATCAGGTTGCAAAAGGCTGACTACTAACAACAAAAAAACCAAGCGCGTTGACATACTTACATTAATATGAATTAAAGTCAGTTGTTTTCATCTCTGTTTTGTATCCATTTTTGTGAGGAGAGTTCTCTTCCCCATCCTGTTTTGTTATTGAGACAGGTTCTCACTAGGTTGTTCAGGCTGGTTTTGAACTCACTGTGTAGCCCAGACTGGCTTAAACTTGTGCTGCCCCAACTTCCCAAGTGGTAGGATTAGGGGTGTGCATCTCCACACCCAGCCCTCCTTCTGTGTTAAATTCTAGCCAGATGATTTGCTTAGATGAGTAAAATATGCACATAAGTGACATTTTGCTTGAGAGCTTTGGGTTATTATTAGGTATTCCTTTACCCTGATAGACTAGCTAACATCCCTTTAAAGTTTACTATGTGCTGGGTTCTGTGATTGGTTTTTTTTTTACATGAATGATTTCATTTCATCCTTCCAAAAGCCAAGTTAGTCAAGAACCAGTAGTATCGCAAACATTTTCATTAGTAAGTATAAAGTCTTTGTCAACTTTGGTAACATGGAAAAGAAAAAAAAACTTAAACCAAGGAGAGTTAGATATTTTAAAGTTTGATTTGTTACTACTTAATAAAAACTATTCCAAATAATCTTTAGTTTTTCGTTTGTTTTATGGCTTTTTTTAAAGACAGGTCTCACTTTATAGTAGAAGTTGGCCTTGAACTCATTAGGTAGGCCAGGCTGGATTTCTACCTCAGCTTTCCAAGTGCTGGGGTTACACATGTGAGCCTCCATTCCAGGCTTGGTTAGCGTTTTTAGATTTATGTTTTCTTAGGTTTTTGTTTTGTTTTGTTTTTGTACCAGGAATCGAACCTCGGATTGTGTGCCTGCCAGACAAGTGCTCATGCCACTGAGCTATGTTCCTGGCTCACTATGTTTTCTTAGTGATAAGTAGTTAGTAGAATGTTATCTTTATAGATCACAATTTCTTTTATATCTAGAAAATGTAATTGTGTTTAGAAAAGTCCTAATTACATTAGCTTTCATTTATAAGGTTTTATATAACCCTCTCAGCAAGGTGTGATCATAACATTGTCGTGTCTTTTTTATGGTAAAAGACACTTCTGCCCGATTATCATATAACTCCTCAATTTGGAGACCATTTGACTTGTTAGGGAACTAATCTGGTAAGAAATGGAGCTTTATTTTTGACTGTAACTTATGCAATATGTGAAAAAGAAATCAGTTTTAACAAAGAAAAAGAATTCAGTTCATTCTTTATCATAATTCTCTTTATTGGACACCAGAGATTAAAAGTAATATGAACATTTTTCATATTTTACAAATTGATTTGAAAACAATATAAACCTAGTAGTTTGTAAAGATCAGATGTCTTTAAAAAAAAAAAAAAAAGATCAGATATCTAACTAAAAAGTTGAGCACTTCAAGCAAGAATAGTGATTGCCTAACTATCTCACCAGAAAGGGAGAAATGGAAAAGGAAAGCAAATGCCTTCGCCCGCTGGCTGAGGCATGTGTAGTTGGGCTGCTAAGCTAGCTGGTTTTTGTTAATTTGAATTTTTAGCAAATAGGCTTCAGAAGGCTCGGTCATTCCCCAAAGCTCTATACTTGTTGTTTGAGTCTATACAAGTAAACATCTTTTTCATACAAAAACAAAAAAAGGGCCGGGGAGATGGCTCAGTAGGATAAGCGCTTGACTGGCAAATGCAAGGATCTGAGTTCAATCCCCGGTTCCAGGAAAAAAAAAAAAAAGGACCGGTAATCATCATATTCTCCAAAAATTGTGGTCCATAAAAGGTTAAAAATGACTCTTGTAACAAATTTTTTTCTCTAAGTATTTACATTTAGCTGCCACTAGGTGGCAGGGCTAATCCAAGCAAAATATTGTACTATATTTGCAGGCTCTGTTATGGATTAACTCATGTGTAGAGCACCTTCTTCCAAAAATCATTACAAGGGTAGTAGTACACACCCATAATTCCAGTAGTCTGGAAGGCTGGGGCAGGAGACTGGCAGCATCTTGGGCAATTTAATAACACCTCTCAGAATACCAGGGAGAGGACGGGAATATAGCTCAGTGCGTATCAAAAAAACAAAGGAAATAAACTTCCTCTATTTAGCTTAGAGATATATTCTATTATTTATGCCTTGCAGGTTTTGCATACATATGACCAGTTACAGCATGCGAATAAATGTTAACGTTTCTTTCCCTATTCCCTGGCACTGGGAATTGAATTCAGAGAATGCTGAAGTACAAATGCTGCCCTTTTAAAAATTTTAATCTTTTTGACACAGTATAAATTGCCCAGCTAGGCTTGCTTACACTGATTTATGTTTTAAAGCAAGAAATCATTTCATTTTACACACTTCAGCTATTCTCAGTAGATTGACAGAAACATCACAGAATTGATTTATGTAATACAACATTACATTATGGCATGGATGAAAACTACTGATAGTCATTCCATTTTCAGTGATGATGGACCAGGCAAACTGAGTAACTCTCTTCTGTATCTTAAAAGGATGTATAAAAATTTAAAATATATGTGTGAAGGCCTCATACATTGGAAAAAGAATAGAAGAATCTTAAGGTCAGGATCTAGATTAAGAAGAAAACCCGCAGAATGTGGTATAGTGATGCATACTGGTAATCCCTGGCTACTGGTGAGGCTGAAGCAGGAGAATTACAAGTTTGAGGTAACCTGGTTAACTCAGCAAGACATTGTTGCCAAAAAAAAAAAAGTTTAAAATGAGTGGTGTTATAGCTCAGTGGTTGGAGCACTAGTTTAGCATCCTCAAGGCTCTGGGTTCTTTTCTCTATTGCAAAAATAGAGAAAGAGGCTCAGAGAAGGGAAACCGGCTAAAGATAGATTCTAATAAATCTTTAGCTGAAGGGTCGCAGTTTAAAACAAACAGTGAGCTAGATACTGTTTAGCTCTAATGAATTCTGAATCTCAAGATACGTTGCTGTCTCCTTACAAGTTCTGGAGGCCTGGCCCAGCCAGCTACTAGAAGCAAACTAGTAATAAAATCATTTCAGCTTCACATTATAGCATCCCAAGAAGTTTGAGTGAAGTTGGAAATTCAAATGTTAAGCCCAAGTAATAATAAAAAGGAATAAAGTAATCTAATATATGAGAACATAAGTTGATTTAATCAAAAGCAGAGAGAAAATAAACAGATCCAAAGGGGTTCCATTAAATAAAGCAGACATGTATTTTGGTCCAAAAGTAATTTTGATAGGGGAATTAAAAAATAATTTCAATTTCTGACAAAGAATTAGAAATTATGAGTCATGTGGAAATTTTAGAAGTAATTTTTAAAAGCTGAAATTATTCACATCATGGGCTTTCATTTCACAAAGCATAGAACAAACTAATAAATTTGAAAACTAGTCCAGAGAAAAATTGCTGCAAAAAAAGAGGAGAGGTGAAGAAAAACATAGTATCTTCAAAGGAACTTCAGTAAGGCCATTTTATGTTGTTATTGTTTTAAGAAGTTACTGCATATAGAAAGCTGTCGTTAAAGCGCTAATGAAAATGACTGCCAACAGATGGTTCCTTACTGAAATATCTTAGAAGTGGTGCAAGGGGCTGGAGAGATGGCTCAGTGGTCTAAGGCACCTACTTAGAACAAGCTTGGCAAAGCATCAGGGACCG